>NC_064274.1:26160500-26477000 GCF_003254725.2 Canis lupus dingo
AGGAGTGCCTTGGTGGTTCAGTCAGTTGACCGTCTTCAGCTCAGGTCATGATCCCAGGGCCCTGGAATGGAACCACACATTGGGCTCCCTGCTCAGCCGGGGGTCTGCTGCTCCCTTTCCCTCTGCCCCTTCCTCCTGCCCCTTACCCCTGCTAATGCTCTTTCAAATACATAGTAAAATCTTTAAAAAATAATAAAATAAGACAGTTCTTTTCTTATGTGGTTATGGCAAGTTTAATATAAACTTCTTTTAGGACTAATTTGCACCCATTTTTATATGCAGCCATCCAGAATCCAAGATTGGTAGCCTAGATAAGTGTTATCCATAGCTTTGAACTTGGCCCTTTGATTCCTCAGGAGAACCTGTGCCTGTCAAGGGTTGGATCCCGAGACCTGTGGTGCCTCCTTTTCTTTTGGTTGTTCATGGAGCATGTACTACAATGGATGTAAGTTTGCCAGAAGCAAGATCCCAAGAAAATTTAAGCTGCTTGGGGATGACCCAAAAGAGGTTTGTTTACTTCCTGATATATAATCTTTTTCATTTTCATGGAGAATTGATGAGTACAGATGAAGTAAGCAGTCTAACATATTCTCTTAAACTCTCATTAACATAAAGAATTTCATCTCAGAGGTAAATTAAGAGTTTAGCTAAACTGTAGATACACATCTTTGATAAAGTTAGCATAATAAACATTAATAACAAAGTAGTAAAGTACGAACAGCATAAACTTTTTATACCTATGGCCTCTTGTGCTTACTTTTATGTTGATTCCAGAGTTTTAAAGAACCATCACTTTGGTATTAAAACTAAATGTTAACATTTTATTATTAAAACTTTCATTTTTCAAATCTGAATTATAGAAGTCATGTTCATCACTGCAACATCACCTGAGAAAGAGTCTTTACTGAAGACTCAGATTTTCATACCATGAGATTTGCTAGTTTAAAGTTATATTATGATAACTATGAGTGCATTCAAGTAATTAAAACATATTTAGATTTTAATATACAAGTATAATTGATATTACATATTTCTCAAAATATAACTTACAGATGGATATAAATTTTAACAACTTTTGGATGTAGCTTCTAGAGGGTGCTAATTCAATAATCAAAAAACCACCCAGTATGTTTACCATTTAGATATGACCAAATGTTTAGTGACTCTATGAACCTTATAATTATCTTTCCAAACTTTAAATGCAATTGAAATATACAGTTATACTATGTACATTATAGTATTGATATGTCCCTCTAAATGAAAAATCTGTTAGCTTTATTATTTGGGTCTCTAAAATAGGTGGAAATTTAATAAAGTACAAAAACTCTTGAAATCATATAAATTTTTTCACAGGATTATATTTTTAATAAACTTTATTAAATGGGCTAGATGTCCCTTTTCATAAGAAAAAAATACAAATACTTAATAAGCATAATGAAGTATAACAATTTTACATGTCATCAGGCACTTTAATTTTCCACACTGGGAAGCATTTCTTACCACTGTTTTATAAATGTTTATCACTTTCACCAAATTTAATATAAAGCAAATCCGGGGGATGGCTGAGAATATCCTCCCTCAGGTAGGTAGGAGAACTTGGCTTAGAAGCCTTCTCACCTTCTAAAATACAAATAAGAGATGTAACTCCCTGGTAGAGTTATACTTAAGATTTTTAGAGAAATGTTACTGTGAAATGAGAACTTCTAAGTATGAATGGAATAACTGGGTATTATCACCTACCATTGTATAAGCATATTACCTGGAAAATCTGTTCTTTGTACAGAGGTGAGAGCATAACTGAATATTTCTCCTTTCAAGTAAACTTTAGCACATTCTGGTTCTGAGACTTTTATCCATATTTGAAGCATCTAGTCATTTTTAGTTCAATGGAAAGATCTTTTCAAATTTTGAATGCTTTTTTATGAACATTAAAAAATACAAAGATTGGATGGGATGCCTGGGTGGCTCAGCAGTTAAGCACCTGCCTTCAGCTCAGGGCATGATCCCAGGGTCATGGAATCGAGTCCCACATCAGACTCCCTGTGGGGAGCCTGCTTCTCCCTCTGCCTGTGTCTCTGCCTCTCTGTCTCTCGTGAATAAATAAAATCTTTAAATATATATATAAAAGTTGGAAATATATGAGCCAAACAAATCCTTTCAATAGCTCATCTTCCTTGGCAGCTAATTGGAGGAGTGGAGAATGTGACCTCTTTAAGACATATGGCTTCATTCTCCTTACCCTATTACTAGTGTAGGCTTATATTTATAAAATGCCAAATATCTGCATACAGAGTACAAACTTAATTAAAATTATAAAAATACCAAAAAGCTAGATGATATATGGTTTATATTTTTTACTTAGAAATAGTCACGTTAAGGAACTTTAAGTATTTAACAAGAATAACTCTATATATTGTCATTTGGATCTAGGCTGTAGGGGGAAACCTTAACTAATAGCCTCCTTTCATATAGAAAGGATTTAGAATCTAATGCATAAAATTATTCATTTTATACAGGAAGAGAAACTGGAGTCTCATTTACAAAACCTGTCCACTCTTATGGCACCGACATACAAGAAACTTGCACCTGATGCATATAATAATCAGGTAAGTTTATAATTATTGACAATGATTGGAACAGTTTACTTATTACTGATGACCTACCTACTTCTAAAAATGTTTTTAAAGCAATGATTTTCCTTTATTTTTCTAATTTTTCCTCTTCCAAATTAGTGAAGCCACAGTGTTCTGTTTCTAGTACATAAGAATTATATAATCCAAAAAAGCATATTTTTGGTCTTTTAATCTGTAAAGATAATGAGCTTTTAAGTCTCACAAGCTGTTCAATCTACTAATTTTGTTCTCATCTCTCTTCTGTAAGCAGACTTTGGTGATTAATTAAAATTATGTGGCCTAAACCATAGGTTCTAACAATCTATTAATATTAACTGTTTTCACATATATGTCTATACATATTAAGCTATGAGTGTACTGCTTTGTAAATGTACATACATGTGTCCAGAAAGGTCCAATTTTTAAATTTGGTTCCATGAACCAAGCAAAACATCTTTTTCCTATTTTATAGATGTGTTCTAGGCTGTACCTATTTGGAGGCTAGGTGATTTGTCCAGAAATGCTCTTGAAGGAGGAAAAAATCTATACAGCCTCCCCTGTCATTATAACATCAACAATAGAAGTTTTGAATGTATACAAGCTAGCTGCTATATTTAGTATATATAACATATATATACACATATGTATTTATATAATAAACTAGATACTGTATTTAATCACTGAACATAAAGACGAGCAATATAGGATTTCTGTCTTTAAGGATTTCATTCTGTAGAGGAGACAGAGATATATAAAATAGCAGTTACAGAATAATGTGCTAACAGCTAAAATAAAGGCGTGCACATTTTTGAAGGAAGAAAAGTTCTCCCTTTTGAAGGAAGAAAAAGTTCTCCCTGAAAGTCAAGATGTAAGGTCACAAATGGGCTTGCAGATCACATAAAGATATTTGGACTTTATCCTGTATGTAAGAAGGCTACCACTGGGGCATTTTAAGTGTGTGCTGGGGGCAGAGGAGGATGAAGTGATTTAATTTAAAAAGGTCACTCAACAAGCCAAATTAAATGAAATACAACTTAGGTTAGTGTAAGATTAAATTGGAGAAGAAGTAAGCTAGTGCAGTCATTGGGCAAGAGATGTTAAAGTCTTAAAGAAATGGCAGTAGTGACAGAATGAAGAAAATAAGTATGTGAAATATTTGAGGTAGAACTTATAGAACTTAGTGACCAGTTGGATTTGAAAATAAACAAAAGGGAGAATTTGAGGATCCACCAAATTACTGGCTTAGGCAGGTGGTTCTATTAATTAGTATTTGGAGTCAGTGAGAAACAGTAAGTTTGGGGGCAAAAGGAGGAAATGATAAATTTCATTTTGGACATACTATGTTTGATATAATTCTAGGATAATTCTATGGAAAATCAGGAGAAAAATCGAGGCTAGCAGTGTAGATTTGGGAGTTGTCAAATTGCAAGTAGTTGTAACTGAATACATAGGAGTGAATGCAGTTTTTCAGAGTAGGGATTATAAAGAAGAGAAGGAGCTACAGACAGGATTCTGGAGCACATTGACATTTTTTGACTGGAGGACAAGAAACCAGTGAAGTAAATGTTGGGGGAAGGCACAATAGAGTAAGAGAGGTTAAAGATTTAAGGGAAAGAGGAAGACTTCTAGATGGAGGAAAGGTGGAGGTGATAAAGGTAGCCAGAGCAGAGTACACAGCAACAGGGGGTACAGGGAATTATGAAGAGGAGTACATTTGGCAAACATCATCATTTAATAACATTAAAGACTAATGGGATTAGATTAGTCACCTAGCAGAGACAGATGGAGGGGGACCAATACTCATTTAATGATTTAGCTGTGTTGCTATTTTGTGCTTTAACACTTTCCCCAAACCTCAACTCTTTCTTTTTTAAAGGGGGAGCAAAGAGGCAAATTTGATAATGATGATCTGTTTAGAAAGTTGTTTTATGTCACAGCTTAGGTTTTTAGAAATGTATATGATGTCTATGAAAAATTTTTTTAATGCTGTTAATACCATTATTTTACAGCCTTATCTACTTTGGTAAGTATCACAGAAAAGTATATGGGATGTTTTGGTCCTGTTGTAAAATAATTCTGAGTGAGAAACACAATAAGTCAAGCTATAAAAAGAAAATGAATTAAGTCTATCTTACTAGATTTCAAGTTTGGCCATTTTCTGTTGAATATATTTTATTATAGGTGCCATTAATATAATGGCTTTAGCTGGGGAAAGGACAGTATTGATGTTCTTACTCATTTGATTCTTATTATAGATGATGTCATACACACCTGATGTTTAAGCATTTATAGTCCACCCTATTACCTTATGTTTGGAGTACTTTATGTATTTCCTAAACCTATAATATCCAAAATATAACAGTACCCCAAATTTTAGTTATAACAAGATGATTAGATATAACTCTTTAGATATCTTTCAGTATTTGTTTATGTGTAAATGTACAAATAAATGGCACAAAGTTTCAATTAACATAAACAAGCTCTAGAGATCTGTTTGTGTACCTAGAGTCAGCAATAATGTTTTAGACACTTAAAACTGTTTAAATGGTAGACCTCATATTATGTATTCTTACCACAAAATAAAGTTTACATACATACTATGGAAAGAGCCCAAATATCCATCAATTGGTGAATGGATAAAGATGTGATATGTGTGTGTGCACATGTGTGTATACACACACATAGATATGTATACAAGGGAATATTACTCAGCCATCAAAAAGAATGAAATCTTGCCATTTGCAGTGATGTGAATGGAACTAGATTGTATTGTGCTAAATGAAATAAGCCCGAGAAAGACAAATACCATATGATTTCACTCATATGTGGAATTTGAAAAACAAAATGAATGAACATATGGGAAGGGGGAGGGGAAGAGAGGGAAGCAAACTCTAAGAGACTTTTAATTATAGAGAATAAACTGAGGGTTGATGGAGGGAGGTCAACTAAATGGGTAATGGGTATTAAGGAGGGCACTTGTGATGAGCTCTGGATGTTATATGTAGGTGATGGGTCACTAAATTCTACCCCTGAAACCAATTTTACCATCTATGTTAACTAGAATTTAAATAAGAAATTGAAAAGGAAAAAATAAAAATAAAAAATAGAGGTCTATATAAATTAAATCAACCAGTGACTGTGAATGGATAAGGTGTTTTTTATATTGCAAGGTAGGTACTATAGGCAATGATCATCCATATGTCTTAATATGGTTTAGATATCAAAACAAAAGCCATGTGATCTTCCCACACAGTACATAGGAAGAACTGTTAAGGTTATGGGTGCTATCAAAATCTACCATTTTATTTGTCTCTTCCCCAAACTGAATATATTATCCTTATTTCTCATATCTAAATACTCTTCCCTTGCCTTGTTCCTTGATTTTATAGTAAGTCTTATTGCTAATGTGAGCTTCACATCAGAGAAAAAAGAAAATAGAGGAGAAACATGTTGAAAGCACTGAAAGAGAAAAAAAAAAGGAGAAACACGTTTAAAATACTGAAAGAGGAAAAAAAAACTGTCAACCTAGAAATATCTACCCAGTAAAAACAACTCTCAAAAGTAAAGACAAAATATTTCTTTTGAAATTCAAAAGCTGAAATAATTTGCCATCAGGAGACTAACACTTTAAAAATGTTAAAGGAAGCCCTCCAGCAGAAAGAAAATGATACCAGATAGAAATCTGTATTGACAAAAAGGAATGGAAATCATAAATAATAGATAGGTGAATAAAAAACCTTTTCCCTTATTTTAAAAATCTCCTTAAAAAATGGTAGTTTGCTATTTAAAAGCGAATGCACTTTGAGGTGTATAACATGTAGGAGCAGCACAGAGGATGGGGAATTGGAAGTCTCTCTTGTAAGGTTCTCATGTCATATATACAGTGGTATCATATTTCTTGAATATAGACTGTGAGAAGTGACAATATACTGCAAACCTTCAAGCAACCAGCCACTGTAGGGGAGAGAGGGCATGTATAGCTAATCCATCAGTAAAGAGATAAAATGGAGTCAATCCAAAAATGTCTTTTTTTTTTTTTAGATTTTCTTTATTTATTCATGAGAGACACACAGAGAGAGGGAGAGAGAGAGAGGGGCAGAGACACAGGCAGAGGGAGAAGCAGACTCCATGCAGGGAACCTGATGTGGGACTCAATCCCGGGTCTCCAGGATCATGCCCTGGGCTGAAGGTGGTGCTAAACCACTGAGCCACCCAGGCTGCCCCAAAAACCTTCTTAAAAGGAATATGGAACAAATCAAAGATAAGACAAATATATTAACAAATAGGAAAAACATATATACATATATATGTATATATCTGCATAACAAATAGCAAGATGGTATATTTAATCCCAACCATATGAAAAAAACTACATTAAATGTAAATGGCTTTTAACACTCCCAATTAAAAGGCAGAGTTTGTGATACCAAATAATCACATTGATATTGAACAACTGTGATACTGAAAGAAGCAAGAACCAAGAAATATCATGCTAATATCAAAGGAAAGCTGGAATGATCATATTAATATAGCAAAGTAGATTTCATAGCAAGTAATATTATAGACTATAAGAGGATAATTTAATAATAATAAAAAGGTTGGTTCATCAAAAGAACATGATAATCCTATGTATGCATCTAATAATGGCACTTCACATTTTATTAAAACTGATAGAACTATGAAAAGAAATGAATTGGCAATTATAGTCAGATTTCAATACATCTCTCTCAACTGTTAGAACAAGTACAAAATGATTAAGGAGACATAAGACTTGAACAGCACTTTTAACCAAGTATAAAAGTCCCTACCCAACAACAGAATTAACATTATTTTCAAGTGTACAAGGATGATTTATCAATATAAATTATATATTGGGTCATAAACAACTATCAATAAGTATTAAAATTTCAGAATATGTTCTTTAGCCACAGTAAAACAAAATTAAAAGCAAAAATCTGTACCAGGATATCCACAAAGTCTCCAAGTATCTGGAAACTGAGCAACATATTTCTAAATGATTTATGAGTCAAAGAATAAATCAGAAGGGAAATTAGAAAGTATTTCGAACTGAATGATAATGAAGACATGACATTAAAATTTGCAGGATTCAGCTAAGCTATTATGTTATTATTATTAAGATATTAATATCTCTAAGCTATTATGCCTTGCTTAGAGAGACATTTATAGTACTGAACAATTATTAGAAAATTATAAAGTCTCAAATTAACGACCTAGAATTCTACTCTAAGAAACTTGCAAAAGGAGAGCAATTTGAGCCCTAAAAGGTAGAAGGAAGGAAAAACTAAATGAATGAAATGAAATACAGAAAACAAGAGAATAAATCAGTGAAACCAAAGCTGGTACTTCTAGACTGCTCAATCAGGAAAAAGGAGAAGGCACAAATTGCCAGGGTCTAGAGATCCTACATCACTACAGACCTTACTGACATTAAAGGAGTAATAAAGCTTTATGCCAGTAAATTCAACAATTCAGATGGAATGGGCAAAGTACTTAAAAGACACATTATCAGGGTGCTAGAGTAGCTCAGTTGGTTAAGTGTCCAACTCTCGATTTCAGCTCAAGTCATGAGATCGAGCCCCACATTGGGCTCCATGCTCAGCACAGAGTCTGCTTGGGATTCCCTCTCCCCTCTCAAGAGCATGCATGTTCTCTCTCAATAATTAATCAATTAATTAATTAATATCTTTAAACACACACATTACCAAAACTTTACTAAAGAAAAAATAAATACTCTAAGTCATTCTATATGTATTAAAGTCATTGAATTTGTAGTTAAAAACTTTCCTAAAAACTCCAGGCCCAGATTATTTTCCTTTCCAAATTTGACTCATTATTTAAGGAAGAAATAATAATAATTCAATGGAAACTTCTAGAAAATAAAAAAGGCATAAACTTCCCAACTCATTTTATGAAGCTGGAAATATCCTGATACTAGAACTAGACAAAAGCATTAAAGAAAGGCTATAGTCCAGTGTTCTCCATAAATATTGATGAGCAAATTCTTACCAAAATTTTAGCAATTAGACACAACAGTGTGTAAAAGGGATAATACATCATGACCAAGTGATTTTATTTCAGGAATGCTTTAACATTCAAAAATCAATGTGATTCACCATATTAGCCAACTTAATGGGGAAAATATAATTATCTCAATAGAGAGAGGAAAAAGCATTTAGCAATATTCAACATCCATAGAACAGAACTTTCTCAGCCTGATAAGGGGCATAACTGAAAAACCGAAAGGTAACTTCATACTTAATAGTGAAACAATGAAAGCTTTACTCCTAAGACTAGAAACAAGACAAGGACAGCCATTTTACCCCTTCTGTTAACATCTAACTGACAATTTTAGGGCAATAGGCAAGAAAAAAACCAAGAAGCATACAGAATGAATAGGAAGAAGTGAAAGTGTCCTAATATGCAGACACATGCTTATCTATATGAGAAGACCCAAAGAATCAACCAAAAAACTCCTAGTACTAATAAATGGCTTGGCAAAGTTGCAAAATAAAAAAGTCAATTGTATTTCTATATACTAGCAATAGACAAAAATTGTAGTGAAAACCAATAGCAAATAGCATAAAAATATAAGATTCTTAGGCATAAGAATTTGACATTTGACAGAAACGTACAAGACCTGTGCATTGAAAACTAAACAACATTGCTGAAGTTTAAAAAGACCCAAACTAGAAATATACACCATGTTTATGGAACACAGGACTAAATATTTTTAAGATGTCAGTTTTCCCTAAATCAATCAATGGATTCAGTACATAACCTATCAAAATGTTACCAAGTATTTCGAAGGAATTGAGAAGGTGATTCTAAAATATATAGAGAGAAATACAAAGGACCTGGAATAGTCAAAGAATTTTCAAAAAGATCAGAATTTGAAGATTCTACTCCCTGATTTCAAGATTACTAAAGATCTATATTTACTAGTAATCAAGACAGTGATCTTGGCATACACACACACACACACACACACACACACACAAACCAACACACCATTATATATCAAAAGATCAGAATAGAAAGTTCATAAATGGGCAGCCCCGGTGGCGCAGCGGTTTAGCGCCGCCTGCAGCCTGGGGTGTGATCCTGGAGACCCGGGATCGAGTCCCACATCGGGCTTCCTGCGTGGAGCCTGCTTCTCTCTCTGCCTGGGTCTATGCCTCTCTCTCGCTCTCTCTGAATGAATAAATAAATAAATCTTTAAAAAAAAATTCATAAATATATCCAGCATGCACAATCAATTTATTTTCAACGAAGGCAATTTATTGGCAACGCTTAATCTTTTTGTCAAGTGGGGTTCAAACAGTTGGGTAGCCATATGGAAAAAAATTAATCCTAACCCTTAATCTTATACCATATGTAAAAATTAACTCAAAACATATCCATTTATTATAAAATTATAGAAAATGCAAAGTAATCTGTAGTGACAGAAAGCAGGTCAGTAGTTTCCTGGGAACAAAGAAAGTAACATTAATTAAAAGGGGAAGGAGGAAACTTTTGGGAATGATGGATATGTACATTATTTTGATTGTTGCAATGGTTTTGCATATATGCATGTCAAAACTAATCAAATAGTACACTTTAAATATATGCTGTTTAATGTATGTCAAATATACCTCAAAACTGTAAGATAAAAACTTTACCATATCAAGATAGTTTGTTTTGTGTCATCCCATTGTATTTCTGGATATAAAATATGCAACATTTTTTAAGTTCTAAATAGCCTAAATACTATGAGAGTCTTTCTGACCTGTTCAGTTTAGAGGTCTTAACTTATTTCTCAAATGTATGCCTAAGAAGTTCAAATGCCTAAGTACTTACATTCACACACATGCTTTTATTTTTCAGATTGAATATGAACACAGAGCACCAGAGTGCCGACTAGGTCTGAAGGAAGGCCGTCCATTCTCAGGGGTCACTGCATGTTTGGACTTCTGTGCTCATGCCCATAGGGACTTGCATAACATGCAGAATGGCAGCACATTGGTAAGTGAGGTACAGACAGGTTAGCAGCACATCCTGTTAAAGACTGGAAGGCTGGAAGGTAGCAGTGTGCGAGGAGAGGAGTATGTTCTCTGTAGATGTCATTGCACAAGTGTTTTCATGAATGAATTGCTGTTGCAAAGGTGACCTTGTTTGGCATATCTAGTACTCTCATAACAGGTTGGCACATTATTGGAAATCTGTTGAGAAGTACATGAAAATCATGTAAATGTTGGTGCGGAGCTAAACCAGCAACTATGCATTGCCAGCTACCATTAGCTGCCAAAAGTTCTTTCAAAATTCAGCGTCAGGTATCTGGTAGGTTATAATCAGTAAAGTAAAAAGCCACATACAAGCCAAGGTGCCAGACCACTTGCTGAGAGAAGTACAAATGAAAAGCATATCATCCATGGCATAGTAACTACTATAGAAAATTCAAAGTACAAAAGAACCCATTATAACTACATAGTATAGTGGGTGAAGTGGATTGGCCCATATAATTGGAGGTTTTGGTAAGTGGGCAAAATGAATATGGTCTTAGGGTGGAGTAGTGTTCAAAACTGAGTCTATGGTGTAGCCTTCCATGTAGCGAGATAAACTATATCAATACATGTAACTCTGGTTTTTAAAACTAATGTGTGGTATTTCATTGCATGAATATACTACACAATATATAAATCCATTCTCCTACTGATAAAAAATGGATATAAATATAATTTTGTCACCACTAACAATACTACAGTGAACATTCAGTCTTCTTGGGCATCCATGGAAGAGTTTTCTAAATATGCTGAATTTTAGTATATAATAAACATTGGTGGTCTAAAAATAAACAAAAAAGTTCACATGAAGAAATTATAAATTAATCCACCTAATGAGTCATTAACATGGATATATGTGTAGTTGAGGAAGATGACCAATGAGACTTAAGATGAAAAATAGAATACAGAGACCAAAGCCATAGTCTAGGGTAGAGAAGAATCCAGGGAGGCGGTAAGCAATAGAGGAAGTAATTTATGGAACATAGTATGAAGTTTTTGAGAAGCAGAAAAGGTATTGGTTTAATGGTCTAGAGCAGAGGTCAGAAAATTTTTGTATTGAAGGTGAGATAGTAAATATTTTAGACTTCACAGGCTACATAGGGTCTCTGTCACATTCTTTGTTTTTGTTTTTTTATTAAAAAGGCAAAAAACATTCTTAGTTCACTGGCCATGCAAAAACTGGCTGTGTGGCAGATTAGCCTGTGGATTTCTGATCCAGGAGGACCAGCACAAGGCTTCTTGTCCATAATATCTAAAATCATCACTAATTGTGTATTGAGCACTTGCTCACTATTAGGAGGCTAGGCTAGATTCTAGGAAGAAAAAATGATCATCAGAGCCATAGTAGGTCCTAAAAGTAACCATGTTTCACTCTAGCAAGGTGATGGATAGTAGACAAGACAGAGACAAGAAGGTTTTGTGTAAAGAGGACTTTTCCTGTAATAGGTCACAGTTTCCATGAGGTACAAAGGAAAGCAGCACTAGGTAAGAACAGAATAGGGATAAACATGAGGGAAAAGGTGGCAAGTGCTCAGAGACGTTGATTTGGAAGTCTTTTTGTATAGGCGGTGAAAAACTCATTTAGTACCATCTGTTATCTATCAAGGTAAGTCTGTTATGATCGCATTCAAGAGTATTTTCCAATGATTTTATGTATTATGTGCACTTTAAATAATCATGATCACATTTTTTCTGCATCAGTCAAAAACACTAAATGCTAAAAGCCAACAAATAATCTCTTGCCAACACCAATATGACTGTGGTTAACAAAAGAGAAAAAGTACCATTAAATTAGCAAAGCAAGAGGAGTAGATTTTTCCCCTTTCAGAATAGCCCCTTGTATTTTGCAATAGCTTAGAAGAGAAACGAAAGAAAGGAAGAAACTTTTAGCCACTTTTTGAAGAGGCTCCACATCTCTCACATCTATTTCTATGTGTGAAAAGTAGGCAATTGCTTCATTTTGGTGGGTGACACTTCTTTCCTTAGAATCAGAAATATATGTGAAGAACAAAGTGAACATAGGTAACATTTCCTGATGGACTCAAAAAAAAAGAAAAGGAAAAAAGAAAATCAACATGGACTTCTCTGTCTCCCTGTACCATTTTGATGCAATCTCCCTCAATAACAGACAGACTCGGTTCTTGGTAATAGGCATGTCACTAATCTGGTCCAAGAGACCACCACCGAGAATCTAAATACTGAGAGGAAGAAAGATACATACGCGCGCGCACACACACACACACACACACACGCGTTTCTTTTGGACTGAAACTGAGGCTGTACTGTTTTATTTCCCTGCTAGGTATGCACCCTCACTAGAGAAGACAATCGAGAAATCGGAGGAAAACCTGAGGATGAGCAGCTCCATGTTCTGCCTCTCTACAAAGTCTCTGATGTGGATGAGTTTGGGAGTGTCGAAGCTCAAGAGAAGAAGAAACAAAATGGTGCCATTCAGGTTCTGAGTTCTTTTCGGCGGAAAGTCAGGATGTTAGCAGAGCCAGTCAAGACATGCCGACAAAGGAAACTAGAAGCCAAGAAAGCTGCAGCTGAAAAGCTTTCCTCTCTGGAGAACAACACAAATAAGAATGAAAAGGAAAAGTCAGCCTCATCTCGTACAAAACAGACTGAAAATGCAAGCCAGGCTAAACAGTTGGCAGGTAAATATAAAGTATTATAAATCTTTGTTTTCTGAAAGTTATGTTAAAAAAAAATGAATATCTTTATTTTTGGCCAATTATATTCAGTCACGTTCTTAGTTTTATACCAGAATCTTCCCTGAAGTCCCAAGGGCCAAGCTTTGATCTTGGAGATGGTAATGAGATATTGCACCCTCAGCCCCAGCTTGTGGGAGAAGTTTGGAATCTATTATATAATAAATAGCAAAGTTTTATGATATGGTGAAATTAATGTTAATCTAGCAGTGGCAGGGAGGCCAAATTAGAGACAGAGGAGCTATGAGTTTGGAGACAGATGCAATCCAAGAGTATGGTAAGAAAAGCTTGGGTTTGGGTGGTAGCAGTGAAGATTTAGCCAAAAAATGATGGAAGGGAGACATCTGGGTGGCTCAGAGGTTTGGCACCTGCCTTCGGCCCAGGGCGTGATCCTGGAGTGCTGGGATCAAGTCCTGCATTGGGCTTCTTGAGGTGAGCTTTCTTCTTCCTCTGCCTATGTCTCTACCTCTCTCTCTCAGTGTCTCTCATGAATAAATAAATAAAATCTTAAAAAAAAGGGGGGGGGAGCAATTGTTCCTAAAATGATTCTCAATACATTGATGGCAAAACATTGGAACAAAGAAAGAAAAATTTAAGACTGACTTCAACATTGTAAGCCTAGATAACCAAAACAATACTATTTGTTGAAATAGGAGGTTTGAAAATAGCATTTATGGGGCAGGGGAATAAGATACCTTTCCTTAGCCATATTAAGTCTGAGTTGAGGAGTAGTTATCTTCTAAAGCTTTTACTCATCCAAACAGATCACATCTGTGCTAGTAGTAATAGAGCATTATTTAATCAGTACTAAGTTGATACTTTCTTTTCAAATCCCCTTGTTTATGTCTTCAGTTAATTGCTATAAAAAGCCATGCAGTATAATGTCCATATCCACATTTTACAGATGGTTTTGGCCTGGACATTAAGAAAAGAAAAATATGTATCTTTTAAGTTTAGTCTACCAGTTTGCTTAGAACCAACCATCTATACTTCATAAAGTCAAATTTCCCTACCAACTCATTTCAAAACCTTAAGAAACTAAGTAATTTCAAATAATATGCTGAAGATACTTAATAAAAATCTGTTGATGGGTTGACTAATACTAAGAGAAGTAAATCCTGTTTACTCCTTAATCTCTCCTTTAAGTTAGCTGCAAAGTATAATTGGATTAGAAATTTGCCTCCAGTCTTTTCTAACTGGTTTCTGTAATAATTGTTTCAATTCTCAGGGCTGCCATTACAGTTCCATTTATTTGTTCTTTTCTCATACATAGATTTTTAAGCGAGGTCATGAAATAAAAATACGACTTTAAAATTTTTAACTTACAAAGCTGAAAATTCCTTTAAAGTTTTATTGACAACTGTATAAATAGGGTTTGCCAGTTATATAATAAGATGTGCTTTGAGTGTTTAAATGAACGTCACACTTTTTTTGTAGCATTGCTGAATCTTCTGTAACAAGTATTATGCTACTGCCAACTATTTAACAAATTTTATTGCATGCCAGGCAATGGATAAATAAAGTAATATAAGACCTGGTCCCTTCCTTCAAGGAGCTGCTTTGCACTAGCAGAAGAGGACTAACAATGCGTAATTACAGTACATTAGGGAGCTTTGCTCTATCTGACCTATGTGTGAGGTGGGTATTATACATGCACTAGAAGATGAAATCATAGAAGGCTTCCTTGAGGACTGTGCCAATGGAGGGCAGGGAGACAGGGTGGAGGGAGAAGGCCACGTCAGGTAGAATCTGGAATGGCCAGATACATGGAAGCTCCAGAAAACATGATGCTCTCAGTGAAACAGCTTTGGACATTTGTTACATTCCCAAGTTGCACTATCGTAGAGATCTACTATTTAACCTAACACTTTAGACAAAAAATTATGCAGGACAGGGTCAGCACCCTGACTTTGCTCTTGTCCTCATTTAATGGGTATAATCTTAGTGGGGGTTCTCACATACATTTAAGCATCCTCACTAGCTTCTATATGATAATAATCAGACATATTTGCGTGCTTTCTCATCCTGTCCACAGAACTTTTGCGACTTTCAGGACCAGTCATGCAGCAGTCCCAGCAGCCCCCGCCCCCACCCCTGCAGAAGCAACCTCCACAGCCCCAGAAGCAGCCACCCCAGCAGCAGCAGCAGCAACAGCAGCAGCAACAACAGCATCACCCCATGACAAATAACTCTCAGTCAGAGTCGGTCAACTCCTACTCTTCCTCTGGATCTGCCAATCTATACATGAGACGGCCCAATCCAGTTATCCAAGCTTATCCGAGCTCTTCACACACTTCAGATATTTATGGAGGCGCCAGCCCTATGAACCTCTATTCCACCTCATCCCAAGCTACAGGTTCTTATTTGAATTCTTCTAACCCCATGAATCCCTACACTGGGCTTTTAAATCAGAATAACCAGTATCCAGCATATCAATGCAATGGAAATGTATCAGTGGACAACTGCTCCCCATATCTGGGTTCCTACTCTCCCCAGTCTCAGCCCATGGATCTATACAGGTATCCAAACCAAGACCCTCTCTCTAAATTAAATTTACCACCCATCCATACACTTTACCAGCCGAGGTTCGGAAATAGCCAGAGTTTTTCTTCTAAGTACTTAGGTTATGGAAACCAAAATATACAGGGAGACGCCTTCAGCAGTTGTACTATTAAAACAAATGTACACCATGTAGGGACATTTCCTCCTTATTCCACTCATGAGATGGATGGCCACTTCATGGGAGCCACCTCTAGATTACCAACCAATTTGAGCAACTCAAACATAGACTATAAGAATGGTGAACATCCCCCATCTTCTCATATAATCCATAACTATGGGGCAGCTCCAGGCATGTTCAACAGCTCTCTTCATGCCCTGCATCTCCAAAACAAGGAAAATGACATGCTTTCCCACACAGCTAATGGGTTATCTAAGATGCTTCCAGGTCTCAACCATGATAGAACTGCTTCTGTCCAAGAAGGCTTACACAAATTACAGGATGCTGGTAACCAGGAGAAGCAGCCTTCTGCTGCCGAGGACAATGATGAAGTCTGGTCAGACAGTGAACAGAGCTTTCTAGATCCTGACATTGGAGGAGTGGCTGTGGCTCCAACTCATGGGTCAATTCTCATTGAGTGTGCCAAGCGTGAGCTTCACGCCACAACCCCTTTAAAGAATCCCAATAGGAATCACCCCACCAGGATCTCACTTGTCTTTTACCAGCATAAGAGCATGAATGAGCCAAAACATGGCTTGGCACTCTGGGAAGCCAAAATGGCTGAAAAAGCCCGAGAGAAAGAGGAAGAGTGTGAGAAGTATGGCCCGGACTATGTGCCTCAGAAAACCCATGGCAAAAAAGTGAAACGGGAGCCCACTGAGCCGCATGAACCTTCCGAGCCCACTTACCTGCGCTTTATCAAGTCCCTTGCTGAAAGGACCATGTCCGTGACCACAGACTCCACAGTAACTACATCTCCATATGCCTTCACTCGGGTCACAGGGCCTTACAACAGATACATATGATGTCGCCCCTTGTGGTGGGTACCTCATTTTAAAAAGACCACAACCAACCAACCAACCTGTCTGTAGTATAGTTCTCAATGACGGGGGCAGTGGGGAAAGGACACAGGATTCATGACAAATGTGGTGGGAAGAACCTCAGCTCACCAGCAAAAAAAGAGGTCATCTTACCATAGCACTTAATTTCCACTGACTCCTAAGTGGTCACAGATGGCATCTAGGCAAAAGACCAAAGCATTCTATGCAAAAAGAAGGTGGGGAAGAAAGTGTTCCACAATTTACATTTTTAAACACTGGTTCTATTATTGGACGAGAGGATATGTAAATATGATTTTTCTCCCCCTTACAACTCTACACATCTGTGACCACTTTCAATAATACCAAGTTTGCATAGTCATGGAACACAAGTCAAACAAGTACTGTAGTATTACAGTGGCAGGAATTTTAAAATACCATCTGGTGCTGAATATACAATGTACTGAAATACTGGAATTATGGCTTTTTAACATGCAGTTTTTACTGTAATCTTAATATTAACTTTTATTTATCAAAATAGCTACAGGAAGCATAAATGAATAGACAGCAAAACACTGAATTTGTTTGGATGTTCTAAGAAATGGTGCTAAGAAAATGGTGTCTTTAACAATTAAAAATTTAATGCCTTGTATCATCAAGATGCTATCAGTGTACTCCAAGGCCCTTGAATAATAGGGGTACCTTTTCATTCAAGTTTTTAGCATAATTACCTATTCTTACACGAGGTTTTTTTAAAAAAAAATGTGGACATTTAAAGGCCTCTGGATTTTGCTCATCCAGTGAAGTCCTTGTAGGACAATAAACGTATATATGTACATATATATATACACATATGTATATGTGCACACACGTATATGTATAAATATTTTAAATGGTGTTTTAGAAGCACTTTGTCTACCTAAGCTTTGACAACTTGAACAATGCTAAGGTACTGAGATGTTTAAAAAAAAAAAGTTTACTTTCATTTTAGAATGCAAAGTTGATTTTTTTTTTTTTAAGGAAACAAGGAAAGCTTTTAAACTATTTTTGCTTTTCGCCATGCATCTGCTGATGAGCAATGTGTCCATTTTTAATATAGCCAGTTAAATCCACAATGGGGCTTACTGGATTCAAGGGAATATATTAGTCCACAACACATGTTTTCTGGTGCTCATCTCACATGCTATACTGTAAGTTTTATACAAAATTGTATGACAAGTTCATTGCTCAAATACATAGTTTTAGGAATTTCCTCTTAACTGCAGGTAATAAATAATGACATGCTACAGACTTAACAAAGCTAGTTCACTTAAGCCGATGCTACTTTAGGGATCTGTATGCTCTTCAGCAAACTGAATGGCAGTCTGCTTTTGTGTTGATAATTGTACATTGTGATGTTGTCATTTCTTAGCTTAAGTGTCCTCTTCTCCAGGAAGATTGAGCAGATTGATGCCTGCGTAAGATGAATAAACAGGGTTAGTTCCATGTGAATCTGTTAATTAAAAAGAAAAAAAAAAAACAGGCAGCTGGTTTGCTGTGGTGGTTTTAAATCATTAATTTGTATAAAGAAGAAGTGAAAGAAATGTATAGTAAGTAAATTAAATTGTAAACAAAACTTTTTTAATGCAATGCTTTAGTATTTTAGTACTGTAAAAAAATTTAAATATATACATATATATGTATATATATATATATATATATGGATTTGAAGCAGAATTCACATCATGATGGTGCTACTCAGCCTGCTACAAATATATCATAATGTGAGCTAAGAATTCATTAAAGGTTTGAGTGATGTTCCTACTTGTCATATACCTCAACACTAGTTTGGCAATAGGATATTGAACTGAGAGTGAAAGCTTAGAGCATCATGTACCATCATTTTTTTCCAAGTCTTTTTATTATTATTATTATTATTAAAAAAGCATACCTTTTTTCAATACTTGATTTCTTAGCAAGTATAACTTGAACTTCAACCTTTTTGTTCTAAAAATTCAGGGATATTTCAGCTCATGTTCTCCTTATGCCAACATGTCACCTGTGTTTATGTAAAATTGTTGTAGGTTAATAAATATATTCTTTTTTCAGGGATTTAACCTTTTTATTTTGAATCCCTCCTATTTTACTTGTATATGTCCTGATGTAACTAAAACTAATTTTGTAAAATCTGTTGGCTCTTTTTATTGTAAAGAAAGCATTTAAAAAGTTTGGGGAAATCTTTTGACTGTTTCAAGCAGGAAAAAAAATTACATGAAAATAGAATGCACTGAGTTGATAAAGGGAAGATTGTAAGGCAGGAGTTTGGCAAGTGGCTGTTGGCTAGAGTCTTTCAACACTCTAAAGGGTGAGTTTTTTATCCTGTAGCCAGTACAGTAGAGGTCCATGAGGACTTCCCTACATAAGCAGAACACTTAGGGGTGTGGCATGTAATTGTATGATTACATTTTGGTCTATGTATATTTGTGCTTACTAACATTTCAAATAAATTCTTAATGAAACAAGACCTTTTGAGTTTTACTGGTCAAGTCTTTATAACATGGCTTTTGTCTTTTTTAAAAATTTCCCTTCAGTTTTTGGCTGTGACCAATTTACACAGATTTTTAAAATGTTTGCTTTGCATATGTCAAAACACATGATTTAAATATTTTGCATATACCATATATCTAACCCCAAATACTTGGTTACTACATGCACATCTGTTGATTTTGAGTCAACCATCCCTATATGAATATTTGGTTTCTCTATCATCCACTGTCATTTGTCAAACTGCTGGCCAACAAGAGCAAGAAGTGTAGTTTGGGATCTGGAGAGAGGGAGGGAGGGAGGGAGGAGGAGAGGAAATCAAATGGCATATTGTAAATATCAGATCTATAATTGTAAATATCAAACCTGCCTCAGTTAGAATGAATGGAAGCAGATCTCCAATTTGCTTATATAGGAATATCAGGTTAACTATATAGCCATACTTGAAAATGCTTCTGAGTGGTGTCAACTTTACTTGAATGAATTTTTCATCTTGATTGACGCACAGTGGTATACAGTTCACTTCTAAAGCTAGTGGTTAACTTGTGTAGGAAACTTTTGCAGTTTGACACTAAGATAATGAACTCTGTGTGCATTTTTCTATGCTTTTTTTAAACTTAGTTTCATTTCATTTTCATGTTCGGTTTGTCTATAAAACCTGAGGATGGTTATAAATACTGTAAGTATTGTAATGTTATGAATGCAGGTTATTTGAAAGCGTTTATTATTATATCATTCCTGATAACGCTATGTGAGTGTTTTTAATAAAATTTATATTTATTTAATGCACTCTAAGTATTGTCTTGTTGAAGTTTCTGTTTATGCCTGAACTACTGTTACTTCGATGAGGCAAAAGGGAATGAGAAGAAATTGCTTTTTAAAGATACTCTTTAGATGGTTGCTTATTAAACTGTACCTAAAATAATATCTGGATGATTAAAGCCAAAATTTTTCTCTAGCGGAATAGCCTAGATATTCAACTTTTTTTCCAGCTTACTTTGGCCTGTTTATTTTGTGTGTGTTGTCAGTACTAGGGATGGAGCAGTAACACTTCTGCTGACCAACTGATGTCCCTTCTGGCATGTGGCCTGTGAGGGCTTCTCAAGATGCAGGTACATGGGACTGAGCTCACATGGCTTAGAGCTAAGGCCAACCCAGTTCTCAGACTCCTCTTCACATTCACTCTTCCCAAGGAAGATTCCTCTTCCCACATATCAAAAAGGCAGGCAGTGTTAGGCAAGAGGAGTGGGGAGAGGTGGTCTGGGAGGGACCAGATGAATGTGCCAGTCCTCATCCCTGCCGCGAGGCTTCAGGGAGCCGCAAGCTGGATTGTCCTCATCTCTCTCCCTTCTTTCACACTGATCCGCCCTCACACAGCACCAATGCCCTCCTGCTGAAACACTTTTTAGATACATATTAAGCACTGTTACTAGTTACAATTACGTGAATCTTCCAACCTGCCCGGTGTCCACCACCCTGAACCACCACCACACTCCCACCTGCCCTCCCACCCCCAAATTGGCAGAGAAAGAATTTAAGGGTATTCCCTTTCCTGTATTTCTAACTCTATTCACCTTGGGCCAAATTTTATTTTTTTTATTTTATTTTTAAGTAATCTCTCCACCCAGTGTGGGGCTCAAACTTACAACCCTGAGATCAAGAGTCCCACAATCTGCCAACTGAGCCAGCCCAGTGCCTCCCAAATTTGATTTAGTTATTCCTGAGCCTAGGAAATGACCACCCTATTAGTAACCTTTGAGTTTGTTGATTGGGTGATCCCTCCAGCACTCTACTCAAAGCCAGGTTATTAAGAGAAGCAATGTTGCTGTAAGAAGCAGTAATCCAATTACTTTTTTTTTTTTTAATTTCAACCCTCTGGGGATATTGTCAACCCCCACTTCACCATCCATCCTCTGGCCGAAACTTGGAAACTCCCACTTTTCATATTTGCTAGTCACTGCCCAGGGTGAGGGAATTTGAGATTCTGTGCACTCAAAAGCTTCTCCTGCTAGGGCTCCATACAGCCCAGGCAGGCAGGGGCTGGTGATGCTGCAAACAGAGGTGCTAGCCGACTTGCTGCTTACTGCGAACCTGCAGGTGGACTGGAATGGGAGAGAAAGCTGGACATAACCAATGAGCCAGCACTCATCAAGTTCTTCCTGCCCCTGGCCTCCTCTGGAAACACTGCTAAGAAGGAACCTTTACAGGCAGGCAGACAGGCCCCCAGCCTCCCTGTCACACTGTGGCACTTCTTCCTTGCCTCAGTCTCCAGTTGGTTTGTCACAACCCCGCCCCTGCTTGGGATAACTCTAGCTCAGCTTTGACCTCTTCCTGCCTCTTTGACTCTGCACTCCATCAGCTGTGACAACCAGTCTCCGTGAGCAAAGGCCTTTTTTATCAAGGACCTTCTCACACTGCTGAGAATTTTTAATTGGTTATGTTGGGTTAGAGGGCATCTGGAGTGGAGAATACAGCAAGAAAGGGAGGCCGGGGAAACATCTTTTCTTTCCACAGCCAATGTGAGGGGAGAGTGCCTGCTGGGTGAAGGCAGAGTCACCAGCCAGTCACTGGGCTCACCACCCAGGCCTTGGGGTGCTTTCCCCTGCCCTCCTCCCTCCCCCGAGAGCACACTCTCTAGTTCTTAGAGTTCATAAAAGATGCTCAGAAGAGAATTAACTGCAATTAGAGATTGGTTCAGTGTTACCAGCACTCTTCGAAGAACAAAGAAACTTTTGTTCCTACATATCGGCAGCCACCTGCCTACATTTCCCTCTCTTTTACCCAGCAATTTCTCACAAATCTCTGTCCCTGTCTGATCCAACATTTGTTCCTAAAGGAGCAGCTATTTTCCTCCATGTATACACTCCATAAATACGCTTTCTTTGGGGCTTCCTTTAATACTGTTTCAAAAGGAATTTCTCTATCCAATTTGACATCTTACTCTCTAATCAATTCTTAAATCAAACTGAAATGAGGTTTCTATTTAGGTGTTGAATAAAATAGTTACAGAAAGACACTTTTTCCCCACCCCATAAGAATGAATTCAGATGATTTAAATCACTAGATTAAAAAAAAAAAAAAGAAAGGCAAGTGCTCAGTGAATGTGCCCACAAATTCTTAAAGATTTTTATTTATTCGTGAGAGACACAAAAAGAGGCGGTGGGGGAGAAAGTGGGGGGGGAGAGAGAGAGAGAGAGAGAGAGAGGCAGAGACACAGGCAGAGGGAGATGCAGGCTCCATACAGGGAACCCAATGTAGGACTCTATCCCAAGTCTCCAGGATCATGCCCTGGGCTGAAGGCGGCGCTAAACCGCTGAGCACTTGCTTTTATGCCTCAACAGAATAGTCACATTAATAGAAATCATTGGGTGGGATGAGTACTGGATGTTATACTATATGTTGGCAAATTGAACTCCAATTTAAAAAAAAATAGAAATCTGGATGTTGTTGCTTGAAACTTAAGACGTTTGTGGTGCCCTAATGCTTCCCTCATGGGTAGCTCTTGATTCAGCTCTAAGGAATACAATGAAGTAGTAGCACCTGGTTTGGGATCCAGCCTTGCATTTCACAAGTTGTGTGCCATCAAGCCTCATCTTTAAAAATGAGTAAAATAATGCATCCCTCACAGAGATGTGATGAGGATTAATGAGAATGTGAAGCTTTAAGCTCAAACTAGAATAGGCAGTTATTCTCACAAAATTTTTCTTTAATTTAAATTCAGTTAGACATCATTAGTTTCACAGTTGCATTTAACACCCAGTTCTCACATCAAGTGCCTTCCTTCAGGCCCATCACCCAGTTACCCCATCCCTCCACCCACCTCCCCTCCAGCAACTCTGTTTGTTTCCTATAGTTAAGAGTCTCTCATGGTTTTTTCTCCCTCTCCGACAACTTCCTTTTCAGTTTTCCCTCCGTTCTCCTATGATCCTCTGTGCTGCTTCTTCTAGTTCACGTATGAGTGAAACCATATCATAATTGTCTTCTCTGACTGAACTTATTTCACTCAGCATGATACCCTTCAGTTCCATCCATGTAATGGAAATGGTAGGTATACATCCTTTCTAATGGCTGAGGAATATTCCATTGTGTGTGTGTGTGTGTGCGTATATATATACATATATACGCACACACACACACACTCTATCTCTTCTTTATCCATTCGCCTGTCAAAGGACATCTTGGCTCTCCCTCTCCTTTGCTTACTGCTAGAAGGTCCAGTCCACTGACCAGACGTCAGTGTTCACTTACCTGACTCCTGCAGGCTCTCTCATTTCTCCCTAAGGGCAGGAGCCCGAATTACCTCACCTGACAAAATGTGTTTACATAACAGTGTAAAAGCTCTCCATGAAGCATCAATAGGACCTCAAAGCTAGAGAGACAGTGACAAAATGAGAAGCAGGCTCCCTGTGAGGAGTCCAAAGTGGGATTCAATCCCCGGGCTCCAGGATCATGACCTGAGCCGAAGGTAGATGCTCAACCACTGAGCCACCCAGGTGCCACTAAATATTGTATTTTATTAACTTTAAAAGAATCTCACTTTTGTATTCCCTAGGCCATGACATACTATAAAGAACTTTAGCTCTGGGTTCAAGTTATGGCTCTGCTAGTTACTAGTTGTGGGACCTAAGGCTAGGGGCCAATACTCTCTCTCTTTTCCTCAATTTCTTCATCTGGAGAATGAAAATAATAATACCTATTTCACATGGCTATTATGAGGAATAAATGAATTTATTTAAAGTACAACAAAAGAACTTTTTAAAAATGCCAGGTATTGGGCACCTGGGTGGCTCCCACAAGGAGCCTGCTTTTCCCTCTGCCTATGTCTCTGCCTCTCTCTTGGTGTCTCTCATGAATAAATAAATAAAACCTTTTTAAAAAAATAATAAAAAATAAATTAATTAAATAAATAAGCCAGCTATTATAATTGTGTTCATTAGTTCAGCTGAGGCTGTTTTTTTTTTGTTGTTTTTTTGTTTTTTTTACCATAGAAGCTTTATTTTACATATTTCCAAGTCATTAGTGAGAAAGAGGAAATACTTCTTTACTATACAAAATCATGGATAAGCAGATTTGAATGAGACCTTAGAGATCACCTTTCCCACACCTGAAAATGGTGCCAGGCACATTTCTGGGAGTTAGGCAACTGGCAATAAGCACACCAGTAAGTCCCTAACCTCTTGGGGCTTATCTTTCGTTTGGGAGAGGGAGATACAGAATAAAGTAAATGTGGAGATAATAGCCATGGGGAAAAGAAAAGGGATGGAGAAAGGAAGTGCTGGATGTTGAGAGGGTTGGAGGATTTTTTAAAAAATATAGATTGGTCAAGGAAGTTTTACTGATAAGGCAAGAATTGAAGACAGTGAAATGCCAGCCATGTGAATATTTGAGAAAGAATACATCAAGCAGGGAGAATAGCAAATTAAAGGCTTTAACATGAGCTCACGAGCACAGAGAGGCTGCAACTGTAGCAGAACGAGCTATGAAAAGAGTGGAGGGAATGAGGCTTCATGGTGCAGGGCCTTGTTCTAGAGCCCTCTGAGTCCTTCTGCCTTCAATCTGTGTGAGATGACATTACAGGGTCTCACCAGAGGAGGAGCGTGAGCTGGTTTGTGTCTTAATGGATAACTGTGAGAATGAAGAGTTCTTGTGAAGTATAGTTAACATACGATATTATATTAGTTTCAAGTGTACAACAAAGCAATTTGACAGTTATATACATTATGAAATGATCACTGTGTGGTTACCGTCTGTACTATATAGTTATTACAATATTATTGACTATATTCCTTAATATTGTACTTTACATTTCCATGATTTACTTATTTTGTAACTAGAAGTTTGCAGTTTTTGATCCCCTTCACCTATTTTATCCATTCCATCACCCCCTCCCCTCTGGCAGCTACCAGTTTGTTCTCTGTATTTATCAGTTTGTTACTGTTTGTCCATTTGTTTTGTTTCTTAGATTCACATATAAGTGAAATTATATGGTATGTCTTTTTTTATCTTATTTTATTTAGCATTATACCCTCTAGGTCCATCCATGTTGTGGCGAATGACAAGATTGCATTCCCTACCAAACAGTAATTAGAACTAGAACAAATAATCCTAAGATTTGTATGGAACCACAAAAGACCTCAAACAGTCAATACCCTTGGGAAAGAACAAAACTGGAGGTATCATGCTCCCAGATCTCAAACTATATTACCAACCCATATCAATCAAAACAGTATGGCACTGGGACAAAAAGAGACATAGATAAATAGAACAAAATAGCTCAGAAACAAACCAATGTATACATAGCCAATTAATTTACAATAAGGAAAAGTCAGTCTCTTCAATACATGGAGTTGGGAAAACTGGACAGCTACATGCAAAGAATGAAAATGGACCACTTTCTTACACTATACACAAATATAAACTCAAAAAAGATTAAAGACCTAAATATAAGATCTGAAGTCATAAAGCCTCTAAAGAAAACATAGATAGTTATCTCTTGGAACATCAGTCCTAGCAATATCTCTTTTGGCTCTGTCTCCTCAGGCAAGGGAAATATAAGCAAAACAAACAATTGGGACTACATCAAACTAAAAAGGTTTTGCACAGCAAAGAAAACCAACAAAATGAGAAAGCAACCTACTGAATAGGAGATGATACTTGCAAATTTTACATTTGACAAGGGATTAATATCCAAAATATATAAAGAACCCATACAACTCAACACCAAAAAAAAAAAAAAAAAAAAAAAGGAGAGAGAGATCTGATTTAAAAATAGACAGAGGACCTTAATAGACATTTTTCCAAAGAAGACATAAAGATGGACAACAGACATGAAATGATGCTTAACATCACTAATCATTGCGGAAGTGCAAATCAAAACCACAATAACATATCACCTCATATTAGTCAAAATGACTAGTATCAAAAAGACAAGAAATAGCACATGTTGGTAAGGATGTTGAGAAAAAGAATGCATGTTGATGGGAATGTAAATTAGTGCAGCCACTATGGAAAACAGTAAGGAGATTTCTCAAAAAATTAAAAATAGAAATCCTATATACCCCAATAACCCATTTGTGAGTATTTACCCCCACACACAAAGAATGGATTTTAAAAGACAAAGATCCAAATTCATGAAATTAATAGGTCATCTCAATATTTCATTCCAAAATGTTCTTCTTCAAGACACATAATAATAAAATTCTAATACCAAAGACAAAGAGAATACTTAAAGAGACAAGAGAAAATTTTTTTTTCATACAAAGGAACCCTCATATGGTTGTCAGTGGATTTCTCAGAAGAGACCTTACACGCCAGGAAAAAAATCAGATTATATATTCAAAGTGCTAAAAGAAAAAAAAAAAAGCTGCCAACTAAGAATACTTTACCCAACAAAATTTTCCTTCAGAATTGAAGGTAAAATAAAGACCTTCCTAATAAACAAAAGCTGAGGCAATTCATCATCACTAAACCAGTATTACAAGAAATGCTAAAATGGAGTTCAAGTTGAAACAAAAGGATCCTAATTAGTAACATGAAAACATATGAAAATATACAACACATCGGTAAAGGTAAACATACATTCAGACTCAAAATACCCTAATACTGTCAAATGGTAATGTGCTAACTACTTAGCTCTAGAATGAAGGTTAAAACACAAAAGCATAAAAATAGCTATAGTTTCAACAATTTGTTGAACACATGATTAAAAAATGGTAAATGATGACATCAGAAACATTCAAGAGGGGGAGTAAAAGTATAGTGTTTTGTATGCAACTGAAGTTAAATTGTTATTAGCACAAAATAGACTTTATATGTAAAATGCTTTATATAAACTTCATGGGAACTACAAAGCCAAAATTCACAATAGATACACAAAGATTTTAAAAAAGAAGAAGAAAGCATTCCACTATGGAAAATCATCAACTTACAAAGGAAGGCAGCAAGAAATGAAGAAAAGATAAACAGAACTTCACAACAGCCAGAAAAAAAAAATAATATGACATTAATAAGTCCTTACTTAGCAATAATTACTCAAAGATTAATGCATTGATTTCTCTAATGAAAAGGCACAATAGATTAAAAACAAAGACTATATACTGCCTGTAAGAGTCTCACTTCAGCTTAAAGGACACACACAGGTTCAAATGAAGGGATAAGAAAACATACTCTATTTAAGTGA
The DNA here is from genome assembly GCF_003254725.2 of Canis lupus dingo. Lineage (NCBI taxonomy): Eukaryota > Metazoa > Chordata > Mammalia > Carnivora > Canidae > Canis > Canis lupus. Next base: position 26,188,123 of record NC_064274.1, read on the forward strand.
AAATCAAAAAAGAGTAAGAGTAGGAAGCTATGCTGACATCAGAAAAAAACAGACTGTAAGCCAATAATGGCAATGAGAAAAAGGTGGACATTATATAATAAAGGGATCAACTCATCAAGAAAATATAAAAATCATAAATATAAATGTACACAATAAAGTAAATGTATTAAAGCAAATATAAACATATATGAGGGGGGATATAATACAATAATAACAGTATTATATTTTTAACAATGGAGAGATCATCCAGCTGGAAAGTCAACAAAGAAATATTAGACTTGAACCAAATGTTATACCAAATTAACCTAATAGAAATATATAGAATATCAATCCAGTACTAGTAGAATATACATTCTTCTCAAGAGCACACAGAACTTTCCTCAGGATGAACCATATGATACATCATAGAACAAGTTTTAACAAATTTAAAAAGATTGAAATCCAGTCATAACAGCTAGAAAATTCACAAATATGTGCATATCAACAACATCCTCCTGAACATCCAACAGATCAAACTAAAAAATCAAAAGGGAAATCAATAAATATCTTGAAACAAATGAAAATGGAGGTACAACACATCAAAACATGTGAGATGCTGCAAAAGCAGTAATAAAAGGAAAGTTTATCCTGATAAATGCACATTAAGAAAATAAAAACATCTCAAATAATCTAACTTTGCAACTTAAGTAACTAGAAAAGGAGGAATATAGTTAAGCCCAAGTTAGCAGATGAAAGGTAATAACAAAGGTCAGAGCAGACAGAAATGAAATAAAGACCAGGAAAACAAAAGAAGAGATTGGTAAAACTAAGAGCTGCTCTTTTGAAAAGATAAACAAAATTGACAAACCTTTAGCCAGAGACTAACAAAGAGAATAGAAAGAGGACTGAGGACTCAAATAATCAAAAATGAAGGAGAAATTATAGCTGATACCACAGAAATACTAAGTATATTGAGAGATTACTAAAAACATTATATACCAAAAAAATTAGATAACTTAGAAGGAATAGAAAGATTCCTAGAAATATATAATCTACCAAGACTGATGTATTAAAAAACAGAAAATCTGAACAGTCCAAAAATGAGGAAGGAGAACGAATCTGTAATCAAACTTCCCAACAAAAGTCTAGGATGAGACAGCCTCACTGGTGAATTCCATCAAACATTTTAAGAATTAATAACAATTCTTCTCAAATTCTTCCAAAAAATTGAAAAGGGTGGAACATGTCCAAATTCATTTCACAAGGTCAGCATTACTCTGAAAATAAACAAGGACACTACAAGAAAAGAAAATCAGCAAACCAAATTCAAAAGTACAATAAAGGAATATCATGATCAAAGTGGGATTCGATGCCTGGATGGTTCAGTTAGTTAAGTGTCTGTTCTTGGCTCTGGACATGATCCCAGGGTCCCAGGATCGAGCCCTGCACCAGGCTCCTGCTTAGCAGGGAGATTGCTTCTCCTTCTGCCCCTCCCCTGCTGATTCTCTCTCTTTTTCTCTCTCTCATGTTCTCTCTCTCTCTCTCTCTCTCTCTCTCTCTCTCTCTCTCTCTCTCTCATGTTCTCTCAAATAAATAAATAAATCTGTAAAAACAACAACAAAGTGGGATTTATTCAGGGATGCAAGAGTGGTTCAACATCTGCTAACGAACAATATGATATACCACATCAACAAAATGAAGGATAAAAATCATATGGTCAGGGATGCCTAGGTGGCTTAGCAGTTGAGCATCTGTCTTTGGCTCAGGTCATGATCCTGGAGTCCTGGGATTGAGTCCCACATTAGGCTCCCTGCAGGGAGCCCTGCTTTTCCCTCTGCCTATGTGGGAAACAAAATTGACAAACCTTTAGCCAGAGACTAACTAAGTGTGTCTCTTTCTCTGTGTCTCTCATGAATGAATAAATAAACTTTTTTTAAAAAAACATATGATAATTTCAATAAATGAAAAATATGCTTATGACAAAATTTAAGATCCATTTATGATTAAAAATTTACAATAAAGTCAGTATAGAGGGAATGTATCTCAACATAATAAAGGCCACATAAGACAAGCCCCCAGCTACCATCATACTTGATGGTGAAAACCTCAAAGCTTTTCCTAAGGATGCCCACTATTGCCACTTTCATTCAAGATAATATTAAAAATTCTAACCAGAGCATTTAGGCATAAATAAATAACTAAATAACTAGCATCTAAATCAAAAAGAAAGAAGGAAAACTGTCATTGCAGATGACACATTACATGTAAAAAAAAAAAAAAAGCCTGAAGATTCTACCACAAATGTTAAAACTAATTTAAAAATACAATAAAGGTGAGTGCATTATGCTGAGTGAAATAAGTCAATTGGAGAAGGACAAACATTATATGGTCTCATTCATTTGGGGAATATAAAAAATAGTGAAAGGGAATAAAGGGGAAAGGAGAAAAAATAAGTGGGAAATATCAGAAAGGGAGACAGAACATGAAAGAGTCCTAACTCTGGGAAATGAACTAGGAGTGGTGGAAGGGGAGGAGGGGGTGGTGACTGGGTGGCGGGCACTGAGGTGGGCACTTGATGGGATGAGCACTGGGTGTTATTCTGTGTGTTGACAAATTGAACACCAATAAAAAATAAATTTATTTAAAAAAATCAATAAAGGTACAGGATACAAAAATCAATTTATAAAAATCAGTTGTTTTCTATACACTAAAAATAAATTATCACAAAGAGAAATTAAGAAATTAATACCATTTACTATTGCATCAGAAAGAATACAGTATCTAGTAACAATGGCCAAAATATGGAAAAAGCTCAGATGTCCATCAACACATGAATAAAGATGTGGTACATATATACAATGGAATATTACTCAGCCATCAAAAAGAATGAAATCTTGCCATTTACAAAAATGTTGATGGAACTAGAGGGTATTATGTTAAGTGAAATGAGACAGAGAAAGGCAATTGTCATATAATTTCACTCATATGTGGAGTTTAAGAAATAAAATAGATGAATATAGGGGAAGTGAAGGAAAAATAAGACAAAAACAGAGAGGCAGGCAAACCATAGGAGACTCTTAACTGTAGGAAACAAACTGAGGGTTGCTGGTGGGGGGATAGGATAACTGGGTGATGGGCATTAGGGAGGGCACTTGATGTAATGAGCACTGGGTATTGTATGCAACTGAAACATCACTAAATTCTACCTCTGAAACTAATAATACTGTATATGTTAATTAAATTTAAATTAAAAATTAAAAAAAAAGAATACAATATCTAGGAATAAATTTAACCAAGTAGGTGAAAGACCTGTACTCTGAAAACTGTAAGACAGGATGAAAGAATTTCTTTCAAAAAAAACACAAACAGAAAGATATCCTGTGCTCGTGGATTGGAAGAATATTGTTAAAATGTCCATACTACCCAAAGCAATCTATATATTCAATGCAACCCCTATCAAAATTCCCACAGCATTTTTCACAAAAATAGAAGAGATGGTTTTAAAATTTGTATGGAACCACAGAAGACCCCAAATAGCCAAAGTCTTGACCAAGAAGAAAAAAGCCAGAGGAAAAAATCCTAATTTCAAACTATATTGCAAAGCTGTAGTAATCAAAGCAATATGGTATTGATATTAAAAGATACAGTAATTAACAGAACAAAATAGAGTGACCAGAAATAAACACATGCATATATGATTACTTCATTTATGACAATGAAGCCAAGAATACACAATAGGGAAAAGATAGTCTCTTCAAATAATGGTGAGAAAACAGGATATCCACAAGCAAAATAAAAACATTGAACCACTATCTTATACCATACACAAAAATTAACTCAAAATGGACTAAAAACTTGAACATAAGACCTGAAACCATAAAACTTCTATGAAAAAAATATAGGTGGTAGCCTCCTTGACAAATCTTGGCAATGATTTTTTGGATTTGATGCCAATGGTAGAGGCAACAAAATGTAAAAAAACAAATGGTCCTATACCAACAAGAAAAGCTTCTGCACAGCATAGGAACCCAGCAACAAAATGAAAGACAACCAATGAAAGTAGAGAAAATAATTGCCAACCATATACTTAATAAGGGGTTAATATCCAAAATATATGAAGAACTTGTATACAACTTGATAACAAAAAACAAATGTGATTACAAAATGGGCAGAGGACCTGATTAGACATTTCTTTCAATGCGGACATACAGGTAGACAACATGAAAAAGTACATGAAAAAGTGCTCAGTATCACTAATCATCAGGGAAATGCAAATCCACAATGAGATATCATTTCGCATCGGTTAGAATGTCATCAAACATCAAAAAGAGATAACAAGCATTGGTGAAGATGTGGAAAAAAGAAATGATTTTGTACTATTGGTAGGAATGCAAATTGGTGCAACCACTCTAGAAAACAGTGTGGAGAGTCCTCAAAAAGTTAAAAATGGAACCACCATATGATCTAGAAATTCTACTTCTGGGTATTTACTAACTAAAAAAAGAAACCAGCACACCTATGTTCACTACAGTAAAACTTACATTAGCCAAAACGTGGAGGCTAACCTAAGTATCAATGGATGAATGGGTAAAGAAAATGTGGTGTCTATATATGTACATGATGGAATATTATTCAACCTTGAACTTATATGAAAATCCCAACTTTTATGACAACATGGATAAACCTTTAGAGCATTATGCTAAGTAAAATAAACCAGAGAAGACAAATACTACATGATCCCATTTATATGTGAAATATAAAAAGCAAAAACAAAGAACCTGAACTCATAGATACAGATAACAGATTGTTGGTTGCCAGAGGCAGGTGTGGAAGGTGGGTGAAACAAATACAGGTACACAAAAGTGTAGAAAATAAATAAGTCCTGGTATATAGTGTACAGCATGGTGACTATCAGTAAAAATACAGTATTATATATTTGAAGGTTAGCAACCTAAGAGGGTGCATCTTAAAATTCATTACAAGGGTAAAAAATGTATAACTAATGTGGTGATGGATGTTAACTAGACTTATTGTGGTGGTCATTTTGCCATATACATAAATATCAAATCATTATGTTGTACCTCTGAAACTAATATAATGCTATATGGCAATTATATCTCAATTTTTTTTAAAAAAGGCATCCAAATAGAAAAGAAAGAAGTAAAATTACCTTTGTTTGTGTATGATAAAATCTTAGAGAAAGTCCTAACAATTCCACCAAAAAAAAAAAATTGATAAATTCAGTCAAGTTGAAAACAAAATCAACATACAGAAAACAGTTGCACTTCTATACACTAATGATAAAATATCTGGAAAATTAATAAAACAACCTCATTCACAACAGCATCAAAAACAATAAAATACTTAAAAATAAATTTAAGCAAGGAGGCAAAAGAGCTATACAACGAATACTATAAGACTATGATGGAAAAAAAATTGAAGACACAAACTGGAAAGATATTTCATGTTTGTGCATCAGAAGGATATTGTTAAATGTCCATTATTACCCAAAGCCATCTATAGAGTCAATGCAATTAGTATCAAAATTCCAATGGTATTTTCACAGAAATAGGAAAAATAATCCTAAAATTTGTATGAAGCCACAAAAGATTCTGAATAGCCAAAGCAATCCTGTGAGAAAACCCAGGAACATCACATTTCTGGATTTCAAGCTATACTACCCAACTATAGTAATGAAAACAGTATGGTACTAGCATAAACATAGACACAAAAACCAATGAAACAGAACCAGGAGCCAGAAATAAGCCCTTGCATGTATTATATAGCAAACTAGTATTTGACAAGGGCACCAAGAATACTCTATGGGAAAAAAGATGGTCTCTTCAATAATTGATGTTGCAAAAACTAGATCATTACATACAGAAGAAGGAGATTGGACCCCCATCATAGGCCACTCAGGAAAATTAACTCAAAATAGATTAGACTTAAATGTAAAACCTGAAACTGTAATACATCTAGAAGAAAACATAAGAAGTTCCCTGCCATTAGTCTCAGCAGTGATTTCCTAGGTAAGACAGCAAAAGCAAAACAATGAAAGCAAAAACAAGCCAGTGTGACTACATTAAACTAAGAGCTTCCACAAAATGAAAAGGCAGTCTATGGAATGGGAGAAAATAACTGCAAATCATGTATGTGATAAGGGGTTAATATTAAAAATATATGATGAAATCACTTCTCGGCCTTTTGGCTAAGATATCAAGTGTAAAAATATATGATGAACTAATACAACTCAATAGCAAAAAACCCAAAAGCCTAATAACCCAATTTTTTTAAAGGGCAGATGAATCAAGTAACCAGTTTTTCAAAGACATGCAAATAGCCAATAGGTACTTGAGAAGGTGCTTGATATCACTAATCATCAGAGGTTTGCAATCAAAACCACAGTGAGATACCACCTCACATCAGTCAAGAATGGCTAGTATCAAAAAGACAAGAAATGAGTGTCGATGAGGATGTGGAGAAAAGGGAACACTTGTACACTGTTGGTGGAAATGTAAATTGGTTGTAGTGACTGTGAAAAACAGTTTGGAGGTTCCTCAAAAAATTAAAAATAGAACTACCATACGATCTAGCAATTTCACTTCTGGGTATCTATCCAAATGAGTTGAAATCAGGATCTTAAAGAGATGTCTGCATTTACACATTAGTTGCAAAATTAAAATAACCAAGATATGGAAATAATGTTATCTAAGTGTCCATCAACAGATGAACCGATAAGAGGTTATATATATATAAAATAGATATGAAATAATTATATATACATGAAATGATGATATTATTCAGGCACAAGCAGAAAGAAAATCCTGCCATTTCCACTAACTTGGATGAACCTTGAGGGCATTATGCCAAGTGAAGTAAGTCAGATAGAGGAAGACACTAAAAAACTGTATGATAACATTTATGTAGAATCTAAAAAAGTCAAGTTCAGAAGCAAAGAGCACAGTGGTGGTTGTTACGAGGTGCTAGGCAGTGGTGGAAATGGGGAGATACTGGTCAAAGGGTACAAACTTTCAGTTACAAGTTTAGCAAATCTGGGGATCTCATGTACAGCATGGTGATTTTAGCTAACAATACTCTCGTATACTCGAATGTTGCCAAGAGAGCAGATCTTAAGTGTTTTACCACAACAAGTAATAATAACAGTAGGACAGGATGGAGGTGTGAGCTAATGCTATGGTGGTCATCATTTTACCATATATGAAAATCAAATAAATACTCTGTACACCTTAAACTTACATGCTATGATACATCAGTTTTATCTCATTAAAGCTTAAAATAAAATAAAGACAAAGATGGAAATCAGAGGCTATGGTAATAAGCCAAGTGAAAGACCAGGGTGCTAGACATCATGAGTGGTTGTACCAAGAACATGGAAGACTGAAACTGCCATTTATTCAAAAGAATGAAATTAAAATGAAAAGAACATAGAAAGAGGAGGTTTGGGGGCTTAGTGGGAAGAGTTAGAAGTTTAGCTTCTGAGATGTTGAGTTTGAGATGCCTACTAGACATCCAACTGGACAAGTCACTTGGAAACAAAATCTGGAATTCAGGGAGGGAATGCAGCTAGAGATACAAATTCAGGCATCATCAATGTAAGATGGTATTAATGCCATTGGACTAGACAAAAGTATGTAAGGAGGAGTGTAGATAGAAGAGAAGAAATGCCCAAGGACTCAACCTGAGCTCTGGGCCATTTCAATATTCAGAGACTGAGAAGTGAAAAGGAAACTGCAGAGACAACCCACTGAGAAAAAGCAAGGAATGAAGCAGTTGGGAGTGCAGGAGGGGAGGAGAAGTTTTCTAGAAAGCAAGTGAAGAAAGGGCTTTGAGGAGAAAGCCATGATCAACTGTGTTAAATGAGGCCTGAATATGGGCAGCTGGATTTAGAAACATGAAGGGCAACCATGAGCTCCGCAGGAGTTATTGTGCCCTAATGGCAAAGGTTAAAGCCTGACTGGAAATGGAATTTCCATGTCTAAGAATTTTAGACAGTGAGAATAGGTGGTTCTGTCAGAGTTTTGCTAGGATGAAAAAAGAGAAGGTGGTGTCGAAGGGTAGGGGGAGGCAAGGAAAACACTTAAGGTGGGGTCCCATCAAGGATCTCTATATGCAGATGGCAGCGATCCAGTAGAGATGGAAACCTGATAATGCAGGAGAAAGCATGAAGGGAAATTTTCTGACGTGGTGTACTTGAGCAGGCAAGAGGCTTCTTTAAGAAATGGATGCAGAGGGCAGCCCCAGGGGCTTAGTGGTTTAGTGCTGCCTTCAGCCCAGGGCATGATCCTGGAGACCCAGGATCAAGTCACATGTTGGGCTCTCTGCATAGAGCCTGCTTCTCCCTCGGTCTCTCTCTCTCTCTCTAATAAATAAATTAAAAATATTTTTTAAAAATGTTTAAAAAAAGAAATGGATGCAGAAATTGAGGATTAGGGAAGTAAAGCAACTTGGCTGAGGTCACTAAGCAGTAAAGGGTGGCCCAATAGTCACAATGCAGTCTGGTCTGTTATTGTAGAACCCAGATAAGGATAAATTCTGGAAACAGGGACATGTATTCCCTGTTTCATTGTTTTCTTAATATGATGCCATTGTGAACTTTAGGAAAATACACATTTGAGGGAGAATAGGCCATTCAGGGCATTTTCAGTAAAGACCTCCAATTAAGTAAGGTTTAACTAGGAATTAAGTGTACAGCAAGATCAGGTTGTTTGGTTCCTTCTTAGCCAATTCAATTGCAGCAAATTAGTTTATCTAGTAGTTATTATTAAATATTGTCATTGATCAAGTCATCTAATCTTTTTTTGTTAAGATTTTAATTATTCATTCATGAGAGACAGAGAGAAAGAGGCAGAGACACAGGCAAAGGGAGAAGCTGGCTCCCTGCAGGGAGCCGCATGCAGGACTCACTCCCAGGACCCCGAGATCATGCCCTGAGCCAAAGGCAAGAGGCTCAACCACTGAGCCACCCAGGTGCCCTCATCCAATTTCTTTAAGCTTTGTTTATACATCTGATAAGTGAACACACTTGCTGCAAAGTTAATGTAGAGATTAAATAAAATTATTTACATGCATACATACAACATACATACAACGGTGTGTAGTAAATGCCCAGATCAGAGTAGGTGCTGAGGGGTGGCCGGACCCCACTTCCCTCCTCCTTCAATTCTGTGTGGGCAGTGGGGAGGGGGGGCGAGGGGAGGGTAGCAGGAAGCCAGAATTCTGGCCTGCCTCTTGCCACTAGCAACAGCTAAGCGATTATGTGCTGAACACTCTCTAGTGACAGAAAACTATACTAGCATCTGCCTTCACGGACTGTCCCACACAGTCAGGGTGATCCGCTCTGAGAGCAGCCCCACCCCTGACCAACTACTTTCAGGGGCTTCTCTCTGCTCTCAGACTCAAGTTAAGCCTTCTGGCCAGGGCTTCCAGGGTTCTTCATGATAGGCCCCCACTCTGGGCTCTGGCCAGTCTCTTGCCACTCCTCCAAAAACCCCCCATCTCCAGTCCCACTTAAGGCTCTCATCAGATGGGCCTCTTTCTAGTTCCCCCACTGCAGCCCCTGTTCATGGCAGGGATCATGCCCCAGCTCCTCCTCCTCCATGCCCCAGTGAGGGGTCCCTCCCCTGGCCTGGCTCGGGCTCACACCATTCATCAGCCCAAGACGGCTTGCCTAGCCCCAGGGTTTCTCTGGGCCCTGATGTTACACCCCCTCCCCCCTCCACTATCTAGTGCCTGGCAAGTAAGAGTAATTCAAATAACATTGAACAGTGGGGGCGGGGGGGCGGAGCAGATGGCAGAGGACTAGGGTCCCCAAGTCACCAGGCCCCCACAAGGTACCTAGATAACTTTCAATTCATCCTTAAAACCTACGAATTCAGCCTGAGATTTAAAGAGAGAACAGCTGGAACGCTACAGAGAGGAGTTCGCACTTCTATCAAGGTAGGAAGGTGGGAAAAAAAATTTTAAAAATCCAGTGAAGGAGGGGCCTCCGAGGAGCCAGGCTAAGACCGGTTGAGGGGGAGCCCCCAGGACAGGAAAACCCAGCTCCGAAGAAGCAGGAACTTTACCAATCTTCCCGGATGGAAAGGCGCTCTCAGAGAACTCGGGCAGGATCCCAGGAGGGGCAATGGGGCCTCCAGGATCCCGGGGCCACTAACAGAGGAGGTGCCCCGGGGAGAGCGTCCCACACCCCCGCAGGCCAAGCTCCCTAAAGGGCAGGAGCCGCCTGGCAGGGCCTCGGGAGCAGCTCAGGCTGTGGCTCCATGTGGAGGGGGCTGCACGCCCCAGGAGTGCAATTCCAGCAGCGCAGGCCCCGGAGCCCAGGGCGCTGGGGACACAGCCAGGATCCTGTGCTCTCCCGGGACAGGCAGAGGCCGGGAGGACACAAGACAGCAAGGAAGCTCCTGCCCTAGGCACCCCAAGCTGTGCAGATCAGTGCCCGCCCCCCCCGCCCCCCGCCTCTGGAGCATCTAGGCCCCTGCGGACTGGGAGCTGGGGAGTTACTGCGGGAGCTGACTCCAGGGCTGGAGAGTTGGCCTCCGCTAGTGGGGTTGTTCCTCCTTGTGTCACTCTATGCCTGGGATGGAGTGGAGTCCCCAAGGGACAGGGGCCTCATGGGGTCAACACCTCCCCCTGAGCCGTGCCCCTGGCAGGGGGTGGGGCAGCTCCCCCAGGTGCACACACCTGAGAATCAGCACAGCAGGCCCCTCCCCCAGAAGACCAGCTGGAAGGACAGGGGAAGGGCAAGTTCTTGACCCAGCAGCGCTGGAAAGCTCCAGGGGAAGTCGAGGGATTTATAGTATACAGAACAAGAGGGTACCCCTCCTTGTTTTGTTTTGTTTTTTGTTCTTTGTTTTTTGTTTGTTTGCTTTTTGTTTTGTTTTTTCCCTTTTTCTTTTTTTCCCCTTTCTTTTTCCAGTACAACTCGTTTTTAGTCAATCTGCACTGAGCAAAATGACTAGAAAGAAGAACTCATCATAAAAGAAAGAATCAGAAACAGTACTCTCTCCCACAGAGTTACAGAATTTGGATTACAATTCAATGTCAGAAAGTCAATTCAGAAGCACAATTATAAAGCTACTGGTGGCTCTGGAAAAAAGCATAAAGGATTCAAGAGACTTCATGACTGCAGAATTTAGATCTAATCAGGCAGAAATTAAAAATCAATTAAATGAGATGCAATCCAAATTGGAGGTCCTAATGATGAGGATTAATGAGGTAGAAGAACAAGTGAGTGACATAGAAGACAAGTTGATGGCAAGGAAGGAAGCTGAGGATAAAAGAGAAAAACAACTAAAAGGTCATGAGGAAAGGTGAAGGGAAATAAATGACAGCCTCAGAAGGAAAAAAAAATCTACGTTTAATTGGGGTTCCAGAGGGAAAAGGGACAGAGGACCAGAAAGTGTATTTGAACAAATCATAGCTGATAATTTCCCTAATTTGGGGAGAGAAACAGGCATTGAGATCCAGGAGGTAGAGAGGTCCCCCCTAAAATCAATAAAAACCATTCAACACCCCGACATTTAATAGTGAAACTTGCAAATTCCAAAGATAAAGAGAAGATCCTTAGAGCAGCAAGAGACAAGAGATCCCTAACCTATATGGGGAGAAGTATTAGGTTAACAGCAGACCTCTCCACAGAGACCTGGCAGGCCAGAAAGGGCTGGCAAGATATATTCAGGGTCCTAAATGAGAAGAACATGCAGCCAAGAATACTTTATCCAGCAAGGCTCTCATTCAGAATACAAGGAGAGATAAAGAGCTTCCAGGATAGGCAGAAACTGAAAGAATATGTGACCTCCAAACCAGCTCTGCAAGAAATAGTAAGGGGGACACTGTAAAAGAAAGAGGAAGCCCAAAGAAACAATCTACAAAAACAGGGACTGAATAGGGATTATGATGACACTAAATTCATATCTTTCAATATTAACTCTGAACATGAATGGGCTTAATGATCCCATCAAAAGGTGCAGGGTTTCAGACTGGATGAAAAAGCAAGACCCATCTATTTGCTGTCTACAAGAGACTCATTTTAGACCTAAGGATACCTCCAGCCTGAAAATAAAAGGTTGGAGAACCATTTACCATTCAAATGGTCCTCAAAAGAAAGCAGCGGTAGCAATCCTCACATCAGATAAATTAAAGTTTATCCCAAAGAAGGTAGTAAGAGATGAAGAGGGACACTATATCATACTTAAAGGATCTATTAGCAAGAGGACCTAACAATCATGAATATTTATACCTCTAATGTAGGAGCTACCAAGTATATCAATCAATAACCAAAGTAAAAACATACTTAGATAATAATACACTTATACTGGGAGACTTCAACGTGGCGCTTTCTGTAAATGACAGATCTAAGCACAATATCTCCAAAGAAACAAGAATTTAAATGATACACTGGACCAGATGGATTGCACAGATATTTACAGAACTTTACATCCAAACGCAACTGAATACACATTCTTCTCAAGTGCACATGGAACTTTCTCCAGAATAGACCACATACTGGGTCACAAATCAGGTCTGAACCGATACCAAAAGACTGGGATTATCCCCTGCATATTTTCAGACCATAATGCTTTGAAACTAGAGCTAAATCACAAGAAGAAATTTGGAAGAAATTCAAACTCATGGAGGTTAAAGACCATCCTGCTAAAACCTGAATGGGTCAACTAGAAAATTAGAGAAGAATTAAAAAGATTCATGGAAACTAATGAGAATGAAGATACAACCATTCAAAATCTTTGGGATGCAGCAAAAGCAGTCCTGAGACGGAAATACATTGCAATACAAGCATCCCTCAAAAAACTGGAAAGAACTCAAATACAAAATCTAACCTTGCACCTAAAGGAACTGGAGAAAGAACAGCAAATAATACCTACACCAAGCAAAAGATAATTAATAAAGATTCGAGCAGAACTCAATGAAATAGAAGCCAGAAGAACTGTGGAACAGATCAACAAAACCAGGAGTTGGTTCTTTGAAAGAATTAATAAGATAGATAAACCATTAGCCAGCCTTATTAAAAACAAAAAAGACTCAAAAATAAAATCACGAATGAAAAAGGAGAGATCACCACCAATTCCAAGGAAATACAAACGATTTTAAACACATATTATGAGCAGCTATATGCCAATAAATTAGGCAATCTAGAAGAAATGGACGCATTTCTGGAAAACCACAAACTACCAAAACTGGAACAGGAAGAAATAGAAAACATGAACAGGCCGATAACCAGGGAGGAAATTGAAGCAGTCATCAAAAACCTCCCAAGGCACAGAAGTCCAGGACCAGATGGCTTCCCAGGGGAATTCTATCAAACATTTAAAGAAGAAACAAAAAGCTGTTTCTACTATTCTATTAAAAACTGTTCCGAAAGATAGAAAGAAATGGAATACTTCCGAACTTGTTCTATGAGCCCAGCATCACCTTAATTCCAAAATCAAAGACCACACCAAAAAGGAGAATTATAGACCAATATCCCTGATGAACACAGATGCAAAAATTCTCAACAAGATACTAGCCAATAGGATCCAACAGTACATTAAGAAGATTATTCACCATGATCAAGTGGGATTCATCCCTGGGATGCAAGGCTGGTTCAACACTTGTAAAGCAATCAATGTGATAGATGAGATCAACAAGAGAAAAAACAAGAGTCATAGGATTCTCTCAACAGATGCAGAGAAAGCATTTGACAAAATACAGCATCCATTCCTGATCCAAACTCTGAAGAGTAATTCCTTGACATCTTAAAAGCCATCTACAAAAAGCCCAGAGCAAATATCATTCTCAATGGGGAAACTCTGGGACCCTTTCCCCTAAGATCAAGAACAAGACAGGGATGTCCACTCTCACCACTGCTATTCAACATAGTACTAGAAGTTCTAGAAGTCCTAGCCTCAGCAATCAAACAGAAAGAAATAAAAGGCATTCAAATTGGCAAAGAAGAAGTCAAACTCTGCCTCTTCACAGATGACATGATACTGTACATAGAGAACCCAAAAGATTCCACCCCAAGATTGCTAGAACTCATATAGCAATTTGGCAGTGTGGCAGGATACAAAATCAATGCCCAGACATCAGTGGTATTTCTATACACTAAAATTGAGACTGAAGAAAGAGAAATTAAGGAGTCAATCCCATTTACAATTGCACCCAAAGCCTAAGATACCTAGGAATAAACCTAACCAAAGAGGTAAAGGTTCTATACCCTAAAAACTACAGAATACTTCTGAAAGAAATTGAGGAAGACACAAAGAGATGGAAAAATATTCCATGCTCATGGATTGGAAGAATTAATATTGTGAAAATGTAAATGCTACCCAGGGCAATTTACACATTCAATGCAATCCCTATCAAAATACCATGGACTTTCTTTAGAGAGTTGGAATAAACCATCTTAAGATTTATGTGGAATCAGAAAAGACCCCGAATAGCCAGGGGAATATTAAAAAAGAAAATCAGAGCTGGGGGAATCACAATGCCAGATTTCAGGTTGTATTACAAAGCTGTGGTCATCAAGACAGTGTGGTACTGGCACAAAAACAGACACATAGATCAATGGAACAGAATAGAGAATCCAGAAATGGCCCCTCAACTCTATAGTCAACTAATATTCAACAAAGCAGGAAAGACTATCCACCGGAAAAAGTCTCTTCAATAAATGGTGCTGGGAAAATTGGACATCCACATGCAGAAGAATGAAACTAGACCACTCTCTTGCACCATACACAAAGATAAACTCAAAATGGATGAAAGATCTAAATGTGAGACAAGATTCCATCAAAACCCTAGAGAACACAGGCAACACCCTTTTTGAACTCAGTCACAGTAACTTCTTGCAAGATAAATCCACGAAGGCAAAAGAAACAAAAGCAAAAATGAACTATTGGGACTTCATCAAGATAAGAAGCTTTTGCACAGCAAAGGATACAGTCAACAAAACTCAAAGACAACCTACAGAATGGGAGAAGATATTTGCAAATGGCGTTTCAGATAAAGGGCTAGTATCCAAGATCCATTAAGAACTTATTAAACTCAACAGCAAAGAAACAAACAATCCAATCATGAAATGGGCAAAAGACATGAACAGAAATCTCACAGAGGAAGACATAGACATGGCCAACACGCACATGAGAAAATGCTCCGCATCACTGGCCATCAGAGAAATACAAATCAAAACCACAATGAGATCCCACCTCACACCAGTGAGAATGGGGAAAATTAACAAGACAGGAAACAACAAATGTTGGAGAGGAATTGGAGAAAGGGGAACCCTCTTGCACTGTTGGTGGGAATGTGAACTGGTGCAGCCACTCTGGAAAACTGTGTGGAGGTTCCTCAAAGAGTTAAAAACAGATCTGCCCTATGACCCAGCAATTGCACTGCTGGGGATTTACCCCAAATATACAGATGTAGTGAAATGGCAGGACACCTGCACCCCGATGTTCATAGCAGCAATGTCCACAATAGCCAAACTGTGGAAGGAGCCTCGGTGTCCATCGAAAGATGAATGGATAAAGAAGATGTGGTTTATGTATACAATGGAATATTACTCAGCCATTAGAAACGATGAATACCCACCATTTGTTTCGACGTGGATGGAACTGGAGGGTATTATGCTGAGTGAAATAAGTCAATCGGAGAAGGACACACATTATATGGTCTCATTCATTTGGGGAATATAAAAAATAGTGAAAGGGAATAAAGGGGAAAGGAGAGAAAATGAGTGAAAATATCAGTGAGGGAGACAGAACATGAGAGACACCTAATTCTTAGAAATGCACAAGGGGTGGTGGAAGGGAGGTGGGCGGGGGTTTGGGGTGACTGGGTGATGGGCACTGAGGGGGGCACTTGGCGGGATGAGCACTGGGTGTTATGCTATATGTTGGCGAACTGAACTCCAATTTTTAAAAAAAGAACAGTACCCTGAGGTATTATGAAAGTATATTCATATAAGGATGCATAGGCTCCAGGCACAAGGAAGGCTGCTGTCAGAAGATACGGCGCCTACAGGAAGAGGCAACCACAGGAGACTAAAGTGGCCTGGAAACATACAAGGACTTTTGTGAGTAGCAAGGAAGGGGAGAAACTCCAGAGTGAGTTCTTGGACTTGAAGGGGGGGTGGGATATATATACATGAAAAACCATATATATGAAATAAAAGAACAGTCAGAATTTACAAGATAATCTAGAGGTGTGGTCTACTCAGTTCATCAAAATATATTCTGGGGGTACAGACTGTTGCGAACAGTTTGAAAGTTAAAACAAAATAGGCAAAAGAACTGCCACCCACAAGAGGAGGGGATGGGGAGTGGGGATGGACCACTGTGCAAAGAACGAAACACAAGTGTGAAATAAGTAGGTGCAAGATCAAATGGGCCTCAGTTGTTCAAAGGAAGGCAAGGGTACCGGGAGGCAGCGTCTCTGGGGAAGGCTGCGCAGCACAGGTGAGATCCAAGCTGGGCCTCGAAGGGCAGGGGTGTCCGGGTAGGTGAACACACAGAGAAATCCTGCCTAATTAGCCCTCGATTTTTGGAATCTCTCTCCACAAACTCTATTATGTGGTCATCCTTCTCCTCTGGACAGTATCCTTTTATAATTATCAAAAGGAAAAGCACTTGGGGCCACTGGGGGAAGGCAGACAAAATTTTAGTTTAAATAAACCAGAGTTTGATTCCCAGCTCTGTGCTTTGGGGCACAATTTCCTCATCTCTATTAAATGGTAATAGCAGCATCTCTCACAAAGGTGGCCACGAGGCTCCCAGGGGCTATGCCTGGGAATGTGTCCAGCCTGGTGCCCAACATAAAATCAAGTTGGCTTTTCCAGACAATTCAGAGAGGCCACAGGAGGATACATTTGTACTTACCACCTTAAAAATCACTTTCTGAGATGAGAGGAAGTGGAACAGAAAAGGGAGAGCCCAGAGAAAGATGCCTTTTAAAGAGAGTTTCATCAGCAGATAAGCAAAGGCCACAATCACAGAACCCCAAAGAGTATATGATTTTAAAAGCAGCAGAAAGACAAAGTACTGAGCTATCAGAGGGGTCTGATGGCCCTGGGAGGGCTCCTCCACTCCAAAAGGCTGGAGGCTTGAGAGATGAGAATTAAGGAAAAGGAATAAGAGATAGAGAACATGTACTTTCTCCCCAAACTGGGGAAGTGAAAGCTCTAAATTAAGATTTAAATGCTGGTTAAATCTGTAAAATCAGCAAACAGAGATCCTTTAAAAAAAAAAAAAAAAAGTAAAAGGGAATGCACAGTTAGGGTGTGGGCTGCCTCATAAAATGACAGGTCATGTTGAGACAGCATGCACTATGAGTACAGCCTTTGCTGGTGCCAAGTGGATGGCTCTGTCCTGGATGACTTGACTTCTACAAACAAATGCAAAAGCAAGAGTCAAAGTGAGCCTGGAGTATTTAAGGCTATGAAAATGGAGACAGCTAAATATTGGCTCAAGGCAGATCTAACAAGAAAAAACTTGCATCATTCTGAATGGTGTGTTAGGAACAGCTGGGAAATAAACACAGTAAATCCCAGGCTGGGAGAGTAGGCCTCTGGGGACAAGTTCCACAGATATAGTTCACTTGACAGAAAAATCAAGTTTCAACTGGGGCTGATTCAAGCCAAGGTCACCACCTCCTACACAGAAATTGATAACAGCTGGTAGGAATTTGACTTCTAGCTGGGTCTGTGACCCACAACTATTGAGACCCAAAGAAACAATCCATGACTGGAGATGTCCTTCCTGACTCGATCCCAAGGCCCAAATCTATACTGCACAGGCTGGAGACCAGCTCCATTCTTCTCCTAGGCTCTGGGTCCCTGAGTCACCCTTGATGACCAAAAAGCAAAGGACCCAAGGGTCAACATGTACAACATTCAGGACAGCAAAGAGGCCTGGGAAACTGTCCTATCACATGGAGCAGATGACTAAAAGACAGTCATCTCCAAATTAGGACCAGCCTAGTCTTCTTCCACCTACTTTTACCTAAAGGTATATTCATTTAAAATGATGTTTAGGGACACCTGGGTGGCTCAGCCATTAAAGTGCCTGCCTTTGGCCCAGGGTGTGATCCTGGAGACCCAGAATCGAGTCCTGCATTGGGCATCCTGCATGGAGCCTGCTTCTCCCTCTGCCTGTGTCTCTGCCTCTCTCTCATGAATAAATAAATAAAATCTTAAATAAATAAAATCTGAAGGAGGGAAGGAAGGAAGGAAGGAAGGAAGGAAGGAAGGAAGGAAGGAAGGAAGGAAGGAAGGAAGGAAGGAAGGAAGGAAAAGAAAGAGAGAAAGAGATGTGTTAAAGGAGTCTTATATGGGGAGGCAAATCAGAGTAGCAGTTCATAAAAGCATGGGCATGGTTAACTGCCAGACCCGGGTTCAGATGAGGGCTTCATCAATGACAAGCCTGTTATTTACTGGCAACCTAGTCAACTCCTTTATGTTTAAGTTTCTTTATCAAGAGAGAATGATGCCTACACATCAGGAAACCTGTCAAGAGAGTTAATTAAGTAAGATCATTCATGAATTCCAGTTCTCAGCATAATATCTGTTACTATGTACTCAATAAATGGTGGCTATTGAAGGCTATTATTCTATAAATCTGAAATTTCACCTCACATTAATTTAAAAATAAAATGTTTCTAAAGTTTCAAAAGGTAACAAAGTTCAACTACAACTTCATTCAACAACATGGATGGATCTCACAAAATGTTGAGCCAAAAAAAGACTAAACACAAAAGAGTACAGATTATATTATTTAATCTATGGGAAGTTCAAAAAGAGGCAAAACCAATCCATTGGGGTTAGGAAAATCAGGGTAGTGGTTACCCTTCAGAGAGAAGATAGGGTTGGTAGTGGGTATTGAATAGTGGAGGGCATATTGTTTCTGTGTCTGGGAGCTGGTTACCCAAATGTGTTCATGTGAAAACCCATTGACCTATATACTTAACATAGGTGCCCTTTTCTGTATATGGTGTTACACTTCATTATAAAGTTCACTAAACAAGGTTTTGAAAAGATAAAGTCCTCATTTTCCTCTCATTTACTATAGAAACCTGGCTCCTCCCACTCATTCATTCATCCCACAAATATTGAACACCTGCTAAATGCCAGGCACCATTCTAGATGCATAGGATACATCAGTAAATGAGACAGAGATCTTGCTTTCATCTACTAAAGAATGGTCCATATTCAGGGAGGATGGGGAGGGGGGCAGCTTGGTAGAGTAGGAAGAAAAATCCTGGCTAAAACTCCTATTAACGTTTAGTTTCTTCATGAGGCAAATGGGCATGATAAATGTCTTGCCTACTTTTCAGGGAATATTTATGTATTTTACAATATATCTGGAAAAAGAAAAACTTCTCCCCTGGGATCTCATAAAGAACACACACTAGTCATGTGAGTAATGGCCTCAATCATGTCCTCATAGCAGAGGTCAGAAAAGCTTTCTTTCCCCTCCAAACATGACTCTGCATATCCTCTTTATATTGCCTTCTCATAGAAGTTTCCAGTTATACTCATGGTTTCCAAATCCAGAAATTTGGAATAATGCCTGAGTAATGTTAGTAGGTTCCCCTTTCTCTACATCCTTGCCCATTTCTGTTGTTTCCTAAATTGTTAATTTTAGCCATTCTGACCAGTGTGAGGTTGTATTTCATGGAGGGTTTGATTTGTATTTTCCTGATGCTGAGTGATATTGAGCATTTTTTTCATGTGTCTGTTGGCCATTTGTTTTGTTTTGTTTTAAAAATATTTATTTATTCATGAGAGACACAGAGAGAAAGGCAGAGACATAGGCAGAGGGAGAAGCAGGCTCCCTGCGGGGAGCCCAATGTGGGACTTGATCCTGGATCCTGGGATCAGGCCCTGATACGAAGGCAGATGCTCAACCGCTAAGCCACCCAGGTGTCCCTCTGTTGGTCATTTGTATGTCTTCTTTGGAGAAATGTCTGTTCACATCTTCTGCCCATTTCTTGACTGGATGTTTTGTTTTTTGGATGTTGAGTTTGATAAGTTCTTTATAGATTTTGGATACTAGCCCTCTATCTGATAAGACATTTGCAAAATCTTCTCCCATCTCATAGGTTGCCTTTTAGTTTTATTGGTGTTTCCTTTGCTGTGCAAAAGATTTTATCTTGATGAAGTCCCAATAGTTCACTTTTGCTTTTGTTTCTTTTGCCTTTGGATAGGTGTCTAGCAAGATGTTGCTGCAGCCAAGATCACAGAGGTTGCTGCCTGTGTTCTCCTGTAGGATTTTGATGGATTCCTGTTCCACATTTAGGTCTTTCATTCATTTTACTTTTATTTACAAAATTTGTTACAACAGTCCAAACTGAGACAAATGGAAATGTGAGATAGATTAATAATAATAATAATAATAATCAGACACAAAAGAAGAAATTCTGATGCATTTTATAACATAAATAGGCTTTAAGGCATTGTGCTAAGAGAAATAAGGCAGACACAAAGGACAAATACTACATGATTTCACTTGAGGTGCCCAATGTAGTCAGCTTCATAGAAATAGAAAACTGAGTACTTGTTGCCAGAGTTGGGAGTACAAGGGAATATGGAGCTAGTGTTTAATGGGGACAGAATTTCAGTTTGTAAAATTGAAAATTTTCTGGAGATGGAAGCTAGACAGCTCTACAATGATGTGAGTATGCTTAACACCACAAGACCATAGACCTAAAAAATGGTTAAAATAGTAAATTTCATTTTTTATGCATATTTTATCACCAAAAAAATAGTTAAAAAAATAAAACCTAAGTTGAAAATGTGGTAGCTCTGCAAGCATAGCCTTTAAGAAAAGTCAGTACCTTTGCGCTCCCTTCTAAGCACATTAACTCGCAAACCCTTCCAATGTTTTTCATTTAGTGATACCTTCAGCAAATATTCATCGACCATGAGACAAGCCCTGTTCTAGAGACTGGAAATAGCACAGTTAAAAAAAAAAATCTCTGTATTCTTTGGAACACTTACATCATAATACACCAGAATCCCAGAGTTAGCAGTACCTGCAACTGCCCTCTTCTCTGCCACAGAGCAGTCCTCTCTACACAAGCAAAAGTAGCATTTTCATGGTAAAGGCTCATGAGAATGGTTCACAATGCCAATTCAACTGAGCATCTACAACATACCAGTCTTTGTGGAAGAACCACAGAAAGGGCTGGAAATAATAAATCTGACTTGGTCCCATCCCTTAACACACTTCCTTTTAACATAACTGCAGGCAGAGAGCATCAGACTCATTGAGTAGCAGGTACTTATGGATCAGGAGGATTGTGACAGCCCGCCATGGTACTTTTAGGCTGGGCACAGAACCTTCCAAAGACTATACTTTCATCTCCCAGGTAGGCTATGATATTACTTCTACGTTTGTAGCTTAAGAAGTTCCCAAACTAGAGGCTTAATAAGGATAATGAGAATTACTAACATTTAGAGAATTATACTATGGGCCAAACATTGATCCAAGTACCTTACGTAGATTAACTCTCTCAATCCTCATTAACCACCATTTAAGAGAAGTAATGTTATTATCTGCATGTTAGAGTTGACAAAACTGAGATGTAGAATTTAAGTAATTTTTTCAGGGTAATAGAGCTACTTATTAAGTGGCTCTGGAGCCTGGCAGCAAGTAAGGCAACTGTGAGAAATTCTGTTTTATCAGGGCAGCAGATCTTTGGCTGACCAATCAGAACAGTCAGAGGCCCAGTAGGATGGCCTCGGCTATCTCAGTTAAGTCCAGCTCTCCAATTTTTCCAGAATTCCCAGATGATCATATATATACGTTAACCTCATTTGGGACTATAGGACTGTCCCTGCAGTCCTGTGGATTGTGTCTGGGCCCCATTAATGAACTGGCTAAGACACACTGTCCACTATTTCTTTGTTCCCTGTAAAAGGGATCTGGATCAGTGGGAAGGGGTGAGTGAAAAGGACAAAAAAAAGTGGCTTCAGATCCAACGACACAGCTTAGGATGGTGAGTCTGCATCACCTACACATTACAAACCCATCCCTCACCCCGCACCCCCATTCCAGCTGGGTCATGTACCTGACTCTCTGAAAATGTCAATGGAAAACATTATACAGTGATGTTACAATACTGGGATCCTGCCCTATTCAGCACTTCCAGCTCTAAATGACAAAAGCAAAGCAGTGTGGGTGTGGGTGGGCATGTGTCTGGTTCCAAGGACACGCCAGCAGCTGATGTCACAGCATCTCGCCTACCCCTTGATATATTAAATAGTGGTGAGTCACTCACTCTCATGATAACCACTCATAACCAGAATGTTTGAAGAGGGAAAACCCCGAAGGCTGTAAAAAATGACAACGGAAGGACAGAAAGACACCCAGAAGCCACTGCCTGCATCTAACTATGAGATCTTTCAGAGAAAAGAAGGCTGTTCAGCTTTCCAGAGTCACTATTAATGTGAGCCATTCGGAAACAGAAAGAATGACTCAAGAGAGCACTACCTGTCCTGGAAATGGGGTCACAGAGTAGAGGGTGGAGCAAGGGCTGAGGGGGAGTTTGAAGGAGGGAGAAGACAGACAAGAAAAGCACATTTCCTCACAGTTGATGCTCTTCTTAAATATTTAATGATGACACAGTATTTTCAAAAGGCCAGACACTCAAAAGTGGCAGATTGCCATCTACCTCAGAGCTGCAGAGACACAGAGAGATGGCCCAGAAAGGAAAGAATTTGCGTGCAGCATCTGCATCTGAATACCAGAGAGAGGAAAATCAACTGAGCAAAGAAAAATCTGCCCCCTATTTTCTTTCCAATCCATATACATGGACTCAGTGTACCAATGTGGCTACCAGGATTAGTGAGGGAGGGAGAAACAGTCTCCTTCCCCCACTAGAAAACCAAGAAGTTAAACACTTCCTATTGGGGAAAGGGAGTTATTCCTAATTCCTCCTTCTCTCTTATACTTGCTATCCTCTCCGCAAAATCTCATGCTTGTTAATCTGTTAGAAAATGGTACTGGGGCACCTGGGTGGCTCAGGGGTTGAGTGTCTGCCTTCGGCTCAGGATGTGATCTCAGGGTCCTGGGATCAAGTCCTACATCAGGCTCCCCACAGAGGAACCTACTTCTCCCTCTGCCCATGTCTCCGCCTCTCTCTCTCTCTCTGTCTCTCATGAATAAACAAAATCTTTTTTAAAAAGTGGTTCCATGTCTGATTTGGCAGATAAAAGTTGGAGATATCACCTCTTTTGGCACTGATCAGAATCCATGGGAAATGTGTCACTTACAGTCTTCTCAAGACCTGGGGAGAGACAAGTCTGCTGCATGAGGGACAAGAACCTAGTATCCAAAGAAAGACCATAGCATTTCAGCCACAGACATGGATTCAAATCCTGATTTTGCCATGTCTGAACTTGAGCATGTTAATTTTTCTGAGCCTTACTGTCCTCAGTCCAAAAAATAAGAATAATGATGGCTATCTCGCAGATTGGTTAGCGAATTAAACAAGATGATGTGAAGTTCACTACATAGTAAAAATTGTTCTTATTTTAGAAGTTTCTTTTCCAAAGCCAAACGAAGCCTCCTTCATATTCTTTCCCAGGACCTGCATTCCACCCAACCAAAGAAAAATCAGAACCAAATAAAAAGCCTAGCCTATACTGAACACATTCACATTTTTTATGTGTGTGTTTCTGCTTTGTTTATATTTTCCCCACTAGGAAAAATAAAAAGGGGAAAAGAGACATGCGAATATGAAGAATGCAGATATCTTCCATTGTGTAAGTTCAATTTTCCTGGGGTGTTGTGCATCAGGCTCTGATGGTGCCAGGAGTTCTCTTCTCAGACCTGACCAAGGAAAGGACGTTCACTTTCAGTTTAGAGTAACCCCTTCCCACTTTAACTAGACTTTTCCCCAGATGGGCCTGGGCATGTTTATGCTCACCCTCAGTTGAGGGAGAACATACTCCTGTGTTCTCTGAAAAAGGTAGGATGGAGTCAAGGGCCTGGAATGCACAAAGCCGTAAACCCAGCAATCTGATTCATTTTCTGATTAGTTGATTACATCCAGGGCCAGCTTCATGGTCATACAACCAGTGTAGTCACATAGGACCCCATGAGCACAAGGCCCCACACTTTGAGTATAATGCTCCTTCTGTCACTTTCTTGATAGTCTTTAAAAAGTTTCTTTTCTGTAAATGAAGTCTGGTGGGACCATGGAAAATGCGCTGGGAACTGGGAGCCTGGCTCATGCCACCTCCCAAGGATGGTTCTGGTGTTATAAAGTATGCAGCACAATCAATCCAGTACATTTCAGCTCCATAAGTTTCTTAATTCAGTAGGAAAAAACATTTTTAACCTCAGGTCTGTACTTCACCAAAATCTGGCTGCATTATTACAATCTGTTCAAAGTTTAACTTCTCTTTAAAGTAAATTTGCAAAAAAAAAAACAAAAAAAACAAATAAAAAAAAAAAAAGTAAATTTGCAATAACAGTCCCAGTGACAAACTTCCAAAAGGCTTACTTTGGTTCCATGGATGAGATTTTTTTTAGGAAAAGGGCCATTATTGGAAATAATTGAAAGAATCTGATTCTTGATAGATTGAAGAATCTGATTATATTGATAACCAGCATCACTGAGAATTTCTCTTCTGCTAATGGAGCCAATGGTTGTCCTTCAACTTTCACAGGTGCACTAGGAGGAGACTTGGGATTGAAGAGGAATGGAGCAATCATTTGATCTGTTGAAAAGTCATGTTCATGAAGTGATAAGAAAACACATCTGTGTCTGTACATATTAAGTTGTGGTAGTCATACACAGCTTTCTTATAAATACTAAATTTTGTAACAGATTGGTTTTCAGTGATTTCTGTCTTCTGCTTTGCATCTGGTAAGTGATGCCATTTTGTTTAATCATTTTGTTGATCAATTAACATCAACTTTCTCAAGAAACAATAACTCTGCCCCTAATTTTTCACTGAACAGGTGCTTTTGATTTTTTTCAATTCATAGCTGATGAAAGCTTTTAGTACCATATAAAAGGCCATTAAATAATAAAACCAAGAAAATAGTTTGGATGTATGCCATACAATAAACGACAAAACTGTAGTGGGACTTCTCCCTTTATACCCTACAAAAAGACTGCCCAATTTCTGTTTTCTGTTCATTGTTTCGTGTACGTTTAACCTTTACTGTCCTTCATTTTCTGCTGCCCATTATAGTGTCCTGTATCTCACAGGTTGGCACAACTGGCTGTTACAGAAGTAGGAAAGCAGTTTTATATACTACTCCCACCACCAAGAGCTAAAGGACTTAGATCTAGTTATCCACTGGCTCTTTTATCATGAGTGTTTTGCATGCTGTCCTTGAAAGACAGGTGCCTTTTAGACTTAACCACATGTTAGAATGAGAATTCTGTTCACTGACATACATTTCAAATACTAGAAGAGCCCATGGAAGAAGCTAGAAGTATAAAATGGAGTTCCTAATTTGCTATAAAAAAAAAAAAATGAAGGACGCCTGGGTGGCTCAGCAGTTAAAGCATCTGCTTTTGGCTCAGGGTTTGATCCTGGAGTCCTGGGATCGAGTCCCACATCGGGCTCCCTCCGTGGAGCCTGCTTCTCTCTCTGCCTATGTCTCTGCCTGCCTGTCTGTCTGTCTGTCTCTATCTCTCATGAATAAATAGTCTTTTTAAAAATAAATAAAAAATAATAAAATAAAAAAATGAAAAATCTAAGACAAATGCTAAAATACACAGGACACTCCAACAGGCAGACATACTGTTTGGTTATCCAACTTACAATCTTTCCCAGTAAAGCCAGAGTGATGTTTCTGAAATGCAAATTTCACCTTGTCTCTCTCCTAATGTCCTTCTCTTTGATGACTCCTTACAGGATAATGCTCAAACCCCTTGGAATAACCCACAGTGTCCTTCAGGATATGCATCTCCCTCATCACTCACCATCCCTATCTCACATAGAGTCCACCTGTTTAGAACAAGAAGAAAGAAAGAGGGATAGGGAACATGAACTCCATTTATTAGTTCAATAAAGGACCCTGCTCTGATTTCCTTGCAGGAGCCAAGATTTCGCACCAGTGCACCTCTCTGACTTTTCCCCTCCATCAGGTCACAGCCTAAATGTCACTTCCACAGGGAAGACTTTCTGCATCCTGTTAGAACCATCTATTTCCTTCTTTGATTTCCCTCTTGAACTACAATGACGAAGAAGATAGAATGAGAAACAAGACATATGCCTAGCTCTAACATCAGAGATAATACATGTAGTTAGCCTTCAAAAATATTATTTAAATACATAAACACGATAAAAGACAGTATATAATCAGGGCCAAATTAGCAGCACACAGTAACAATAATTGCCTAGAGTACAAAGGAGTGAGAGTGCTTTTCAGATACATCACACATCACTAAAGATATACTTGCTCTAGGTCTCAAAGAGCTCCAACAGGAAGAGTCAAGGTCAGGATTACAGTCAAGGTTGGGGTTAGATTAACAACAGAATGGGGCTCAGGAAATATACAATGGTTGGAGCAGTTTGTCTTCAGGGTTTATAAAAAGGACTGAAATAGAATTGAAAAGACGAAGGAGACCACATTACAAAGGTCTTCACTTCTAGTGTAGGGCATATTTAACTATCCTGTAGGCATCAGGAAGCCATTAAAAAGTTGTGAGCCGGAGTATATGATAATACAGCTAAGCAAATAAATTTTGCTAGAGAACAAACATTGGGAATCCTAAAACTCAACATTTCCAACTTCCTTAATTTAGACTCCAAACCGGACCTGCCTTCCAAAACCACAATCACAAACCCACAGAATAAAAATAAAACAGACAACAAATTTCTGGGGCTATCCCAGAGATTCATTCAGAATCAAAGCATACCATCTAGGTCTCAAAAAATAAAATACACCCAGTGTTAGCATTTCAGTAATTGGGAAGGGAATTACAGCCCTTCCAGTAATGAAGTTTAATCCACCTCATTTTTTCAGTGTCATTCAGGCTAATTTTTCAAATATGAATTGAAAACTCTTGTTCTAATTCTTATTAGGGGCACCTGGCTAGTTCAGTCAGTTAAGCATCCTACTCTTGATTTCAGCTCAGGTCATGATCTCAGGGTCATGGGATCAAGCCTTGCTTCAGACTTCCCACTCAGCAGGGAGTCTGCTTCTCTCTCTCCCTCTGCCCCTCCTCCACTTGTACTCACTCTCTCTAAATAAATTTTTTAAAAATTAAGTCTTATTATATAACTTGTTTATGGGTGTACACAAGGAATTCTCATCTATTTGTTCCTCACTCTTTTTTAAGATTTTATTTAATTATTCATGAGAGAGGCAGAAACACAGGCAGAGGGAGAAGCAGGCTCCCTGCAAGGATCCTAGTGTGGGACTCAATCCCAGGACCCTGGCATCACGATCTAAGCTGAAGGCAGACACTCAACCACTGAGCCACCCAGGTGCCCCTATTTGCTCCTTACTCTTAAAGTAACTTTCCCTCTATCAGAAATATCCTCTCTCCAGTTGAATGGAAGCCAGTGTAGAGATATAGTCAGTCTCCGTCTTCATCTCCCCATCTCCCCTCCTTGCCTTTCTTCCTGTCTCTCTCTTTCTTCACCCCACCCCCTGCACACACACACACCCAGAACCAACTGTGACTCAGAAAAGAATTATTGACTTAGTACAAACCTGTCACCAGCCATGTTATTAAATATAGTGCTTTCGTAATGACAGCCCCACTCCCTGTGCCTCCGTCCCTCCTCCCACTGACCTAGCTGCCTTTCATTTTGAATTGAAGTACCCATTAAAGGAATCCAGAATGTCTCTTTCTCCATTCATATAGGCAACATTTTATCATATACTATCTGGTTGGTTACCCACACATATCTATCTTTCCAGCCATAACACAAAGGCACATGTGGCACATCTGTCCTTGCTAAGGACCAACGCACATGACGATTTGGGTGGAGTTCACTTCGTCAATTCAAATGCCAAAGAGGATAAAAATGGTAAATTTCACAGTTCAGCAGTAAAATAATAGTAACCTGTTATTTAACTGACACGGCCAACAATTCTGTCTTGAAAATATGCATCTGACAATTTTCTCTTACTCCCCAGAACTTTCACCTTCCAGAGACGCAACCAATAATTTTTGCTCATCCTGGGACATAGCTGACAATTTTTTTTCTTCCACAGTGTAGATTGACAATTTGTTCTTGAGAAAACAAAGGTCATAGAATTGTACCCATCAGTCACCACTGAAACTCAACACAGCTAAGATAATGTAGCTTAAATATTTTTCTACTTTAAAGATAGCAGCCTTTCCCCCAAATGTTATTTTTTGCTATCTTTCAATAAAAGAAAAATGAGTCTAGAAAGGATTGCTTTTGACAACTGAGACAAATAATTCCTCATAGCTGACTTGTGCATACCACCTGTTTTCCTCAGCTGTTCTCTATTCCCACTGTTCAGAACTTGGACAGTGGTTTATTTTAATGCGAAAGATGTGTTGATTGCATTACAGGAATGATTCCTATGCAGAATCACTAAGGAAGCCTAACCTATTTCTTCTGAGTAGGATAAAAATATTCAGGACTTAGTCATTGAGGCTATCTCTTTCATCACGAAAATTCAAAATCTAAAAGATTAGCTATAACTGGAAAATTTTAATAAAAATCCAGTAATAGATACTATTAGATTTTTCCTGTAAAATTCCCAAAGGTACAGACCTACCAGTCCAGTATAATTTAGGAGACTGAACCTCTCAGGAGCCCATCTTTGACTCTGAGTCTCCTACTATCCCCATCCAAGACCAACTCCTTGACATTATTGTTCTCTTCTTGCATGTATCATTCCATACTAAGGGAGACGATTGGAGAAACCAGAGAAAACTAAATCTTTTCTTGATAGAATAACATGGTTCCCTTTTATCATATACTCCTGGTACTTCTACTTTATTCTCTATATATGGAGCCCCTACATGTGAAGGCCCCCCAAAAAACTATCAAAATAAGTCAATACATGGTAGGTAAGACATGTTAGAAACTGCCCAAACAAGTCTGATATGTTTTTCCTTTTTGGCAGATGGCTTCAAATCTAACAGCCATAGTGCCTACATCCTAAATTGTCTTTAAGTAACTTATTTGATCCAAAGCACTTTATTAACCATTTTTAATTGTAGCATGCTCAAGGAAAGCAGATGACCTTAAGAATATAGCTTTCATAAGGGCTTCTGACAAACTCCTCTTTTACACTCCTCCAATCTCTCTGGCTCACTCTTCTACCCATGTCTTCTTGCTCTCCTCCTTACTAGGAGTTTTATTTTCAATAAACAAGTCTGCTTATTATCAACACAGGAAATTAGGGTTTCTAGCCCTTGCTTTTCTTTCTCAGACAAGGACAGCTGCTCAGCATCTGTGGGAAATGGTTTTATTAAAGGGATGGGGGAGTATTGGTTTGGTGTAGTGGACAGGAGAAGTCAAAATTAGAGTCATATTAGTTCTCTTGCTGCCCCAGACTGGAAAAGAATCATGAGGCTCCTCACTCAAAGGCCGCATGAAGGCAATGAAAAAAACCACAATTACTTCCCTGAGGATCCTCTTGCCAGGGCTATAATTGGGCACCCCATGGTACTCAGTTTTAACCACAATGATGAACAAGCCTCTGCCATTGCATGTACAAAATGCATCCTGGAGCTAAAGTTGTAGGTGACTTTTGAATTGATTTCTCATAATGTAATCAATAAAATGCTTCATTGTGACTCAACAAATCCTGCAGACATTACTAGAAGATATGAATGATGCTTTACATTAGGCTCTCAGATCTTTACAAAAAGCAAATGGAATTCTATGCTTTCACCACTGATGAAAATCTGTGGACAAGAAAAAATCCAGGCTACCCCCAATGTTCCCACTATAGCCCAATTTTATTTAATCACTCAAATTTTATTTTTGGAGAACGTTGTGCCATGTAAAATATGTATTTCTTTAAAAACCTACCCTGATTTTGTTTTAAATTTAGGCCATGTGAAAAAAGTCAGGAACATAGAGAAAATTGTACTCGATTTTAACTATTGCCATTTACAGCTTGAAACAAGCCCCACATTTCCCAGGATTTTCATTTTTTCTCATCTTTCCTGATGAGATCTCAAATCCTAATTCTAAACTTCTCAAGTGCTCCTTAAGAAAACCTGAATGCCAGACCAAAACACCACTGAGACATGCTCAATGTGTTGAAAAGTGATTTATTTGTTCTTCAAAACCATGAGCCAGAAAATAATTTAGATCACAGAACCAAGCACATGGACTTGCTCTAAAAACAGGAAACCATATTCCCTTACTGAAGAAAGGAGCTTTCATCACTCTTTCCTTCCTCTTCAGCCATAGCTGAGTTGACCAACAGTGGGTACTTTTCAAAAGGAAACTGAGATACAAGAGCACAATGAACCAGATTATCTCTCAGAATTTGAGCTATGAACAGACATATCTTGCTCAACCAATTTGCCCTAGGGGGTGCCTCTTCAAAGCAGTTCCCATCCCATCATACTCAGCAGAACCAGCTCTTACCACAAAGCTGGCACACAGAGGGCTAGCCCTGTTCACTACCATGCCTGCAGTAATCATGGCCCAGCTACAACAGGAGAGTTCATACAACCCACACAGGGGACATCCATGGAGTGCCTAGTGCTGGTGACTAAGTGGGGATTGGGCTTTTCTACATGAAGTGACTTCTTCTATCTAAGGCCACTCCTACAAGACCAGGAAACATAGCCAATCTACTTAATTCACAGAAACACAGAGAATCTGGTAAGTGAAAAGACATAGGAATATGTTCCAAACCAAAGAATAAGACAAAATATAAGAAAAAAAAAACTAAATGAAATGGAGATAAGCAATCTATCTGTCCAAAGTAATTTTTACAAAGATTCCCACCAAACTTGGGAGAAGAATGGATAAATACAGTGAATATTTCACCAAAGAGATATAAAAAAAAAAGCACTTAGAGTAGAAGAATTCAATAATTGAAATAAAAAATACACTAGAAGGAATCAACAGCAGATTAGATGATGCAAAAGAATGGATCAACAACAATCTGAAGGGGTAGTGGAAATCATCCAAGCTGAAGAGCAAAAAGAAAAAATGATTTTTAAAAAATGAGGACAGTTTACAGGCACTCTATATACCTCTGTGTGTGTGTGTGTGTGTATATATATATATATTTTTTTTCATACCAACCATTTTTTCTGACCAACCATACCAGTATTCACATTGTAGGGGGTCCCAGAAGGAGGAGAGAGAAAGAAAGTGGTAAAAAAAAAAAAAAAAAAAACCACTTATTTGGAGAAATAATAGCAATAAAATTCCCTAACCTGGGAAAGGAAACAGACATCAGGTCCAGGATATATAGAGAGCCCCAAACAACATGAACCCAAAGAAGTCCATACCAAGACATGTAATAACTAAAATGACAAAATGTAAAGGTAATGAGAGAACCTTAAAAGCAGCAAGAGAAAAGCAACTAGTTGTTTATAAGGAAATACCCATAAGACTACCAGCAAAACCTTTGCAGGCCAAAAGGGAGTAGCACAGTATAGTCAACGTGTTGAAAGGAAACAAGCAAGAATACTCTACCAAACAAGGGTATCATTCAGAATGAACAAGAGGGGAGCCCGGGTGGCTCAGCGATTTAGCGCCGCCTTCAGCCCAGGGAGTGATCCTGGAGACCTCTGATTGAGTCCCGCGTCAGACTCCCTGCATGGAGCCTGCTTCATCCTCTGCCTGTGTCTCTGCCCCTTCCCCTTGTGTGTGTGTGTGTGTGTGTGTGTGTGTGTGTGTGTGTGTGTGTGTGTGTGTTTCTCATGAATAAATAAAATCTTAAAAAAAAAAAGAATTGAAGAAGAGATGAAGTCCTGTAGTACTACAGGCCTACCTCAAAAAGAAAGAGAGAAAGAAAGATCTCGAACAATCTAACATTATACTTAAAGGAACTAAAATAAGGATTAACAAAACCCAAAATTAGTAAAGAAGAAAATAGTAAGAATCCTGTGGCGGTAAAAACTAAAAAAATAGAAGCCATTAATAAAACCAAAAGCTGTTTTTTTTTTTTTAAGATATGCAAAATTGATGTACCTTTAACTAGATTCATCAAGGAGAGAAACCAAACAAATAAAATAAAAAGTGAGAACATATAATGTTTGTCCTTCTCCGATTGACTTACTTCACTCCGCATAATACCCTCCAGTTCCATCCACGTTGAAGCAAATGATGGGTATTTGTCGTTTCTAATGGCTGAGGAATATTCCATTGTATACATAAACCACATCTTCTTTATCCATTCATCTTTCGACGGACACCGAGGCTCCTTCCACAGTTTGGCTATTGTGGCCATTGCTGCTAGAAACATCGGGGTGCAGGTGTCCCTGCGTTTCATTGCATCTGTATCTTTGGGGTAAATCCCCAACCGTGCAATTGCTGGGTTGTAGGGCAGGTCTATTTTTAACTCTTGGAGGAACCTCCACACAGTTTTCCAGAGTGGCTGCACCAGTTCACATTCCCACCAACAGTGTAAGAGGGTTCCCTTTTCCCCGCATCCTCTCCAACATTTGTGGTTTCCTGCCTTGTTAATTTTCCCCATTCTCACTGGTGTGAGGTGGGATCTCATTGTGGTTTTGATTTGTATCTCCCTGATGGCAAGTGATGCGAAGCATTTTCTCATGTGCGTGTTGGCCATGTCTATGTCTTCCTCTGTGAGATTCCTCTTCATGTCTTTTGCCCATTTCATGATTGGATTGTTTGTTTCTTTCCTGTTGAGTTTAATAAGTTCTTTATAGATCTTGGAAACTAGCCCCTTATCTGATACGTCATTTGCAAATATCTTCTCCCATTCTGTAGGTTGTCTTTTAGTTTTGTTGACTGTATCCTTTGCTGTGCAAAAGCTTCTTATCTTGATAAGGGAAGGGAGAATAAATGTGTGGGAAATATCAGAAAGGGAGACAGAAGATAAAGACTCCTAACTCTGGGAAACGAACTAGGGGTGGTGGAAGGGGAGGAGGGCGGGGGGTGGGGGTGAATGGGTGATGGGCACTGAGGGGGGCACTTGACGGGATGAGCACTGGGTAGTATGTTGGTAAACTGAACACCAATAAAAAATAAATTTATTTAAAAAATAAATTAAAAAAATAAAAAGTGAAAGAGAAGTCACAATTGACATCACAAAAATACAAAGGCTTATAAGAAATTACTATAAATAACTGTATGCCAACAAATGGCATAACCTAAAAGAAATGGCTAATTTCCTAGAAACATACAATCTTCTAAGACTAAATCAGGAATAAATAGGAAATCTGAATAGACGGATTATAGGGCATGAAATAGATTCTGTAATTTAAAAAATTCCCAACAAACAAAAGTCCAGGACCAGATGGCTTCACTAAATTCTACTGTATATTTTAAAAAGGATTAATACCTATCTTTTTCAACTATTTCAAAACAATTGAAGGGGAAGAAATGCTTCCAATTTCTTTTTATGAAGCCAGCATCATCCTGAACCAAAGTCAAAGACACTACAAAAATAAAATTACAGCTCAATATCTGTGATGAGCACAGATACAAAACTCCTCAACAAAATATTAACAACAACAAAAAATATTAATAACAAAATTAAAAAACACATTAAAAGGATCATACACCATGATCAAGTGAGATTAATTCAGAGATGCAGGAACAGTTCAACATTTACTAATCAATAATTTGACATTCTGAATTAACAAAATCAAGAATAAAAATCATGATCATCCCAGTACATGCAGAAAAAACATTTGACAAAATACAGCATCCATATTGTGAAAATTTTCAACAAACTAGGTGAATAAAAGTGAGTATAAAGTGAACAAAAGTGAATATAAAGTGAACATACCTCAATATAATAAAGGCCATAAGTGACAAACCCACAGCTAACATTATATTCAATGGCAAAAGGCTTTCAGCCTTTCCTCTAAGACCAAGGACAAGACAAGGATGTCACTTTTGCCACTTTCATTCAACATAATACTGGAAGTCCTGGCCACAGCAATCAGACAAGAAAAATAAATAAAAAGTATTCAAATTGGTAAAAAAAAAAAAAGAAAAAAGAAGTAAAACTGTCACTGTTTGTAGATGACATGATACTATATAGAAAAAACCCTAAAGACTCCCCCAAAAAACTATTAAAGCTATTACATGAATTCAGCAAAGTTGCAGAATACAAAATTAATATATAGATATCAATTGCATTTCTATATATTAATAAACTATCTGAAAGAGAAATGAACAGTCCCATTTACAATTGTATTAAAAAATACCTAGAAATATATTTAACCAAGGAAGTGAAAGAGCTCTCTACTCTAAAAACTCTAAGAAACTGATGAAAGAAATTGAGGATAGCAAAAATAAATGGAAAGATATATTGTGCTCATGAATTGGAAGAAATAATATTGTTAAAAATGGCCATCTTGGGGATCCCTGGGTGGCTCAGAGGTTTAGCGCCTGCCTTCAGCCCAGAGCATGATCCTGGAGTCCCGGGATCGAGTCCCACTTTGGGCTCTCTGCATGGAGCCTGCTTCTCCCTCTGCCCGTGTCTCTGTCTCTCCCTGCCCCCCCCCCCCTCTCTCTCTTATGAATAAATAAAGTCTTTTTTAAAAAATTGCCATCTTAAAGCAATATACAGATTCAATGCCATCTCTATCAAAATATCAACAGCATTTTTCACAGAACTAGAACATATAATCCTAAAATTTGTATGGAACCACAAAAGACCTCAAATAGCCTATAACCTTGGGAAAGAACAAAGCTGAAGGTATCATTCTCTCAGATTTCTAACTATACTACTAATCTATAGTAATCAAAACAGCATGGCATTGTGATGAAAACAGACCCAGACCCATAGATTAATATAACAGAATACAGAGCCCAGAAACAAACCTATGTTTGTTTGGTCAATTAATCTACAAGGAAGCAATTAATCGAGGGTAGGCAAGAATGGAGAAAATACATTCTCTTCAATAAATAGTGTCAGGAAAACTGGACAAGGTGCAAAAGAATGAAAATGGACCACTTTCTTACACTATACACAAAAAGAAACTCAAAATCGGTTTAAGACCTAAATGTAAGACATGAAGTTATAAAACTTCTAAAGGAAAACATAGGCAGTAATCTTTTGGATATCAGTCCTAGAAATATTTTTATGGATCTATCTCCTCAGGCAAGGGAAATAAAAACAAAACCAAACAGCTGGGACTACACCAAATTAAAAAGTTTTTGCACAGTGAAGAAAACAATCAACAAAATGAAAAAGCAAACTACTACATGGGAAAAGATATTTGCAAATGAAACATCCAATAAGGGGTTAACATCCAAAATAATAAGGAAATTTTACAAAACCAAAACAAAATAAACAATAAACAAAGAACAATCCAATTTTTTTAAGTGGGTCGAGGATCTGAATAGCCATTTTTTTTTCAAAAGAAGATACACAGATGGCATAACACATACATGAAAAGATGCCCAACATCACTAATCAGGGAAATGCAAATCACAACCTCAAAATAAGGTTTTATGATATCACAATGAGATACCACCTCACAGAATAGCTAAAATCAAAATGATAAGAAATAACAAGCGTTGGTGAGGATTTAAGAAAAGGGAACCTTCATGCACTGTTGATGGGAATATAAATTGGTGCAGTCACTATAGAAAACACTATAGATGCTCTTCAAAAATTTAAATGTAGAAATTCCATGGAATTCAGAAATTCTACTACTGGGTATTTATCCAAGGAAAACAAAACACTAGTTTGATTAGATATGTGCACTTTTATGTTCATTGCAGAACTATCTTTAAGAACTATCTGCCAAGATACAGAAGCAACCTAAGTGTCCATCAACAGATAAATGGGTAAACAAATGTAGTATATACACAATGGAATATTACATAGTTATGAAAAGGAATGGAATCTTTTTAAAAAAATTTTTAATTCAATTAGCCAACATATGGTACATCATTAGTTTCCCATGGAGTTCAGTTATTAATCAGTTGCATATAACACCCAGTGCTCATCACATCACATGCCTTCCTTAATGCCCATTACCCAGTTATCCCATCCCCCACACCCACCTCCCCTCCAGTCACCCTCAGTTCATTTCCTATAGTTAAAAGTCTCTCATGGTTTGTCTTCCTCTCTGATTTCTTCCCTTTTAGTTTTTCTCTCCTTCCCCCTATGATCCTCTGCATTGTTTCTTACATGCCACATATGAGTGAAACCATATGATAATTGTCTTTCTCTGACTGACTTATTTCGCTCAGCATAATACCCCCTACTTCCATCCACATCATTGTAAATGGTAAGATTTCATCCTGTTTGATGGCTGAGTAATATTCCATTGCATATATAAACCACATCTTCTTTTTTTTTTTTTTTTCTGTGTCCCAGTTTTTATGGTTTTGCAGCAGAATACATCTTCTTTATCTATTCATCTGTCAATGGACATCTGTGCTCTTTTCACAGTTTGGCTGCTGCTATAACATTGGGGTGCAGGTGCCCCCTTTGAATCACTACATTTTTATATCTTTGGGGTAAATAGTAGTGCAAATGCTAGGTCACTGTGTAGCATTATTTTTAACTTCTTGAGAAACCTCCATACAGTGTTCCAGAGTGGCTGTACCTGCTTACAAAAAGGAATGAAATCCTGTTTTTTGTGACAACGTGGATGAACCTAGAGGTATTATACTAAGTAAAATGAGTCAGACAGAGAAAGACAAAGACTGTATGATTTCACTTGTATGTGGAATCTAAAAAAAAAAATGAACAAAACAAAACAGAAACAGGCTCATAAATAAAGACAAACTAGTGGTAAGAGGGTAGGTGGATGGGTGAAATAGGTGAAAGGGATTAAGAGGTACAAACTTCTAGCTACAAAATAAGTAAGTCACAAGGATGTAAAGTACAGCATAGGGAATGTAGTCAATATTTTAATAATTTTATATGCTGACAGATGGTAACTAGACTTTTTCTGGTAAGCATTTCATAATGTAAATAAAGGTCAAATTACTGTGTTGTACACCTGCAGCTAATATAATATTGTAGGCCAACTATACTTGAATAAAAAAATTAACTTGAGCTAGGAAACATGAGTAATGCATCAATAATATGATCATGGATACAAGAATTATAAGAATAATCATGTAGAATTGGGCCAGGGAAGCCACATTGAGCCAGATGTTGATGAAGGCAAAACTGTGGCCCTTTTCCCCTAAACATTTACATTGGGCTATGAAACTGTGGGCCAATCCTAAGTTTTTCACGATGTGTCAGTACTTTGAGCAAATGGCAGGAACATAAACCAGCCATGCTATTAAAACTACTGTCTTTATACTAACATCTGTCCGGGTGGATGTTTTCTCATGGTGTAAAACAAAAAGCGCAACAAATCAGGTTTGCCACTCCTTACTGTTTTTTTCCAATGTGCATTGAATGAAAGATTTAAAACAGAATTCCAGAAAAAACAGGTGGCATGGGAGCCAGAATTGATGTTAGCCAAATACTCTGTGGCACAGATTCATCCTTTAACCGATTGTCCATCCCATGAAAGCTCTTTACTATCTATCTATCTATCTATCTATCTATCTATCTATCTATCTATCTATCTATCAAGATTTTATTTCTTTATTCATGAGGGACACACAGAGAGAGAAAGGTAGAGACACAGGCAGAGGGAAAAGCAAGCTCCATGCAGGGAGCCAGATGCAGGACTTGATCCCAGGACTCCCAGGATCACACCCTGGAGCTGAAGGCAGCTGCTCAACCGCTGAGCCATGAAGGCATCCCAAATAAAATTAAAAAAAAAAAAAAAAAAAAAGACAGAGGAAGTGCATGACTTGTTGAATTTCCAGTTCTAGTTTCTGCATGGCCTTGCTCTACTTGGTTTTCTATTCTTAAATGTTTATGTCTACTCTAACTTAAGTGGGTATTTAGTCTTATAAACAGTAAACTTTTAAAAAAAAAATAGGGTTTCTTAAGTGGCCCAGTTTACCAATTCACATGCAAAGTCAAATTGTGTACTGTTTGGGAATGAAAATACTATACAACAGAAAGGTCAAGAAAAAGCATTCCTGAGCATCATGGGTGCTTTCCTTTTTACTGCATCTAGGAACAAACAAAGCCTTCAGCAGTATTTCCATCCTCTCCCTGTCACCACTTCTGGTGTTGTGTAGCTTCTAGATCATAGAAATCATGTCTCCAAGGTTCTTTGGTTAACACCATCATATTTAATTTTACTATTTGGAGCTATTTGGTCTACTCCAGTGACACCAACAAATCTTTTGAGAAAGAGAAGAGTGTTTCTTTTCCTTTTTTAAACATTATTCAGATTATTTTCTCAACCCTTTGAGAGTCCCACAAAGATAGCCTGATTTTTCAAAAATTTACCAACTCCTACTCTGATCGCCCACGTAAAAAACAGATGACATCAGAGGAAATTTGGGGTACCATCAGACAGTCTGAATAAATGACATAAAACATTAGCAAGCTTCAGGAAGCACTGGTTTTACATTTCTCTCTTCTTTTCCCACCTACTAATACATACACCTAAGTTAATTCCCTTTCAACACACCTCGCTTTGCTGCTGAACCACTCCTACTTGAATGAACCCAGCACTGCCTTGTGGCTTGGCATATCCTCTCTTACTTTTTCTCATCATGAGGCCCAGCTTGTTTTACTCTTTTTGCCCTGTATACCTTTTACATTTTTCCCCTTGGTGTTTCCCCCAACATATCTCACCTACATCCTCACTTGGTCAAAATCCCCCATAACACGAGATGTTCAGGAAAAAGAACCAGACCAAAAAACAGAAGACAACAGCTAACAGTCCCAGCTCTGCCATCAACAAGTTATGCAATCTATTCCTTTGTTTTCTAATCTATATAAGGATAAAGAGTTCAAACAAGTGATCATCAAGCAACTTCCTAGTTCTAATATTCTGTAACTTTATTTTTTCAAATGAAAAAGTTTTTAAAAGGGATTTTTCTCATTACTAGTCTTTGTATCCTTAGTACTTAACACAATATCCAGTACTTACAGTTTGCCTAATAAATACTTGTTTGGTGAATGAGAGTATCTGGTTTGTGACAGAAGTGTCAGCAACATTACACTTTTATGTCATCATTGTGATAAAATAGAAATATGAAATATAATGTAATAGAAAAGTGTATTTTCCATAATTCCAGGTGTCAGAGGCAGGTGAAATAAACTGAAGAGAATATTCTCCATTAAAGGAGGAATCAAACTGATGGGAATCAATTAGAATTTTTAGAGGTCTATAGATCATAAGAAAGGTCTTTTGTCAGAGCCATGGGCCTTTAGAAGGAAGCAGAGCCTGACAAGTGAGGCAAAGTAATTGATCAGATTGTGTGATGTGATCTCTCCTAACAGCCCTTCAAGTTTTCAATAATGCTATTTAATCCACAAAATCATAACTGATTGGATTTTTTCATGGAAAATAAAAAGAAATGATGAAGGTCTTTATATTGACTGGTATAGGCTAAATTATAATGATATAAACATGCTAGGATTGATATATAGGAGTGGCCATGAGAAATAAGTATGGGAAGGGGTACCTGGGTGGCACAGTCAGTCTCTTGGTTTTGACTCAGGTTGTGATCTCAGGGTCATGAGATGGGGCCTGGTGTTGGCCTCCACCTCAACGTTGAGTCTGTT
The DNA here is from genome assembly GCF_003254725.2 of Canis lupus dingo. NCBI lineage: Eukaryota > Metazoa > Chordata > Mammalia > Carnivora > Canidae > Canis > Canis lupus. Next base: position 26,227,857 of record NC_064274.1, read on the forward strand.
TGAGAATCTCTCTCCCTTTCCTTCCACCCCTCTCACCACCTATATGCTCTCTCCCTCTGAAATACATAGATCTTGAGAAGGACAGGAGGAAGGGAGGAAGGGAGGAAGGGAGGAAGGGAGGAAAGGGGGAAGGGGGGAAGGGGGGAAGGGAAAGGGAAAGGGAAAGGGAAAGGGAAAGGGAAAGGGAAAATAGATAACAGAAATTTTGTGGAGAATTCTGTATACAGAGTAACTGAGATATTGAGGGTTTGAACCGAATTTACCTAAATCTTCCAAAAACACCAACTGATATCTGGGTTATACATTCATTTCATTTTTAATAAATGGACACAAATGCATCCCTGGTCTACTATTAAAAATGTAATTATAAGGAACTAGTATATCAAAATTACGTATATATATACACACACACCTTTATACCTGTGATACATATAAACATGTATACCTTCAATGTACAACTGTAGGTAGATATAGGTCTACAATGGAATATTACTCAGCCATCAAAAGAGTGAAATCTTGCCATTTGCAACAACATGGATATAGAATGTACATCTAGAATGTATTATGCTAAGTGAAATAAGTCAGAGAAAGAAATACCACATGGTTTCATTCATCTGTGGAATTTAAGAAACAAAACAGATGAACATAGGAGAAGGGAAGGAAAAATAGGATAAAAAGAACAGAGAGGCAAACCATAAGAGACTCTTAACAAGAGAACATATCGAGGGTTGCTGAAGGGGAGGTGGGTGGGGGATGGGCTAAATGGAGGATGGGCATTAAAGAGGGCACTTTTGAGGAGCACTGGTTATTATATGTAAGTGGTGAATCACCAAATCCTACTCCTAAAACCACTACTACAGTATACATTAACTAAGTTGAACTTAAATAAAAATGTGGAAACAAAGATTAACAGAAAAAGGGAAATTACCTTATCTTAATAAGTGAGACTATATTTGCTTTTACGTCTATCCAAAAATCCTAACTAAAATTTTAAAAATTAACTCTAGATCTCTGCCTCTTAAACTTTTATCATACCAATAACAACTGAACCAAAGCAGTCAATGAGAGGAAATCATAAAAGAACCACTTGAATAGGTCAGCATTATTTTGAGGAGCAGATTGAAGCAAAAGATGTTCACTCATCTAATTACTAGGCAGTTTTCAAACTGCTCCAGTTCACATTCAAAAGGAGATCTAACATAATTCCATGTGGTATTAGCCCTGCTTCATACTTCTAACCACTCTTATCAGGAGCCACTTATCATAACATCTACGATTGTCCATCTCAGGATGCACTTGACTTATCAGTGAAATCATTACTTGAAAGGGTAAAATCATATAAGTGGCTGGGAGATGACAAGCCAGAAATTTTTTTTAATGGTGTTATGCTGAGGTTAGCTTTTGAAACTTTTTTCCCCCCCCGGAACAAAAAAGATAACATGTTTACTATAGAAAGTTAAGCAATATAGAAGAGTTTCAATAAGAATAAGGTTAAATGTCAATCCAAATCCACCAGAGATGACCACTGTGAATGTCACTGGTGAACATCCTTTTTCACATCTCTTTACGCAAAGATGTAATTGTAAAAGCATATATAAATAACTTCATAATTCGTGTGAACTACTTTCTCCCCTTGATTTATCTGCTTAGGCTGCTACAATGAAATATCACAGACTGAGTACCTTAACAAAGGAAATTTATTTTCCCACAAATATAGAGGCCAGTAGAAGTCCAAGATCAAGGAGACAAAAAGGTCAGCTTCTGATGGGATCTCTCCTTCTGGCTTGTAGATTCCTAACTTCTCACTGTGCCTTCACATGGCTTTTCCTTCATGCATGCAAAGAGAGAGCTCTGGCGTCTCTTCCTCTTCTCATAAGGATACTAGTTCTATCAGATGAGGGACCAGCCCTAGTTACATCATTTAATTTTAGTGCCCCCCTAAAGGCCATGTCTCCAAATGCAGTCATATTGGGGGTTAAGATTTCAACATTTGAATTTTGGGAAGACACAATTCAGTCCATAACATCACCCATAAAAAGTTTAAAGATATTTAAATTCATATCAGTAACTATAGATCTACATGATCATTTCAAGGGTTTCCTAATATTCCCTTGTATAGATGCACTATTGTTTAAACAATTACACAGTTGTATTTTTTTCTTGATACCATAAAAAATGCTGCAAGGAAAATACATATATTGTATGTGTATGTATGCTTGTGCTCTTTCCAACAATTTTCTTATGATAGATTCCAGGTAAAATTCTCTTTGTGGGAAATGAGTCTTTAGGAAATTGGTACCAAAGATGCTGTTGTTCTGGCTCTGGTCATTGATGTGAGTAATACAGTCTTCTTTTTCTGACTCAGGCATTCATGAACTGAGACAGCCTAAACTGTTGGTTTTGCCAGTAATGTAGAATCTCAGATGTTTCCCTGCTCTTGACATTTTTTTTTCTTGACACATTTTTACCAGAATTTATGATGCCATCCATTATCCTTGGCAATATAGGGCATTCTCTACCTCAAGCCTCATATGGTTAATAGTTTTAAAACAGTAGAATCTTGTTTTATTTGTAATTTGTACAGGTTTATTGGGTATTTCTATCTTTAAGTATTAATTTTTCTATTATGTCTCATGATTGTTGTATAAAATTGGAAGAGTTCTTTGTACGTGAGGAATATTGGCATTTTGTCATATAGGTTGAAAGAAACCAGTTTATAAGTATTCAAATGTGTGTTTTATTTTTTAATCAAATCTAAACATCTTTTGCCGTGGTTTTCACCTCTGTGTCATGTCCTCTCCTCTTCAAAATACATGAACACTGACTTATACCTCTCTAGAAATTCAAGTGGGTCATGGATTAGCAGGAAGAGTGCACAACAAACACACAGACACACACACACTTCTTGATTTATTCATCCACTTCGGTGAAAGTGAGGTCACTGCACAAATGAAAAGCAAATGCTTCATATCTCAGTATAGCTTCCTTGGCCCACACCCCAATACACTAATGACAGGGAGCCCAGTGACAATATTTTGTCCATGCTAAGCCACAATCCTTTTATAGTTGGAACTTATATCCCTATTCAGGAACACTTACATGAACAATTCCTGAACTTAATTACTCTTACAGAGACCCAGATCTCATGTACCAAAACTCAGCTTAATCCTTTTAATCCCCTGTCAGAGCATTAAGCTATTCTCATACTTTCACTTGTCCAGAAAATTTTAAGATTCATTTTTGAAACTTCTCCATTTCAGTCCCCATCCCTAGGAATTTAATTATAATTGCATTAAGTACACTATTTTAAGAAAAAATGATATCTGAACATATTGTATATAACTATACATTTTTTCCCCCAAGAATACTTTCATGTCCCTTACATCTTATAATTTTCTCCTTATTATCCTATACATGTCTTGGTAACTTTGATCTTTATTTTTTTATTGTTGACTGCTAATTTAAGTGGTCTGGACCAAGATTGTGACATAGAGGGCTCCTGAGCCTACCTCCTCCCATGAACATACCAAATCTACAGCTACATATAGAACAAATCACTCTGAAAGAAATCCAGAAACTAAATGAAAGACTACTACACATTAGTGAAGCAAGCAAAGCACCTACATCAAAACAGAGAGAGGAGAGGCTGAGACACAATTTCTCCATAAACCTCACCTCTAATGCAGCAACACACAACCAGAAGTGAAACTCCTAACTTCCAGCTTCTCCTTGAGGAGTAAGTTACACTTACATCTGGTACTCCAACATTTCAGACTTCACTTTGAGAGAAGGACCCCCAAAATATCTAGCTTTGAAAATCAGTGGGGCTTGAGTCCATGAGGTCCACAAGGCTATGGCAGACTGTGAAATAGTCCTTAACAGGCTCCCATGGACTTACTGAGTTTATCTCCCTGGGGCACAGTGCAGAAGCAGCAGACTAAAATGGGCCCAGTCATTCTGTAAAAGGGGCCCATTTTCTTATATTATAAGCTTTGGTCTGAAGGGCAGGCTTCCAATTTAGCACACATCTAGGGGCCAGAGATTAGGGTCTCTTAATCTCCAGAGACCACAGAGGTTAGCAGTTGCCATTTTCATGCTCTCACTCCGCCTCATTTCAAGTGCCAGTATCTCCCAAAAATGATTTTGTGCACATGACTCACACCCCGACTTTTATGGCTGCTAAGGGAATGCATCCCTTGATTATGTGGATCTGATGGCCAATGGGGCTTAAGTTCGAAATTTTAACAGGACAGTAGCAAACAAACAAATCAAGCAAACTACAGTCTTTAACTATCCTCCCCACCAGGCTCAGTGCAGAAGGAACAGACAGAAACACTCATCTCCCAGTCTCCCCAGAATAAAAGGTATATTTGCATATTTTGAAAGTGCTGCCTGGGAACTCTAGCTTCCAATCAGCATGAATCTGGGCACTGACTGAGATTCTCAACCTTAGAACACTGAGTGGTCTTGGCACACCCTCACCTACTGGGAGCCACTACAAATAAAGAAACTTGCTTGGACAATCAAGATTCAAGAAACAACTAAGAGTTAGGGTAGAGTTAAACAGCAAGTTTCATCTCCTGCACAAAACAACTTATTCAAGACTAGGAGAAGTCACTGTTTTATGAAATGCATAGAAACCAACACAGAGTCAAGGAAAATGAAGAAACAAAGGAATGTGTTCCAAATAAAAGAACAAGATAACCAAAGAAAAATACCTTTAATTAAATGGAGATGAATGATTTATCTGAAAAAGAGTTCAAAACAATGTTCATAATGATGTTCACGGAAGTCAGGAGAACAGTGTGTGAACAAAGTGAGAATCTCAACAGAGAGAAAACATAAGAAATACCCCCCCCCCAAAAAAAAAACAGATCTAAGGAAAACTAAATTTAAAATTTTAATAGAGGGGTTCAAAAACAGACTAGATAAAGTGAAAGAAAAGATGGGTGAAATCAAAGACTAGGCAGTGGAATTTATTCAATCAGAGAAGCAAAAAGGAAAATAATGGAAAAAAAAAATGAGGAAGAGGTAGAAAAGTCATTTGATGGAAAAATAGAAAAAAACTACCCCCCTCCAAAAAACAAAACAGAACAAAAAAAAAAAAAAAAACTTCCCTAACCTGCAGAAGGCAGAGACTTCAGATCCAAGAAATCCAGAGTTCCAAATAAGGTGAACCTAATGAGATCCACACCAAGACACATAATTAAATTGTCAAAAGTTAAAGAGAATAAGAGAATCTTAAAAGTGGCAAGAGAAAAACAACTAGTTGTATATAAGGAAACCCTCACAAACCTACCAGATATTTTCAGCAGAAACAAAGAACTGAGAGAAAATCACTGCCAACCAAGAATACTCCATCTGGAAAACTGTTCTTTAAAATTGGATAAAGAGTTTTCCAGACAAATAAGAGCTGAGGGAATTCATCACCATTGTACCAGTCTTATCAGAATTATTAAAGGGATTTCCACAAGCTGAAACAATAGGATGCCAATTAGTAACAGGAAAATACATGAAAGTATAAATATTAACAATAAAATACTCTAATGTTGTAATACTAGTGAATTAACTGCTTATAAATTTAGTATGAAGGTTAAAAGACAAAAGTAGTAGGAAAAACATTTTTTAATGGATATGCAAGATGAAAAGAGGTGATGGCAACAATCAAAAACATAAAAGGTAGAAGAGAGTAAAAATGTAGAACTTTGGGGATCCCTGGGTGGCGCAGCAGTTTAGCGCCTGCCTTTGGCCCAGGGCGCGATCCTGGATATCCGGGATCGAGTCCCACGTCAGGCTCCCGGTGCATGGAGCCTGCTTCTCCCTCTGCCTGTGTCTCTGCCTCTCTCTCTCTCTCACTGTGTGCCTATCATAAAAAAAAAAAAATGTAGAACTTTAGAATGTGTTCAAACTTAAGCTCTTATTAACTAAAAATAGACATATAAATATGTTTTATGTAAGCTTCATGGTAACCACAAAGCAAAAACTTATAGTAGATACACAAAAGATAATGAGTAAGGAATCTAAGCAAACCACTAGAGAAAATCATCAAATCACAAAGGAAGAGAACAATAGAAAAAAAAAGTTACAAAACTAGAAAACAATAAACTGCCAATACTTACATATTTATTAATAACTACATTAAATGTAAGTAGACTAAATTCTTCAATCAAAACAGAGTGGATGAGTGTATTAAAAAAGCAAGACCCAACTATATATGTTGCCTACAAGAGACACTTTAGTTCTAAGGACACAGACTAGAAGTGAAAGGATGCAAAAATATATTACATTGCAAATGGAATCTGAAAGAAAGCAGGCAGAGGTAGTTACTCTTATATCAGACAAAATAGACCTTAAGCACCGTAATAAGAGACAAAGTCATTATATAATGATAAAGAAGTCAATCTGGGGAGAAAATATAACAATTGTAAATATGTATTCACCCATCATAGGAGTATATATATATATATATATATATATATATATATATATATAAAGCAAATATTAACAGACCTAAAAGAAGAAATAACCAGGAATACAATTTACACAGGGGACTTTAACACACTACTTTCATCAATGGATAGATTATCCAGTCTGAAAATCAATAAGGAAACATTGGACTTAAATACAACATTAGACAGATGGACTTAACAGACATTTCCAGAACATTCTACCCAAAAGCAGAAGAATACACATTCGTATATGGAACATTCTCCAAGATAGATCATATATCGTGCTCAAAACAAGTCTCAATAAATATAAGACCAAAACCATACCAACCATCTTTTCTAACCATAAAATGGTATGAAACTAGAAATCAATTACAAGGAGAAAATGGAAAACTCACAAATATATGGACAATACAAAGCCTCCTCCTGAGCAACTAATGGGTTGAAGAAACCAAAAGAGAAATAGAAAATACCTTGAGATACTTGAAGATGAAAATAAAACATACCAAAATGTATATGATTCAACAAAGGCAATTCTAAGAAGAATGTTCATAATAAACACCTACATTTGGAGAAAAGAAAGATCTCAAATGAACAATCTGACTTTATACTACAAGAAAGAAAGAAAAGAAAGAAAAGAAAGAAAAGAAAGAAAAGAAAGAAAAGAAAAGAAAGAAAGACCTAAATTAATAGAAGGAAGGACATATCAAATATCAGAGTGGAAATGATTGAATTAGAGATAAAAAAAAGACAACAGAAAAGTTAAACTAAACTAGTTTTTGAAAAGACAAATGAATAAAGGTGCTCCTTTAGTTAGACTAAGAAAAAAAAAAAGAGGGGACTCAGATATATTCAGAAATGAAGAAGACATTACAACTGATACCACAATATGAGGGATTGTTAGAGACTACTATTAATAAATTTATGCCAAAAATTGGACAACCTAGAAGTAAATTTCTAGAAACACACACCTACAAAAACTGAATCATGAAGAAATAGAAAATCTGAACAGATCAATTACTAGTAAAGAGATTGAATCAGTAATGGAAAAGCTCTCAACAAATTGAAGTCCAGAACAGGTGAACCTTACCAAACATTTGAAGAATTAACACCAACTGTTCTCAAAATCTTTCAAAAAATATAGAAACTCATTTTACAAGGCCATTATTATTTTGATTCCAAAACCAGACAAGGACACTACAAGAAAAGAAAATTGCAGGCCAAAATATTTGATGAACACAGATGCAAAAAACCCTCAATAAAGTATTAGCAAACTGAATTCAACAATATATTTAAACGATCATACACCATGACCATGGTGAGATGTCTTCTAGGGATGCAAATTAATCAGGGTGTAGCACAATGTGTATTAACAAATGATAGATGGTCTCTTCAACAAATGGTGCTGGGAAAACTGGAAAGCTACATGCAAAAGAATAAAACTGGTGCATTTTCTTACACCATATACCAAAATAAAGTCAAAATGGATTAAGGATCTAAATGTGAGACCTGAAATCATAAAACTCCTAGAAGAAAACATAGACAGTAATTTGACATTAGCTATAGAAACATTTTTCTAGAGGTTTCCTCAAGCAAGGTAAACAAAAGCAAAATTAAACTACTGGGACTACACCAAAATGAAAAGCTTTTGCATAGTGAAGGAATTCATCAACCAAATAGAAAGGCAACCCACTGAATAGAAGATATTTGCAAAGGATATATCTAATAAGGGCTTAATATCCAAAGTGCATGAGGAACTTGTACAACTCAACACCACAAAAAATAAGTAAATAAAATAATACAACTTAAAATGGGCAGAAGAGCTTAATAGATATTTTTCCAAAGAAGACATACAATGGCAAACAGACACATGAAAAGATGCTCAACATCCTTAATCGTCAAGGAAATGTAAATCAAAACTACAATGAGATATCACCTCACACCTGTCAGAATGGCTAACATCAAAAAGACAAGAAATAACAAGTGTTGATGAGGATGTAAACAAACAAACAAACAAACAAAGAGTGCTCACACACTGTTGGTTGGAATGCAAACTGGTGCAGCCACTGTGAAAAACAGTATGGAGTTTCCTCAAAAAATTGAAAATAGAAATACCATATGATCCAGTAATTCCACTACTGGATATTTACCCAAAGAAAATGAAACCACTAATTTAAAAGATATATGCACCCACATGTTTATTACAGCATTACTTACAATAGCCAAGTTATGGAAGCAAACCAGTGTCCATTTATAGATGAATGCTTAAAGACATGGTAAACATATACAATGAAATATTATTTACCCATAAAAAAGAATGAGATCTTGCCACTTGCAATAACATGGATGGACCTGGAGGGCATAATGCTACATGAAATAGACAAAGAAAAGCAAATAGCATATCACTTCATTTATATATGGAATTTAAGAAAGAAAACAAATTTTAAAAAGAGACAAACAGAATAGATTCTAATATACAGAGAACAAACTGGTGGTTGCCAAAGGGAAGGTAGATGGGGGGAATGGATGATAAAGGGGATTAAGAGTACGCTCATTCCAATGAGCACTAAGTAATATACAGAATTGCTAAATAATTATACATCTGAAACTAACACTGTACATTAATTATACTTTGATTAAAAAAATAAAAGGATGAAAATTGGATGATCATTTCAACAGATGCAGAAAAAGCATTTGGCAAATTTCAACATCCATGATAAAAACTCTCAACAAACCAACTATACAAGGAACATATTCCAACACAATAAAGGTCAATATAACATAAGTTCACAGCTAACATCATACTCTAACAGTGAAAAGTTCAGAGCTTTTCTTCTAAGATCATGAACAAGATGAGGATGTCTGCTCACTATTTTTTTCTTTATAGTATTAGCAGTCCTAGCCAAAGTGGTTAAAAAGATTAAAAAAAAAAAAAGATGCCACAAAACTGTTGGGACTAATAAAAAAATTCAGCAAGTTTGCAGGATACAAAAAAAAAAATCAATATAGAAAAATGAGTTGTATTTCTATATACTAATAATAAACTATCAGAAAGTGAAATTAAAAATACAATGCTATTCAATTGAATCAAATAAAATACCTGGAAATAAATTTAACCAAGGAGATGAAAGACCTGTACATTGAAAACTGCAACACATGGATGAAATAAGATATGAATAAGTGGAGATATTCAATGCTCATGGATTGGAAGGATATTAAAATGTCTGTAGTATTCAAAAATATACAGATTCAATTCAATCTTTATCAAAATTTCAATGGCATTTTTCACAGAAAGAATAAAGGATCCTAAAATTTACATAGAACTACAAAAGATCCCAAATAGCCAAAGCAATCTTGAGAAAGAACAAAACTGCAGACATCACAATTCCTGATTTCAAACTATATGACAAAGATATCCTAATCAAAACAGGATGGTATGGACATAAAACAGACATATAGATCAAGGGAACAGAATTGAAAGCCCCCAAAATTAAACCACATATATATGGTCACTTAATTTATAATAAAGGAGCCAAGAATATATACCATGAGGAAAGGTTAGTTTCTTTGATAAATGCTGTTGGGAAAACTGTACAACCACATTCAAAAGAATGAAAATGGACTATTTTATCACACACACACACAGTAAAGTGAACATAATTTAAAGACTTGAACATAAGATCTACAACCTAAAACTGCCAGTAGAAAGCATAGGTAGTAAGCTCTTTGACATTGGTCTTGGCAATGATTTTTTAAATTTGGCACCAAAAGCAACAAGAACAAAAAGAAACAAGTGGGAGGACATCAAACTAAAAAACTCCTGCACAGCAAAGGAAACCATCAACAAAATAAAAAGGCAGCCTATCGAATGGAAGAAATTATTTGCAAATCCTATCTGATAATGGCTTCATGATATATATCATACAAATAGCCAATAGTTACCTGAAAAGATGCTCACTGTCACTGATCATCAGGGGAATGCAAATCAAAAACCACAATGAAATATCACCTCACACCTTTTAGAATAGCTATTATAAAAACACAAGAAATAACAAGTGTTGGCCAGGATGTGAAGACAGAAGAACCCTTATGCACTGTTCGTGGGAATGTAAATTGGCTCAGCCTCTATGGAAACAGTGTGAAGGTTCCTCAAAAAATTAAAATAGAATTACCATAGGACCCAGGAGTCCCACTTCTGGGTATATATCTGAAGGAAATGAAATCACTATGTTGAAGAGATGTATGCACCGCCATGTTCACGGCAACATTATTTACAATAGCTAAGGCATGGAAACAACCAAAGTGCCCATTAATGGATAAATGGATAAAGAAAATGTGGTATGTGTATACACACACACACAATGGAATATTGTTCAGGGGTAAAAGAGATGGAAATCTTGCCATTTGTGACAACATGGATGGACCTCGGAGACATTATAAGTAAAAGAAGACAGAGAAAGACAAATACTGTATTATCTCACTTACATGTGGAATCTAAAAACACCAAACTCATAGAGACAGAGAAAAGATTGGTGTTGCCAGAGGCAAGAAGGGTTGGGGGTTGGGGGTGGAAGAAATGGGTAAACTGGTCAAAAGGTACAAACTTGCAGTTATAAGATTAAAAGGTACTATAGACGTAATATGTAGCATGATAATTACAGTTAACAATATGGCTTTGTATATTTGGAAGTTGCCAAGAGAATAGATCTTAAAAGTTCTCATCACAAGAAAAAATTATAACTATGTGTGGTTATTGTTGTTAATTAAACTTATTATGGTAATCATATAATATGCATATATCAAGTCATTATGTTGTACACCTAAAACTAATGCAGTATAATATGTCCAATATATCTCAATTTAACAAACTTAAGAAGTACTATTATCTGTTACATTTTCCAACTAATTACGATTAGTGTATGCAAAAGCCATTGACTTTTATATATTTTATCGCCATTTAACTTATCTTCTGTTGCTACTAATAGTTTTTCAGTTGATTAGTTGCAAATTATAGTCCTATATCTTTAGTTTTCTTTAGTCTATCTGCCAGATAAAATAAAGGACCAAAAATTATTTGTTCAGTTAAACAATAGATTAAGTATTTCCCATCCAATATTTTACAAATATCAATACTAAAAAATTATTTTGTTTTTGTGAAATTCATATTAAACTGGCTGTCCTATATTTTTATTTGCTAATTCGGGCAAATCTAGTTGCATTGCAACTACAAGTGTCATGGTAAATAATAACGATTATAGCATTGATGTACTGTTTCTGATTTTACTAGGAATACTCTATAGTGTTTCTCTACATACTTTGATGATTGCCGATTTTATAAATTCAGCGGGGTAGGAACCACTCACAAATCTGTAAACTCAATCCCAGCATAGAGCCTGCCATGCAGTTAGTTGTTCAATAGATTCTGGCTCAGTGAATGATATGCTTTATGATGTTAGCAGAGTTTGAAAAAGACAAAATTATATAGCTTAAGCTTTATTATTTTGTAGAACTATGTAGGAATGTTTAGCTTGAGTGGTAAACAAGATGAATGCGTAATCAGCTGTGAAAAAAAATATAAGAAATCAATAGCCATGAAGAGTTTAGGCTCTAGAATCAAACTGCCTGTGTTTACCTATCACCTCCATTTTTCATTCACTGCCTGATTCTGGGCAAGGTTCCTCTGAACTTCAGTTTGCACATCTATAGAATGAGAACAATGATTGCATCTACCTCATTGAGTTAATATGAGGCAAATTCATTGTAAATAATTAGCACAATGCCTGGCAGAGAGCATTTTAGGTAAATGTCACCTACTCATGTAAGTTATTATTACAGCTACTCATTCCTGAACACTCAGCAAGGGCTAGGTACTCTTCTAAACATTTTACATATAATTTCATTTTAAGTAATAAAAATAGCAACCTTCACCTTAGTGTTTACTCTCTAGAAAAACAAAGCAAATGATTAAACTTTTTTAGAAGTTGTAAGTTGGTAATAAGATTTATAAAAAAAGAAGCCAGTGATTCTCCAGTTGTGTTTCTGGGACCAGCAGCAGCGTTATTACCATGTGTGTTAATTTTCTATTGCCACTCTAACGTATTATCACCAATTTAATGATGGAAATAACAGAAATTTATTATCTCACAGTTTCTGTAGGCCAGATGTCTGGGCATAGCATGGCTCAGCTGGTCCTCTGTTAAGAGTCTCACAAGGCCAAAATCAAGGTGTCATCAGGGATGCACTTCTTTCTAGAAGTTCTGGGAATGAATCCCCTTTCCAGCTCATTCAGGTTGTTGTCAGAATTCAGTTCCATGTAGGACTGAGGTCTCTTTCCTTGGGGTGTTTGAAGCTGTTCTCAGTTTCCAGAAGCCAACCACATCCTTGGCTTACTGCCCCCTCTATCTTCAAAGCTAGCAAGGACAGAGTGAATGTTTCTCATGCTTGAACTCTCTCTGACCTCCCCTCTTGCTTTTAAGGGCTCATGTGGTTACATTGAGTCCACCCAGATAAACCAAGATAATCTCCTATTTTAAAGTCAGTTGATTAGCAACCAGAATCCCATCTGCAAAGGCTCTCCACAGCAGTTCCCAGGCTAGATTCTAATTGTATAACCAGGGGATGGGATTCCTGGTAGGACATCTTTAGAGTTTTGCCCATCACACCTGGGAACTTTTAGAAATTCAAATTCTCTGGCCCTAACCCAGCCTTACTGAATCAGGACTCAGAGTGGGGTCCACCAATCTGGGTTTTAACAAGCCCTTCAGCTGCTTCTGATTCATGCACACCAACATTTGAGAACAATTGAGGTAAGTGGAAGGATTAAAGCATATGGATTGATTTCAAAACTTAAAGCCAAGAAAATCTGTTCTCAATTTTAAAGTGAATCTCTGGAACTTACTTTAATAAATTGTTTTTAATACATGGCTATATTAATTTTATCAACTATTACTGATTCCAGTTTTATTCAACAGTGATGGATCTCAATTTAAGTTTTTTCTTTTTTTTTTAAGATTTTATTTATTCACAAGAGACACAGAGAGCGAGAAAGGCAGAGACACAGGCAGAGGGAGAAGCAGGCGCCATGCAGGGAGCCCGACGTGGGACTCGATCCTGGGACTCCAGGATCATACCCTGGGCTGAAGGTGATGCTAATCCACTGAGCCACCTGGGCTGCCCTCAATTTAAGTTTTAATGGATACAAATGAAATTTTTATTTCCAAACGAAGTTTTGCCATGTGTACCTTCTTGAAAAAGAGTCTGGTTTATGGAGGAAAGCCCTTAAACATGAGAATGATTTGTAATTAAGAACACATGAGGAGCTCCATACAGGAGCCTCAAAACCCCTTTAAATATGGTTGGGGGGGGTGTCTGAGCAGGACTTTCTAGGCATGACTTGCCGTTTATTCACTGTTTACCTCCTTCATTTGCAATTTTTAATTTCTTAACTTCTTCTGAAATATCAATTCTAGTTCTCAAATGAAATGAGATTAATGTAGAAGAAATGAGATACAAAGGGCAACAGGAAGGAGACAAAAGCGAGGTGCTTGGGTGCCTCAGTCAGTTAAGTGTCCAACTTTTGATTTCGTCTCAGGTCATGATCTTCCAGTTGTGAGATCGAGCCCCACTTCGGGCTCTGTGCTGGGTATAGAACTTATTTGGGCTTCTCTCTCTCCCTCTCCCTCTGCATCCCCCCTTTAAAAAAAAAGAAGGGAAAAATTCCTCTAGAAGATGAGTCTTCAAGTTGGTTTCCCAATTGGCTGGACTGTGTGTACAGACAGTGTGCAAATATAGACCAGAGGGGAATTATTTCCTGACTAAAATATGCTAAACAGACCCTTTTATCCTATATAACTATACTAGATAATTATATCAAATGCCCTAAAGATGTTTTTAAATGAAAGAAGAATAATGTAGTATGAAATATCTTTGCAAAAGAAATGGCAAAAGATTGACAAAGCTGCTCTTGTCTATAATAGAATGTACTTTCCTAAGTTGTAATGACTTAAATTTGCCCATTGCCTATATAAAATTTGAGGATGTGCAGTCATAGTAGGTATTAAACTTGACATAGAAATCATTATAGAGGGCAACTGCGATGGCTTAGCAGTTTAGCTCCTCCTTCCGCCCAGGGCGTGATCCTGGAGACCTGGGACCGAGTCCCACGTCAGGCTCCCTGCATGGAGCCTGCTTCTCCCTCTGCCTGTTTCTCTCTCTCTCTCTCTCTAATAAATAAATTTTAAAAATCTTTTTAAAAAAAGAAATCATTATAGAATATTTCCTTGAATTTCTTTCCATGCACCTTGAGAAACCTACCAGATCCTCAGTGACTTTGGACAATTAGTTTCTTTAATCATATCTCACACCATAGGATCCAAGTTCTGGATCAAGCTCAAAGAAAACCACATTAGGCTTCTAAGTCCACGATTATAGTTGAGCTAGTCTATCATAATTGCTGGAAACTGAAGGTTTGTGTACCCTCAGCATTCATATGTTAATCCCTAATACCCATCATCATGATATTAGGAGGTGGAGCCTTTAAAGAAGTGATTAGATCACAAGGTTAGGCTCTGGTGAATGGGATTAGTACCCTTATAAAAGAGACTCCAAATGTGAGGGCATTAAGAAGAGAGTCATCTATGAACCAGGACTCTGGCTTTCTTTCATCAGACACTGAATTTGCTGGTGCCTTGATCCTGGACTTACCAGCCTCCAGGACTCAAATAAATTTCTGTTGTTAGAAGCATCCGGTCCATGGCATTCTGTTATAGCAGCCTGAATAACTAAGGCAATAATGGTTTGTGGGTGTTTTTTGTTGTTGTTGTTTTGTTTTTTGTTTGTTTGTTTTGCTGTTTTAAGTTTCTTAAATACGCAGGACAATTCTCTACCACCAGCCCACAAATCTCAGGAAAGAGTTCATGTAAAACTCCCAGCAGAATCAACTCTAACTCAGGGCACACATACTGGGGACTTCCAGGAATGATGGGTCAGATATCTTGTGCAAATTATTTAAACACACGATGGAGGAATGGACTCCCTTCAATTTGTTTTTTAAAAAATCCCCACTAAAGCAATCTCACAGCCAAACTTGTCACTTGAAGGGGGAGATTAACTTAAAATTATATGAAATGGTCTTTCCTGCTAACCTTTTCTTCTCCCTTGTGTGTTTCTGAAGCAGAAACAGTCACAATTCGATTTCAAGCTTAAAAAAATAAAATAAAATAAAAAGGTTCAACCTCATGGTCCTGGCATCGGACCCGGCTTATCCCGTCCCCCCGCAGGCATTTACCCGGGAGTATTGCCGTTAATGTGGCATGTCAGTAAATGGAGACTCTCAGAGTTAAGGGTTAATCAAAATAATTGAGGTGATAGCAGTTAACTCTCGGGAGAATCGGAGTCCTCATCAGAAGCTGGCTGTACATGAGAGGGGAAGAAGGAAAAAAAATGTTAAAGCCACGGCTCTTTGAGTAGAAACCTCCAGGTCCCAGCTGGCACACGGGCTCAATTAGCGGCTTTTAGCTTAGTGGAGAGTCAAGCCTCCCCAAGCCCACTGGTGCTCCAGGCATTTTATTGGCTCATTAAATAGAGGATTTTGCTTTTCAGGCCCAGCCAAATGTGATGTGCTATCCAAACAGAAAGTCTGATGAGAACGGCAATAGCTGCCACGAGTGCTTCCTTTCCCCTGCTCCGCGCTTCTCTTTTCTCCACCCACCTCCCCTACCCTTGATTAGCATCCCGGGATTCTTAGGAAAGTAAACAGCAAGAGGCTCTACCGCAGGTTCTGCAGATTCAGAAAGATGCGAACTTAGTCACTTAGTAGGTACGTTTTCAGCGTGGGTGTGAGATTGTCATTCAGGTATATTTCCTACCTCAAATGGCTCAGAGACCTAGAAGGTGAGGATGAGGAAGACAGACCCAGAGGACTTCGATGTTACTAAATAAATGTCACTTCAGTGAACTAAAATGTCTAAAAGTCAGAAATCATCCATGAACTCAAGAAAATGTTGGAAAGCTGCCTAACCAGAGCTGGAAAAGTTGAAAAAGAGGGTTTGCCTCAATTACTCATCCTAATTAAGGATAACTTCTCTAGATTAATCTCATATACAACAAAAGTTCGACTCATCTTTGAAGAGTGACCTGTTTGAAAGTCCAACCCGAGGCAGGTTGGACTTCCAATGCTAAAATAATAAGCCAATAGAATGAAAGTGGGGGAGCACTGAAGAGAAATGTGCTGAAATTTCTGGATGTGATCCCAGCACACCCTGGAGGTTCCTCCTTCCCTGCACTCTTCCAGATTTTTCCTTTCTCTTTTTGAAGTAAGCAGCTTAGAAAAACTGAAAAAAATCTATCTAAAAACAATCTGCCATGCCATTTGCCATGCACATAATCCTACTAGATTATTTTTTAAAATAATAAATATTAAAACCATCCAACAGATATAAATGAAGTTGTGGTAATATTGAATGCATTCATATGGTACTGCTGGCATTCCGAAGTAATGAAACACTTAACTGGTGACATCCTGAGAGCAATCTGGTCATATGTATTAAGAAGCAAAAATATGTTTATACCTTTCGGCTGAGGGAATCCCACCTAGAAGAATTTATCTGAAAATGAATAAATACATAGAAGAAAAAGTCATATACTGAAATCCATGTAAAAATCAATCAACCAACCAACCAACCAACCAACCAAAAAACTACTGAACTCTGACTCTGTGCTAAATACTTACCCCACAAAGATGAATGGGAAATTGTCTTCAGTTACAAACTTCAACCCCTTTACTCTCTAATAGGAGAAGACGGGGACATAAAAAATTGTCATATGATGAAAAAAAATTGCATCACCTGAGGCATGTTACAGGTATCGTAGTTAACACAGAGGAGGTAGGAGAAGAAATAAAGGGGGGGGGGCATTTATTCCACATATATTGTAAGTGCTGCGCTAGGTTCTGAGAATAAGTAAGCAAAACAGATAGTACATGCATTGGAGATGGCCACAGTAACCAGTGGTTCCAGATGCAAAGAGTGGCGTATGGCCCCCTGAGAATGAAGTGCCCTAGTATATTTTGGGGAACTGTATGCAGCATGGTATTTCTGGAGCACAGAGTCAAGGGGTAGGGGAAAGTGAGTGAAGAGAGAAGAGAGGGCAGGCTGTGGGGAACTCGTGTGCCAAGAAGAGTGCTGAGACTCCATTCACCCTGTACTTGACAGAGCATCACTGAAGGATTTGTAGAGGAATGACAAAGTCAGATCTGCATTTTTAAAGGCGGGTTTGTCACCAGTGTAAAAAATGAGCTGGGTCAGGGCGGGCATGGGAGTGAGACCAAGTGGGAGTTTGCTCTAACAGCCTAGATGAGAAATCACAGAAACTTGAACTAGATTAGTGCCAGAGGGAACAGAGGGAAGACCAATTCAAAGGACCCGGTACAACAGGCCTCGGCATTCACCAGGGATTGGTCCTTGTAAATCACCCATCTGATGACCATGGCAGTGCCTACAGAAGTACCTGGCTTTCTCCCAAATAACTTTCCATTTCCATTTAGAGCTTCCTATCCTGTGCCTGCCTAACTACTGTAAAGTAAATAATTTTTCATTTTTTATTAGATCTTGCTCTTCCACTTGAGTAGTCTTGCACCTAAGCAGGAATGCCCACTGAAATTCTTTCATAATGATAAAGTTGGTTATGGAGCTGGCCTGAAACACTGCCAAAATGACGTGCCACTAATTCATCTATCCAAGTGATTTTCTTTAGACTGTCTTCTCTTTTTCTCTTCATTCCTGTCATTAGCAATAAGTAGTTAATATTCAGTTTTAAATAGAACTAATATTTCATAAGAAGTCAAGGCTTGTTTTTGTCACTGTAAATGCTAGGACAAATAAGGAAACACAATGCTGAAGGCAGAATGGTTTTGGCAGACAGCTCAGAGCAGCGATTTGCTTCTGCATAGTAGCCTGAAACATCCTACATTAAATTTTGCCTCAGAATGTAATGCAATAATGCTTGTAACGCAGTTAGTATTAGTATCTGGTATAGAGGGAGCATTCCAGAAGTGTTAGCAATCCAATGTAATTCCGAGTCATATGACTAATTTTTTTCAATTAATGAATATGAACCCTCCACCTCAGGCCAAAAGGATTTTAACTACAATTTCAAAATGCATAAAAATATGTTTTTAAAAGGGTTACTCAGGTATCAAAAACCATATGCTAAAAACTATAGTATCCATAAAGATGCCCAATATCAACATTAAGTGAAAAAAGTGCAAGCTGCTGATGTACATATAGCATGATCTTCTCCGGGTAAAAAATATATAAAAATTTTGTCTTAGGGAAATATCAGCCCTTACAACTCTTTGCATTTTCAAAATAAAGTGATGGAAAACTTCACAATTGTCTTAGGGAAAATACTCATGTGTTATGTCCAGGATAACTAGGTTTGTATTGCCTGACGATGTTTTCGGAGTCTTTTGCTGTCCAATGGAAGCTCTCTCCCACTGAGAGTGGCTAAGGAGGTTGGAAAGTGACATTTCAGTGGCTGTTGAAGGGATTTTATGTTCACACGCTGTGAACACATGTATTCCCAGAGTGGTGTTTTTCTTTCTTATTTTTTAATCTTTTAAGAGTTCACATGTCTGTAAAATGTCACTTAATGCCACTGGGATTCATGCAAGTTGAAGCTTCTACCCTTGGTATAAAAATAGAGGTTATTACCTACCATGAAAAAATGTGAACGGGTCATCTGAGGGATTCCCTTCCAGAGGGAAAGTAGCACATTATTGCTAATCTGTAAGAGCCAAGACTGAAACTTCCTCCAGTAGGATAGAGATGATGTGGGGCAAGAATTCTTTGAAATGTGAATGAACAGGAGCACCTAGGTAGCTCAGCAGTTGAGCCTCTGTCTTCAGCTCAGGTAGGGATCCTGAGGTCCCCGGATCAAGTCCTGCATCAGGCTCTCCACAGGGAGCCCGCTTCTCCCTCTGCCTATGTCTCTGCTGCTCTCTCTGTGTCTCTCATGAATAAATAGACTCAGGCCCTATCCCAGACCAACTAGATCAGAATCTGCATTTTATCAAGGTCTCCAGGGAACTTGTAAGCGCATCAGAGTTTGAGGATAGCGAAGCTTGAATCAGTAGTTTGTTGGGCCACTGTCATTAACATTTTTTTAATGAAAAAAAAATACTTGGTACATTTATTTTTCTAGAAATTCTCTATAGTTTACATGACTACAATATGGCTATTCTAACTTATTTGGATAGATATACCTCTGATGCTGCCACTTTTCTTACAGAAAATTCATTTATATGTACTTTTAAATTTTATTTACTTACTTGAGAGAAACACAGAGCACGAGCAGGGAACAATGGCAGATGGAGAAGCAGACACTTTGCTGAGAAGGGAGCCAGATGCAGGGCTCCATCCCAGGACCCCAGAATCATGACCTGAGTGGAAGGCAGATGCTCAACTGACTGAGCCACTCAGGCGCTCCCTCATTTGTATTTTTTTGAATGACTCACTTTTAGGAAACTAACCAATTTCTTAATTAAGAAATTACTCTAGTTGGTGGACTTTAAAAGAGCCCAAGAATAGTGCAAGCCACAAAGTCACAGGTTTACTGAGAGGTAGAACTGGCCTGAGTGAAACTAAACACAGAGACAAATAGAAGAGGAATCGCTAAGAGTAACTCCCAGGTTTCTGGCTTAGGCATGCGAATGGACACTGAAACCCATTCGTGAATGGAGGTATATGATTTGGAAAGAAACATCATGAGTTCAATTTTGGGACATGCCAACCTCTGTGGATTTTCCAACTGGAGATACCTAACGGGCAGTGAGACACACAGGTCAGGCTTGGGAAAGAAGTTTGAGTTGACAAGATAGTGGCCACTGATATAAGGCCCAGAACAGGCCACTTGAGCATCAGGATTAAGGTCTGGTTCCTTCTCTCCATCTGTCCTTATCCTAGCCATTTAATAACAAGAGCACCTCTGATGTTCTCCACAATGTCCATACAATACTGAACATGTAAGCGAGATGTGATGTGCCCACCATGAAACCGTATCTTTACTCCCTAGCAGTGGAGGGCCTGCTAAGTCCAGTCTAACAAGGCCATTTGGGCAGTTTCAGGAAGTCTGCACTGGAGTGGATTGGGTCCAGGCAGGGCAAATATAGTTTCCTAATATTATCCCAAACCAGGTTGAAGATTGGACCTCTCCCTCAGGTTCTCCAGCCTAAACCAGAGGTAACCATAATCATTTCACTGACATGTGTGAAGTGTGTGTTTCCTCTCATACCTCATGTGTCCTGGTTTTCTATGAGATGTCTTCTAATAATTGCATTGGCACACTTGCTTCTAAAATAAATATTGACCTTAGACTAAAGTAGAACTTAACCCTGAAGGGTAAATTCTGGAAAGCTGCAAGTAAGAAAAGAAGGAAATGTGTTAGGTAATGTCTCCCACTATGAAATCACTAAAAAATCTTTCAGAGAAAAGTTAACTTTTCGCCATCCTTTATATTTCTTGGTTGTTCAAACCTGACAGTCCAACAAGTGAAGGTATTTCTTTCATTGGCACAATAATACATTCAAATTATCTCAAAGAGAAACGATTCAGTGTGTTTGGGTTTTTGAATTTTTTGAAGTTACCTACTATGCAGTATCAGTTATAGAGCACATGTTTATTCGGATAATTTTTCTTTTATAGACAGCACCCACCTAGAAAACCCAACTGCTGCAGGTGTGAGAGAAAAAGTGCATTCATACCTATTTCATAATGTCTCTTTAATGAAAGGGGATATTTAAATTCTAAAAATAGACAACCAATTCAAGCAGGAATGAAACGGCACATCTTGGATAGTAGTTTGTGTTTCAGCTGAGCTTGGCTTTTGGGGGGACTGACTGCTTCTTTCTGCTTGGGGAATACTTTCTCACAGACCAAGAAGAGGGGCTCAGAAAGGATAAATACTACTTCAGTGGAGCTTTCAATTGAACCCTATGTCTTGCTTCTGGTACTCTATAATTTCATCAAAATCAATGAAAGGGATCCCTGGGTGGCGCAGCGGTTTGGTGCCTGCCTTTGGCCCAGGGCGTGATCCTGGAGACCTGGGATCGAATCCCACGTCGGGCTCCCGGTGCATGGAGCCTGCTTCTCCCTCTGCCTGTGTCTCTGCCTCTCTCTCTCTCTCTCTCTGTGACTATCATAAATAAATAAAAATTTTTAAAAAATCAATGAAAGAAGAGAGAGTCATGTCAGAAAAAAAGTTAGTCAATAGCTATATGCCTTTTATATAAACTCAAGGAAAATGTCCAAATAATTTAGTCATTTTGCTAGCTAGCTTTAAAAAAAAAGATATTATTTATTTATTCATGCGAGACACACAGAGAGGCAGAGACACAGACAGAGGGAGAAGCAGGCTTCCTGCAGGGAGCCCGTGGCAGGACTCGATCCCAGGACCCTGGGATCATGACTTGAGCCAAAGGCAGATGCTCAACCACTGGACCACCCAAATGCCCCTGCTAGCTAGATTTTCAAACAGGCATCTACTCACATTAAACACCTATGGAAAGCTCCAAAGGGACTGCAGAGATGGAAGGCAGGACGGGAGTGTTCACCAGCTGGGCAGAACTTGATCACAGTAACATGAGCTGCTGAGGTAGGTCCTTTTCATAGTGGCCACTTCAGTCACGAAAGAAATTATTCAGAGACATGAGATGATAATGTTTCTGTGAGCTTCCTTTTCTGATGATAAGTGCAAGAAAATACAATTTCAAAAGATTCAGTGGATGAGATTTAATGGCCCTTGTCTATCAGCTGTATTATTTCACAGTCTCCCATTTCTTGAGCTGCATGCCAGGCCCTATTCCTCACGTACATTATCTCACTTGATGCTCAACAAGTCAAGTTTCAGTTATAGAGAAACCTATCCTTTTCTATTTGCTCCCACACCTTTACTGTTAACATTCCATGAAGGGGTTGACCTTCATATGACAAGATCCTTATCTACCAGGTCACAGTTGACTTCAGACCTGACATTAGGTAAACTGTGCCAGTGAAATTCGTTCTGGTAAGAATTTGTAGTTGTATATAGATCACCAAGTTGGTCTGTGTTAAACGTTATAACCAATAAATGTTCTACTGGAGAGGCCATGTTGGATCCATTTTCAAGTCTTTGGAGAGAATGAAGAATGATACAAAGACCATTTGGCCTTAATTGACTCAGAAGTCACATCAGTGCCAGACTGTATTTCAGTTCCCAGATTCATTTGTTTATGAGGCCCACTACACTTCCTGTCCTTAGGGGTTCGTAAGACACCCATATCCTTACAATTATTTCTCCTTTCTTCTTAAACTATCTTGAGTAGATTTCATTCAATACTACACAGTGATCTCAAAGAGAGTATTCATACCCCCACTCTACTGATGAGGAAAGAGACTCAGAGAGTTGAAGCACATTGCCCACGATCATGCAGATAGTAACAAGTAGAATTTAAGCCCAAATCTATATGACTCCTAAGTCTGAGCTTTTCACCACTAGATTAATTTAGACCTCAAAATTTCAGCATACATCGAGGACTGCTACAGCCATCTGCGTCTACTCAACTAGAGCCTTTGTGATTTTCAGAAGTCACTGCTGTGTCTTCTTGAAGTTTAATATGCAAAACGAATGTTCATTGGAAACAGACAGGCATAGAATGTCCATATTTTTATCTACATCATTACGTGGAGGGAAGTGAAACTTCCTGCTTTCTAGCTGAGTTGGCCTTCTTTCAAGGACTCCAATTCTAATTGCTTTTGCAGAACATGTATACCTCCAGTAAGTTAGACCCATCTCCTTCTATAAACAAATTTCATTTTCTTCTGATCAATTTTCTATGCACAATTTATCATCACCAGACCATCGTTATTGTTTATCTTCATGGACTGTTTCCCAGAAGAAATTGACGTGTATTTATTTTTTTCTCTTTGTAACTAGCTGCAAACCTAGTACTCCTGTAACTTCTGAGCAGCCCAGTTTTAGAATTTAGCTATTAGCCCTCCTTTATGGAGAAAGAAAGATCACTTAAGTGATCCTATTACCCCTTCTGAGCTCTCTTGGCTCTTATCCTAGGATGTGAGGCCTCACCAATCCATCACCCCATATAACTGCTTGGCTCAAAGAATCTGGATTTGGGCCACTCTGATTCAGTGATTATGTGCATGGTTTAGGTTAAGATGTTTTTATTGTAGTTCAAGCAAAAAACCATCACTTGCTGTAAATCCATCAACTTTGGTTACTTTAAATTTGCTATACTCATAATACTATAACATCAACAAGAATTTTTAAAAAATTATCTAGATGCCCACCACTCTAATAATCACCTTCCTCAGTTTGGCTACTTTCTTTTGTGTCCTGCTTGTATAAATGTATACATTTTCCCCACTTTTAACCATAACAGATGCTGCTTTGTATTTATGTTCCCTTCACCAAATTTGTCAGGAAGCACTTTTCTGTAGTGCTAATTTTTAAAATTGTCATTTGAGTGGCCACATCCACCAATGTTAGATGTTAAACTCCTCATGTTTCCAGTGACTTCTTTAAACAATTTTATATATGGTAACTACCTGGCCTTTAGGTAGCAAGCTCATCGTCATCCCCCTTACTCTCAGGATTGACAGGCATTTGCCATACACAAGCGAAGGCCAAACTGGCAACAGGAGAGTTAATCCCAGGATAATAATCAGTTAATCATTTGCCTGGTAGGGGGTAAATATGGGTCTATCACTTTCTTGGAAGTAATCTTGGCAGAAGATTTTGAGAGTTTCCTTTGTAATTAATTTAGGGCCGAAAAACAACAGAAAAAGAATCTGGGGATAATGGCAATGGTGCCTTTTATCCTAAGGACGATGCAGTTCAGGAGGGGATATGCAGTTCTAATTGAAACTCACGTTTTCTATGAGCACTTGAAGTTACATGCCTCAATCTTCTGTCCAAATAGGTCTCGATACGTTACAGAGAAATTGAGGATGCAGTTTTCTACCTTCTGATCACGGCTGAAGCTCAGAAGGACTTGAGGTGCCTCTTTTTTTTTTTTTTTTTAGATTTTGTTTATTTATTCATAAAGACAGAGAGAGGGGGATCCCTGGGTGGCGCAGAGGTTTGGCGCCTGCCTTTGGCCCAGGGCGTGATCCTGGAGACCCGGGATCGAATCCCACATCGGGCTCCTGGTGCATGGAGCCTGCTTCTCCCTCTGCCTGTGTCTCTGCGCCTCTCTCTCTCTCTGTGACTATCATAAATAAATAAAAATTTAAAAAAAAAAAAAAAAAAAAAAAAAAGACAGAGAGAGGCGCAGAGACACAGGCAGAGGGAGAAGCAGGCTCCATGCAGGGAGCCCGATGTGGGACTCGATCCAGGGTCCCCAGGATCACGCCCTGGGCTGTAGGCGGCACCAAACCGCTGTGCCACCGGGGCTGCCCTTGAGGTGCCTCTAGTACTATTAGTGGACATCTTTGAGTTTTTCTCATCCAGAGCCTCAGTCAGTGCTTCTAGAAGGCCTGTGTGACTCTTTTGGCTAGTAGAAGACACAGTGATTTAGGCCTGCAGAAATGTAAATCTGGGCAAGAATAAAACTACTATTTATCCTAAAACACACACACACACACAAACACTTTTCAGAACAAATCAGTTCATCTCCTTATCAAATACAAATACATGGAACCACACAATAACAACAACAAAAGGGAGCACAGGGAGTAAGGAGTATCCTATGTTTCTTAATGTGTGTTTTGCCGACCCTCAGTTTTACTTTCCATAAGGCGTTTCACCCTTATTTACATCAAGTCTGGTGTTTAAAAAGCTAGACAATTTGCTACTTTGTTACTTGGTTGCCATCAACTACAACGTACTCAATTCACTTGTTCGGAGTCTTTTTCCACCCTCAGAGAAGCCTATCTCCCATCAGCTCCATTCTTCTGGGCCACACTTCAATCTGACTAGGGTCACTCCTTTGCCCGAAGGTCTGCATGCTAGCCTTCCTGGAGCTGCCTGAAATACCCCCTTCTATCTTTTGTAGTGGCCACGATGATGTTCCTTCCAGCTGTTTCTAAGCTGGTTCCTAAACTCAACACTGACTCAGCCCAGATCAGTAAACTCACCATTAAAAGATCAGACTATTTGAGCCATAACCAATGTAGATTTAATGCAGTCAATCCCTTGCCCAACAATTCTAAATTAAACACAGACACTGAACATGTGTGTTCTTAAGAACTAAAGGAGGAAACACCATTTGCCAAGTTCCAAAAAGTTTTAAAAAGAGATTTCATTACAGGTAATCTGTGGAGGATGGTAGGTATCTTTAAAATTACCGGTGGTAATGCCAAAAAAGAGAAGCTAATCTTAACTAAAAGCTTTTTTTTTTAATTAAAAGCTTTAATTAAAATTAAAAACTAAGTTCAGTGGGCTTTCCTTCGATCTCATTCTCACTGGCCACTCCAGTATTTGAGTGGGCTAGCCACCTGTCCCTCCAGTCTCACCTCAATTCCCATGCCCCCACCCCTGCCCCAGCTTGATTTTCCATTCATTCTCATTCTCACTGCACCTTCTCTGTTCCCTTCCAGGTCCTTCCTATTCCTTCAGGGAGTCCATTCACTCCAAACACCCGCAATTATCACCTACACATGGCTTCTTGGTATTAGTTGGGAATTTGCAAGTAATAACAACCAAACTTGAACCAGCATAAAAATTTAAAAGATACTTAATTAAAAGTATCCTAGACAAGAAAGAAGTTGAACCTTAGCAAAGCCTCAGATCAGGGACTCAAAACATGTAGCCTTTCTTACCTATTTTTCTTTCTTTTTCAGTATGTCAGTTTCATTTTCCTTTGTGCAGAGTTTATATCTGTTTTGATACAAAGAACGAGTAGACTGGGCTGTAATGTCTTGGTCACAACTCCAAATCTCTAAAAACAGATATTGAGGGATCCCTGGGTGGTGCAGCGGTTTGGCGCCTGCCTTTGGCCCAGGGCGCGATCCTGGAGACCTGGGATCGAATCCCACATCAGGCTCCCGGTGCATGGAGCCTGCTTCTCTCTCTGCCTCCCCCTCTCTGTGACTATCATAAATAAATAAAAATTAAAAAAAAAAAGATATTGATTGGCTCAGCTTGGGGATGGGTCTTGAATAAATCCATTTTAACTGGGAGTACTATCATGGGAAAGGGTCAGGTGCTCATCTTGGATGGATCAACTATGAGCTGTCATAAGAACATGGTATCTCCAGTTGTCACCTACTGACTTAACCTTTTACCTGAACACATAAAGATACTGTCACATGCTAACACTTCAAATTTCACAAGCCTGACACTAACCTTATAATTTCTCACCTAAATAATATGTCACCCTACCCCACCTGGTGTGGTACTGGTACTGTTACTCTTCATCAGTGAATAGTACCAGCATTCTTCCCACATCCCTGACCAAAGCCTTGAATCACTCTATCTCATCTCTTTCTCTATCTCCTCTCTGATGCAAACATCAGTTTATATACAGTAATATTTAGTGGACATTCACTGTGTGTCACTAAATGGTCTATACATTATTGCCCTTAATTCTCAAAACAAATCCACAAAGTAGATACTGTTGGTAAAGTCATTTTCCAGTTAAAGGAGACGGAGGCCCGAAAAAATTAAGCAACCTGCCCAAGCTCACACAGCTACTAAGTAATGGTGCTAACAAGCAAATTTATTTTGACTGCAGAACCGAAGCTCTTAACAATCATGCCATATCTTATTGCTTCTGAAACACGCTTGTTATTTAATTTTCTGATATATCCTACAAATTCCTCTCCAATCACCTTGTATATCCATCCAAATAGCCTTGGCATTGCCATTCCCTATAGCCACTAAGAATTGTGAAACTCTCCTAGGAACCTGGAGTTAGGTATGACACCCAGACCTTCAGTGGTCACAGTGTTATACTCCTTGACACATGTGGGTTAAAATCTCTAATAGTATTTTAAAGTTTGGGTTTTTTTTTTGTTTGTTTGTTTTAAAGCAGTTAAATGTATTAGCTTGTTCTATCTTCCCTTTGAACGATTCATCCTTCTGTATCTTCTATGTTTTTCATGCCCCACCAGGCACCTTACAAAAATCCCAAAGCATAAAATGCTTTAGTTGGACATTATTGATTGATGACCTATGGGACAGATTTCATCTTTCCCTTGACTGGATGTCCCTCCCTTTAAGACTCCTATTACTATTTCTAGGAAAATATTTCCCCATAATAGCCTTAATTTTCTTTCTTTCTTTTTTTTTTTTTTTAGCCTTAATTTTCTAGAATAATGCTTTTTTTTTTTTTTTTTTTTTTTAATTCAACTCAGGTAAACCTAACAAATTCTCTGCCAGAGTCCATTTTCCTTGGGAATATGGCAGTACTGACCTCCTGTCATACACAACATTCTGCTGGACTATGTTGAATTTGTACTGATTATGGTTAGTGGTTGTGGGAAGCCGACTTTCATGGTGCCCAATGATCCTTACCTCCTAGTATCTACTCCCATGCTTAGTCCTCTCTCTTAAGTGTAGGCTGAACCCAGTGACTTGCTTCTAGACAATAGGATATGGCATGGTGATGTGATGTCACTCCCATGATTAGGTTCCAAAACATTGTGATGGCCATCTTGCCAGGGCACTGTTTCCTTCCTGGCTTGCCCATGGAAGAGGCAAGCTGCCCTGTTGGAGAGGCTTCCATGGCAGGGTACCCAAGGTGGCCTCCAGCCAATAGCTAGCAAGAAACTGAATCTTCCTAACAAACATGTGAGTATAGAAGAAAATCCTTCCACAGTCCAGCTTTACAATGACCCTGAGCTAGAGGACCCAGTTAAGCCCTGACTGTGTTCCTGACCCACAGAAACTGTGAGATGAGCGTTGTTATAGTCTGCCAAATGCTGTGATAGTTTATTGTGCAGAAACAAAATTAATAAAGTAACAAAATTCAAAAAAATCAGTTTTTAAATAACCATTTACTTTTTATGGGTGGTAGACAATAGAGCTATTTATGTTCATTATTAGAGTGTTTCTAGTCAATGTTCTCAGTATACTCAGCTAGAAACAAAGAGGCCGATGCAAATCTGAGCCTATGTTTCCCTTGTCATGCTCCTCCACTGTTTGGAAATGGAAGCAAGCACACTCCCAACATAATCATGGGCTCCTCAGTCTAAAGCTAATCTGATGATTGTTCTTTCATGGGAGTCTTTCAATATGACTTCTTGTCATGGTCACTCAGCTAACATTCTTTCTACACCAATTTTTTTTAAGATTATATTTATTTATTTGTGAGAGAGAGTGAGAAATGAGAGGGGGGAGGGGCAGAGAGAGAAGGAGAAGCAGACTCCCCGCTGATCAGAGAGCCCGATGTGGGGCTCTATCCCAGGACCCTGAGATCAGGGCCTGAGCCAAAGGCAGACACTTAACTGAGTCACCCAGGCACTTCTTTCTACGACAATTTTTTGATGTAATATTCTTTTGCCTCAATTCTACACAATTGTGATTGAAATTTCAATATGTAAAAATAGAGCATATTAGTTCAGAGGTCTTGAGTAAATGAGAATAGCAGGGAAAATTCTCTTTAAGATCTGAGATCACTCCAACACCAACCCCAGACTTAGTGCAAATCAGGCTGCCAAATAATCAAATTCTTAGTTGCAGTGAAGAAATTAAAATTATCAACCTCTTCTTATGATGTTGTCACAACATTGTTGTTAATGACTATGTGATAGTAAAGTGCAAAAAAGATACCCTCTCCCTACCTGAGCTTAACATTAGTTCCTTATATGTGAAGTTACTGTACTTGGATTCTCACAAATTACAGGAAGATAATTGCTTTTGTGAATTATTTTCTTGGGAGCAGAATTTTTACACTGATTCTGTCATCAAAGGTTTATGTTCTATTAAAGCAATAGCCAAATTTCCGTTTGTAGAGAATATAAACAAGGATTTGTTGTTTTGTCCTTTCTTTCCTCCAAGAGGCACCACCTTACACGATACATATGGGTGACCAAGAATGTCAAATATATGTTATAATAATGTTTGCCAGTGGAGGAAAGGAGGGTAAGAAGCCAAATGTCATTTGGATGTAAAAATTATCTCCTTTCTCCAGGAAATTAGTACTAATTGAAATTGAAATTTCATTCTAAGCTGGACACTCCTGTGTGCATGTCAGTAAGTAATTGTTTGTCACAGTCCTCTCAAGTATCCAACCCTGAGGCCAGCCCTTAACATTCTTCACATAATATGTTTCTTGTAATAAATTGCAAAGAGCTTTCATGGGATGGACAATTGGTTAAAGGATCAATCTGTGCCACAGAGTATTCATTCAGCTAACATCAATTCCGGCTCTCATGCCACCTGTTTTTTCTGGAATTCTGTTTTAAATCTTTCATTCAAAGCACATTGGAAAAAAGCACCAAGGAGTGGCAAACCTAATTTGTTGCACTTTTTGTTTTACACCATGAGAAAATATCCACCCAGACAGATGTTAGTATAAAGACAGTAGTTTTAATAGCATGGCTGGTTTATGTTTCTGCCATTTGCTCAAAGTACTGACACATCATGAAAAACTTAAGATTGGCCCACAGTTTCATGGCCCAATGTAAATGTTAATGAGAAAAGGGCCACCGTTTTGCCTTCATCTCTTTCCTGTTCCAGGTATGAGATACTGGGCGCCACAGACCAGAAACATGACACCAAAGATGAGCAAAAAGTTTATTATCAGACTCACACACAAAAAACTCAACATAATTTTGCCTGGAAACGTGGCTGTAAGTCACTCAAAAGTATTACTTTTCAATTTTCAATAAAAATTTGGGCTGTGGTAAAATTCACATTAGGATTTGAGAGCCTACCAGGAAGTCCATATAAATAATATTGTTTTGTATTAAAACCACAAACATTTTAAGTAACTGTTAGTTGGGAAAAAAATTATAGCCAAGAATGGCAAAATGTTACATATCTTCATTTCCACAGTCATGACAACACAATTTTAAAAAAAAATTTATTTATTTATTTTAGAAAGAGCATGAGGTGGGGAGGGGCAGAGAGAGGGAGACCGTGAGAATCCTCAAGCAGACTCTCGTCTGAACTGGGAGCTTGACTTGAGACTCAGCCTCAGGACCCTGAGATCCTGACCTGATCCAAAATTAAGAGTTGGACACTCAACCCACTAAGCCACCCAGGCATCCCAACAACACAATTATTTTTAAACAGACACCTCACAAAGGGGCAAATGATTACCTTTCTAGGTGTTTAAAGGTGGCAAAATCCACAGGAAAGCATGACAAAAAACAAAAGCAAAACCAAAATGCCAGGCTTGGATTGAGGAAATATAAGTTCTGGTCAGTCTCCCCTACCTGCTTGCTATATGGCTTTAGGCAACCAAACTCTCTAGACTCTACTTGCCTCATCTTATATGCAAGATTCTTTCAGTTCAAAAAGCAACCTATAGCCTATAGCTATAGTAATTTCAGCAGATTGCTGAATTACATAAAATCTATTTGTAAGCAGTCAAGTATATTCTAGAGACGATACTACTACCACTGATTCTAGTATGTGTTTTGAGGGACAGGAGGATAGAGGCTGGGGTGGGTACTGGTAAAAATCAAATTATGGCTTGAGAACCTTCTAAGAACTTCTAACGTCTTCATGAATAAATGAGCAATTTTAAATTGCTCTAAAAATCTAAACAAAAGGAGAAATCAGAGGAGCAACATTTGATATTGTAGAAAGAAATGGAAAAACTAAGTTTTCTGTGAGAAAAATTATTCCCTGAAATACAGTTTAGATAAGTGGAATTTTAAGGTCACCAGATGCCCTTTAAAACTAGTTTTCATGAGAGTTCCTCGGCTAAACTATTTATAATAGATCCACATAGATTGCATTTTTCTAATTTCTCACTATATAATATTCTCATCTGTTCTATCACTCTCTCAAGATTATTCAGGTCTTCTAGCACTATACTTTCTCATGGTATTTCTAATCTGAAAACCAAAAATGTATTACTTCTACTTTCAAGTTTGGGAGGTCAAGTTTCAAACATGGAAGTTACTATCAATAATTACACTAGAACCCATGTAGGAAGACATTCTGGAAGAAGAAATTTAGCCTTTGGGCCCTGAGCCTATTTTTATTTTTAAGTGTTTCATGTTTATTTTTGTCCCATACTCCACAAAAAAGAGCAGCAGTAAACATGTGATGATCAGCCTTAGTATTTTCACAATTAAGGTATTGTTTTTATGTAAGTTAAACTTTTCTTCCTGAGTATTAGAGTAATCTTACTTTATGTAATTCCCCAAATGCCTTACATACTAATAAGAGATAAGATCCTTTTCAAAGAATCTTTCTTTCTGGATATCATGTATTCACTTGGAGGGAGGAAAAAAAACGGTAACACTAATTACTGTTTCAGAAAGCACAAAATATTCTAGGCTGATATATAGAATGCATAAAAAAATGAAGGATCAGGGTTTTTTTTCTTTTTCTTTTCTTTCCTTTTTTTTTTATTTTTTACACTGGGCAGATGTTTACTATATTCATTTGGGACTCCACAGCAAAAAAATAAAAATAAAAAAAGATGATAAAATAATTTGGAAAGCATTTCAAACTCTCAATAAAGAGTACAATTTTAGGAACCAAGAATTCCACAACTTGGCGAAAAGAAATTTAATACTTACCTTTATACCTGAGATTTATGAGGAGGTCTCAGAGTCTGGTGATCAGGCCCATATATAGTAAAAATAAAATAAGATACATTAAAAGTACTGTTCTATTAGATGTGTTAAATCTCCTCTTTTGGAGATCCCTAAAAGGAATAGATTGTTATATTTCAAAGATATTACATAGGCTTTTGGAAAACAGCATGGATAGCCCTCAAAATGCTTTTTTTGATTTCAGTAATGGAACACTGAATGCAGATGCAAAAGGCCTGTGATTTCCGGGCATCCACTTGACCTCTAAATTTACTTAGTGTAATAAATATAATGGAAAGAATATCTGTCTTCCTCACAGGATGTTGTATCAATATAATACAACAAACATGAATTGTTAATGTGTAAAACAAAAACTCCAAAATTGTCATTATACAATCTCTGCTCACAATGAGTTTATAATCCAGCAGTAGAGACACTAGGAACAACTTAATGGAAGCCAGAATGACCCAGATCCTGGGCAAGAGGAATAAATCAATAGGGCCATTCTCCCTCACAGAGGAGAAAATCATTCATTTCAACATGAGGGTTGGGGAAGGTGTCACAGAAAAGGCCACATTTGAGGTAGGCTGCTTGGATGAGCTCAAGAAGCATCGTGATACAGGGGGAAGGACGTCTCCCACCCCTCGGAGTCCGCGGCCTGAGCTCCTTCCCCCCGCATGCCCTGGCACCAGCAGCTGGCAGGAGTCTCCCGCACAGAAGGGGCTTCGACCGTGCGCCTTTCCCGCCTTGCTGTTGGCTTAGGCAGGAAGAACAGCAAAGTGCACTTGCTGATTTAACTGTGGACTCGGGTGAGAACCCTTGCTCCTCAGCATAGTGATCCCTGATCTTGCCGACTGCAAGTCCTCCTAGTGAGAGCCTCTGCCATCCACTTTAGCTGCTCTCATTGGAGAAGTCTCATTGCTTGCTGCTCCTTCATGATTTCTTTTAAAATTGTACTGGTCCTGGGTGCCTGGGTGGCTCAGTCGGTTAAGCGTCTGCCTTCGGCTCAGGTCATGAATGTGGGGAGTCCCGGAATTGAGCCCTGCATCTAGGCTCCCTGCTTGGCCGGGTGTCTGCTTCTCCCTCTGCCTCTCCTCTCTGTTCATGCTCTGTCTCTTTCCCTCAAATAAATTAATAAAATCTTCAAAAAAATTAATAAAATTGTACTTGGCCTTACTAGATTTTATCTATTTTTAATTTAGGGTGTTAGTCTTAGAACATTTATCTTACTTTTCATTTTTAAGTTTTGACAGACATCAGGAAGCAGTAACATAATACAGTCCTTATAGTTAGTTCTGCTTGAAACAAGGAAAATTAGTATATTTTGCCCCTGTTTCCTCAGTTACCTCAGCATAAATATTTTCAGGGCCCAGGTTTAGCTATTTTTATTTGAATGTGGGCTTACCTCTTTAAATTTGGATGCAGTATTCAGGATCCAATTTTTGTACCTAAGACTATCATGTACATGGATAAAAACATTCAGATCCAGTAGACAAATAGGCGAAGAAAATAAACAGAACATTTATAAGACACTATTACTAGTGAATACATAAGAAAAAAATCAAACCTATTATGAACAACAATATCCTGTCATCAAAGGGTAGGAAAAAAGAAACTAGAAATCTCATCTATTGCTGGTGCTAATATGGAACAACCCTTATGAAGATCTCTTTGGTCCTAAAATGTTCTTATTCTATAACTCCATCTTATGGAACTTTTCCTAAGAAAATGATCTCAAGCAAGGAAAATCTGCCAGTTCACCAGATTAGTATGGAAACCTCCTCACTGATCTTCCTGTTTCTATCCTTGCCCTACACTGCCCCCAACCCCTCACGTCCAGCACAATTTGTCTTCAACACTGCAAACAGAGTGACCTGTTCCTCTGCCTAGGACCCTGCGTGGCTCCTGATTTTATCCGGGTGTAAGGCCAAGTCCTTACGCTGGCCTTCAAGGCCCTGTTAGCTCTGCCTGTTTCCTTGGGGACCTCATCTCTGCTGCACTGGCTGTTCCTCCAGCAAGCTGGCCATGCTCCTGAAGAGTCTTTGTTTTTGCTGTTCCTTCTGCCTCGGTGCTTTTCTCCCAGAGACCCATGTGGGTCCCTGCTTCTCCTCAACCCTTCGCCCAGCTGTCATCTTCCCACTGAGGCCTGTCTTGACCTACTTGATTTAAAATTTCAATTCACACTCCTCCCCCTGAACACAGGCTGGATTGCCCATTCCCTTTACCCTGTTCTTGCTCTTCTACATACTCTATAAATTGTCTACAGTGTTCATGCTCTGTCATCCCCACAGAGATGCAAGGTCCAAAGGGCAGAGGGTTTTGTGTTTTGCACTGACACAGTCTAATAACTTGGAATAATACCTGGCACATACATAGGTAGTCAATAAATAACTGCTGAATTTTAAAATAGAAAAATAAAAAAGGAAACATTTCTAGAAACAGAGCGTTGACTAATTACAACCATTGTAATCAGAGGCATTTAGGACTGATGTAATTAAGCCCCCCTAATCTTTCAGCACGATTCAGCCCTTTGCAACCAGGTACTTAGAAAGGGGAAAGAGTCCTTGATGTATTAGGTATTCTTCATAGAGAAGAGGTGCACTGACAGCTTTTCTCTCAGGGCATACCAGGATACCTTGGGAGTCCTGGCATTCAGGGTATTACTGATAGATGCATTGTTGGTCCTGACGGAAAGAGTTCAATAAAAATTTTTTGACTGGAGGAAAGAACAGCTTATACCTTCCATCCTGGCTGCACTGGGCTCCTGGCTCCTTTTAAGTTGGGGAACAATCTGAGAAGTGGTTTGTTCTCAACAGGTCATCGGAACAGGGTAAATGTCAGGTCAACTGCAGAAGCCCTGACCTGCGGCGAGGGCTCACACATTTTACAAAGCTCTTGTGTTTCGTCGCCACCATGGTCGTCTTCACTCCTGTCAGTGCACAGCCACCGCTTCACTGTTTTGGCTTCTGTCAGGCTGTCACATCAGAAGCAGAGGCTTACCTGCCATTGTGCCTTAGGAAGACAGATGCCTCAGTGCTGGTGGGCGCTCAATTCTTACGGGCTCAGTTACTTTATCCAACCAGTTTGATAACTCAGAATTCAAGTTATTCTCACGGATATAAATTTTTTTCTGATTTGAAACCAAAAACACATTTAATATTAAACACTAAACTTAGTATTAACTTTATTCCCTTTTGGGTTTTTTTTTTTTTTTAATCAGGAGGCAATGAGAACATTCTGTGCCTGAGCCCACTACAAAGACAGACCTCTAGTTTTCTTTCTCCTCTTAGGGGAATAGTCTCAAACAGAACATCAATGTGGAGAAATTCCCAGTATGATCTATTCCTTGATTATTTAAATCAGTGGGTTTAAAACTTTAATGGGGATGAGAGGAAAACATGTTTGGGACCCCTGCCTCCAAAATTCTGATTTAACAGATTTTTAGGGAAAGCTCAAAGACTTTTAAGAAGCTTTCTAAGTGATTCTGAAGCTGGGGTTTCAAAGACCCCATGGGTGAACCTTGATATACATGGGGACAAAATGTACAAGGAGGATGAAAGAAAGACACTACCCAGAATTTATAGATGTGATCCACTCTATAATAAAATAGTAATAATAAGTAATAAAGATAAATGAGCAGTCACAAGACATATCTTTATCTATGACAATGCAATGATGTCTTTTCTCGGAATAAATCATCAAATGCTGCTATTAATGAGTACACAAACTACTCAAAATACATGTAGTCCTTGATGGAAAAATGGATTTTATGAAATTCAATGCACTCCTGCACAAAAATAGAGTGAAATTAAATGCACATGTATGAAATGATTCTGTATGTGAAAAATAAAACCTCATAAAAGTTTCAGACATTTATAACAGCAAGTTTGAGAAAAGTGAATCATTGATAGTCTACCCCTTTGATTTTTCACATCCACAGGTATTGGCTGTGGGTGTTACTTAAATCCATCCACGGGTCACTTTTGGTTTCCTGATTTGTTGCAGGCAATTTTAACATTGATTTATTCTTTTTTTTTTTTTCCCTAGGAGTTTTCCTTTATAACTACATAGTATAAAATCTATTCAATTTAATTGTTCCCTGGGAAAGGGCTGGCAGAAATCAGGCTAGTCTGGAAGACACTATAAAATGATCATGAAATAGCCATTCAATTAAATATAACTATTATAATGATGGCCATGTAGCAATGTAGAAAGATGCCTATAAGAGAAAAATTAAAATTCAAGATTATATATTAAGATTATAACTATGTAAAACCATATACTATGCCATATACTATGACAATTTTGATTAACTGTACTATAGTGAGGAAGGCTCACTAGGTAGCAGCTAAGTACTACTGACTTCTAGAAGAAGAGTCGTCAAACGTGTTGAGTTGCCCTACCAGACATGGCCTCTCTCTTCCAATTCTCAGGAGATTAAAACACTACATGTCACAAGCCCATTTATTTGTCCTTTGATAATTCAGATTATTGTTCACAGCTACTGCAATAATAGTTGTTCCTGATTTTGTTTCGTTATTTTCACAACATAAAAAAAAATCAATAGATCAATAAATAAAATAAAAAACAGATTCTCTCCTCACATTCTTAGATGTCCTCCAAAGAAGTTTACACATTCTTTTTTTTTTTTTTAAGATTTTATTTATTTATTCATGACAGACACAGAGAGAGAGAGAGAGAGAGAGAGAGAGAGAGAGACAGGCAGAGACACAGGCAGAGGGAGAAGCAGGCTCCATGCAGGGAGCCTGATGTGGGACTCGATCCCAGGTCTCCAGGATCACAGCCCGGGCTGAAGGCGGCGCCAAACCGCTGGGCCACCGGGGCTGTCCAGTTTACACATTCTCAAAGACATCTCAAGTGAACATTACCATGTCACTTGGGCTAATCACTTAAACTCTGTGCCTGTTTCCCCATCTGTAAAACAGGCCTAAACTCTATAAAACTCTGAGCTTTTCGTACATCATAAGGCGGCTTTATGTGGGGAAAAAGCACATGTAGCTGGGTAGAAAAACACAGGATTCAGAGCCATACTGTCAAGAGTTCTAATTCTGGCTCTGAAACTTTTGTGTGACCTTAGGCAAATTACAGAACTTCTCAGAACGTCAATACGAAGTGGGCAATCTCAACCTTCTAGGGGATATGCATGCAGGACATCGAAAACAGCACCTACTACACAATAGATGCTGAAGAAATGGTAGCTATTGTAACAGTACTTTTTAACTTCAAAACATATTACGCAAAAAATAAAAAAAAACAAACATATTATGCAAATAGAACATGCTAATAATGGTATTACAAAGAGAAAAGGGGAGAAAAATACCTGAACAGGATTGGCAAGAGAAATACAGTAAGGGGAGTGTGAACATACACAGTTTGCTTGGAGAGGGGTGAGTTGCATGGCATGGCTGGAGGGTGGGGCACCTGAGGAAATTAGAGGGTCTGATTTGTATTCTCCAAAACATGGAAAGCCATTGAAGGCATTCTGAGAAAAATGTAACAAGGCAAGACCTTTGCTTTAGGAATAACTGGAAACGTGGAGGACGTTATGAAAGGAAGAATAGCCAGAGACAGAACAACTTATTTAGGAGACAAGAAGGCATGAAATAGAGCTGCAGCAATGGGAATGAGGCAGAGGGCTGGGTCAGGGAGGCATGGAGAAGAGCTAGGAGGCTGCTGTAAGGATCCAAGTGAAATAAAGGGGGAAACCAGCACATGGTGGGTGTAAAGCAGTGGAGAGAGCCAAGAAACATTTAGATGATCTTCACAAATGAAGACAGCTGAAGGAGGTTCAATAGGATTTCAAGGGTTTGAGTTGGGCCTAGGAGATGTTCATCCCACTGCTGAAGAATGAGGGAGGATAAGAGAGTTCAGTTCTGGACCAGAGGGGTTGCAGATATTTAAAGAGATGTCCAAGAGACAGACCCCAGGTAAGAGACCTGGGCTTCTTATGGAGACTGGGGCATCATCGCCAGAGAGGAGAACTGAGACAAAGGGGACCAAATGAGAATCAGAGAGTTTAGGCCCTCTAAAATAATAAATTCTAGGAAAGAACCTTAATAAATGTAAACACATTTACACAAGACTAATAAGAGGACAGAGTCTGGCTAAAGAAAGTTTTCATCAGCAACTTGAAAAAAAGACAAAATGGTATGAAAATGAGAATAAAATCTACAAAAAACTAACTTACTAAATTTGTAATTTCTACATTAACCTATAGAAATAAAAACTAATAATATTGATGGGTTCCTTCAGCCATAGAAATTAGAACTGGTCAAAACTCAATGCTTCTAAATTTCTGTTATGATATTAAACAAAATCTTTTCATATCAATAAATATGCAAATAATTTTAAAATATCGGTCTTTATTTACATATTGTGTATCTCAAAAAAGGCTGGAAAAACAATGAGGTTTCAACAGGAAATCAGTAAATCCTCATAGATCTGCCTGTTGCTAGCACTTGGAGGAAAGGGAGTCGTGGAGACCTTGGAGATGGGGAGTCTTGATAGCCAAACTTCAAATGTTCCATCACTTGCCAAGGAAGTGCCACACTTGATCTGTGTTTGAATGGGAAAGAGGATGTCAGGGAAGGGGTAGAGAGCAAGGGAAGGAGGAAAGACAAATTTGATTTAGACCTTGAGGAAGTACTTAGGCAGATAAAAACAATCATAAGCTTGGTCCGACACTTTTCCCTATTTCAAGCAACTCCCCTTTAAACTCTTGTCCTAAGTTCTCTTACTTGGCTAAAGCCTTATATAAAACTGTGCCAAACATTTCAGAGCCTTCCCATTTTATTCCCTACGTCTTTCTGGATCATTTTAGAATAACATAGAAGTTAGTCTAGGAAAACCTTGCACTGTAAAATTTGACTGCCTGTCAAATATCCAAAATGGGATAGTATTGCAAAGAAACAATTTGTTAGTTTCCCATATAAGGAATATAGTTTGCTTTCCCATGAAATGTCTACAGATCTGCTTTTTTCTAAACATTGTAGAACTTGACACAGTAAATAGTTCTCATTTTTCCCCCAATTTTGAGAGTCGAATGCTCTTCTTATATTTTATATTAAATTTACAAAGGGCCAAAAAGTTTGCAAAGTTTGAAAGATCAATGAAATGCACTTATGCTTATATTTTGAAAATTTTAATACACATTTTTACTTGTTTCTCAAAATGGCTTCAAATAATGGTAACAAGAAATACAGTATTTTCAATCCTACTATAAATTTTTATTTTAAGATATTTACTTAAAATGAGTGATTCAGGGGTTCCTGGGTGGCTCAGGCAGTTAAGCACCTGCCATTGGCTCAGGTGATCCCAGAGCCCTGGGATGGAACCTCATGTCAGGCTCTCTGCTCAGTGAGGAGCCTACTTTCTCCCTCTCCCTGCTGCTCTGCCTATTTGTGTGCTCTCTCTCTGTCAAACAAATAAGATCTTAAAAAAAAAAGTGAGCGATTCATGAAAACAATGAGCTAATAAAGAAAATCTCCCAAATTCAGATATCTTGAGTCTCTTTAAATTTATCAGAAGTACCTGAAACCTCTCAGTATGTCACCAAAAAGTTACTAACATAATTAAACTATTTTCTAGCCTAAAAGTAATACATATGTGCTCCTTCTCTTTTTCTGAAATTAGGAAATAACTAGTTTCATCTGAAAATTTGAACATGCATTTTTAAGAAGCATTTTGCTTGATTTATACCACCTTTAAATTAATCTATTGTACTTTTTCTGATTTCTACCACTATAAACAAATTTGTACATCTAGTTCCTCAGGAACCAAAATATACCATACCTTCTGTATTACTTTCTTGATTCGGTGAAGATGACACCTGAAAGATAAAAGCAGAGAAAAGTCTTTGTTATGAATATTTAGATGTGGAAAGCATATCCACGGTGTTTTTTTCATGAAATTATAAAACAAACTTTATACACAATGGTTCTCCAAGCTGAAAAAAGTTAAGTACTCTTCTTTGCCTTAAATTATCATTGCTGCTTCTTTCGGATAAACAAACCACAGACTTTACAGTCAAATTAAAAAAAAACATGCTTGAAAATACTTTTCTCATTAACCCACAGGAACTACTGAGAATGCAAAGAGGAGAGAGAATGGTTTTCTTTCTCTGGCTGAGGAAGAGAGGACAAAAATCCAACATACACACATTGATAGATATGCATGTACATACATATTATATAATGTATTTAGCTGTCTTCTAGAGCATGTACATTAATTTTCCTGTTTATTTTCATCACTGAGCCAAGATTTTTTAGAACAGATGTAGTATAATCTGTGGTAAACAAGTTCAAAAGAAAGGCTTTTCTGAGATATCAGATTTTTTTTTTCCTAATTAAGAACAATACATTTTTTAGCTTTTTTTTTTTTTTAACATTTTATTGAGAGATCCCTCATCCATGGAAAGGAATGTAGAAAGCCCAAGAATAAGCCTCTATGTAATCATCACCCAAGTCGAGAAATGGAACAGGCCACGTCCTTTTCCAATCATAACTTTTTCTTCCCTCGGGATAATGAAGTGGAGCTCATTATACTTTATGGAGTATACTCCATCCTATCTTGATAAATGTCCTTTTCTAATGACTTGGAATCCTTCCTCTAGCATTCTAGACACGTCAGAGACTGCCCGAATACAGAAGAGTAAGGAAAAGAGGCACATGGTCCTCATCGGGCCCTACTTCTATTCCATCCCAGGCTCCTGTCTGTATTGAGAGCCTCACTTGCACAAGGGCAAAAATTCAGCCCAACATCTGTATACTTCCTGCCCCCAAAGAGCCACCCAATGGTCCCTGGAGAATTAACAGCAAGCACCCTCTCCCCAAACAGGCGTATAGGTATCTGGGCAAAAGATTCCAGGATTTTGAGTAGCTAGAGGATGGTATGGAATGGGGGGCTTGGTTTCTGGTGAATGCACAACTTTGATCCCTTGGTCTTGCCTTGTGGGGAGGGATGTAACTAGATGATGAAGGCCAAAGCATAGTAGGGCTCTCCTTGCTTAGGTCTAAGGCAGTACGAAACAAGTCAGCAGGAAGAAAAACTTAAATTTCAGCAACATTAAGATAGTCCCTGTGATCGTTAATGTCAAATTGGAGAGTGTTTTTAGCTGAGATTAACATTTAAATTGGTAAACTCTCAGTAAAGCAGACTGCTCTCCATAGTGTGGGTGGGCCTCAACTAATCAGTTGAAGGTATGATTAGAACAAAGACCAGCCTCCCTAAGCAAGAGTAAATTTTCCCAGCAAAATACCTTTGGACTTCATCTACATCACTGGCTCCCCTCTGTCTGTAGCTTGCTGACCCACTCAGCAGATTCTGGGCTTGCTAAACCTCCACAATCACTTCCTTCATTTATCAATACATCTTCTTATTTCTTTGGAGAACCCTAATACGTTCCTCTAAATCATAACTAGCTTAAAGTTATTTTTCCTTCTACTATTTAAGAAAAAGGCCAATCAAATATAGTTTATGTTCTGTCATAAAAATTATGTAACAATGTAAATAAAACATCTGTATAAATTATAAGTAAAACATCCTTGAGATTTCCAAGTACTTCATAAAAACAAGAAAAATTCTATTTAGCTTCCTAGCACAGAGAAAATACTTCATGATGGTTGGTTCTCAGGATGATAGAACTTACATAAATCTGGGTGTAAAAATAACACCACAATATAAAGATTATACTCATTGCAAGTAGGCCTTGGGATTTGATGGTTCTCTTTTACTACACAGGCAAGACAGTAACTTGTTTATTCTCTGAAATTGGTATGCTCTTTCAATTGTGCAGGACATCTATCACAAAGTTTGTCGGAAAGTTAGCTGTTTAGATTTCCTGTTTAAAATAAGCAGCTGCTTCTTGCTGGAGCTGTCAAACATTTCGGAGGAAGGAAATGTATGGTATATAGGCATACATCATAGATACTGCGAGTTTGGTTCTGCCACTGTAATAATGCAAATATTGCAATAAAGTGAGTCAAATGAATTTTTGATTTCCTAGTAAAGGTTATGTATATACTAAAGTCTACTAAATGTGCAATAGCATTATGTCTAAAATAATACTGTGTATACCTTAATTTAAAAATATTACTAAAAAACACTGTCACCTGAGCTTTCAGTGAGTTACAATCTTTTTGCCAGTGGAGGGTCTTGCCTTGATGTCAATCAATGGCTGCTGACTGATCAGGATGGTGGTTCCGTGGGTTTGGGTGGCTTAGCAATTTCTTAAAATAAGACAACAATGAAATTTGCCATACCAATTGATTCCTCCTTTCATGAATAACTTCTCTGCAGCATGTGATGCTGTTTAATAGCATTTTACCTGCAGTAGAACTTGTTTCAAAACTGGAATCAGTACTCTCAAATCCTGCCACTACTTCAACAACTGAATTTATGTAATATTCTAAATCCTTTGCTGTCATTTCAACAATCTTTACAGAACCTTCACCAGGAACAAATTCCATCTCGAGAAAACAATTTCTTTGCTCATCTGTAAGAAGCAACTCCTCATCCATTCAGCTTTTACCATGAGATTTCAGTAATTCAGTCACATCTTCAAACTCATCTTCTAATTCTAGTTCTCTTGCTATTTCCACATCTGCAGCTACCTCTTGCACTGAAATCTTGAACCCCTCAAAGTCATCCATGAAGGTTGGGGTCAAGTTCTTCTAAGCTCTTGTTCATGTTGATATTTTGACCTCTTCCTATGAGTCACGAAATGTCTAGAATGGTGAAATCCTTTTTAGAAGGTTTTCAATTTACTTTGCCCAGATCCAAGAGGAATCACTTATCTATGGCAGCTACAGCCTCATGAAATGTAGTTAAGTAGTAAGACTTTAAAGTCAAAATTACTCCTTTGATCTATGTATGGGCTGCAGAATGCATGCTGTTTTAGCAGGCATGAAAACAATATGAACCTCACTGTACATAACCATCAGCTGTCTTGGGTGACCAGATGCACTATCAATGAGTAATAATATCTTGAAAAGAATCTTTTTTTTTCTAAGCAGTCAGTCTCAACTGTAGGCTTAAAATATTCAGTAAACTGTGCTGTAAATAGATGTGCTTTGTTGTTTCACTTATAGAGCACAAAGTAGATTTAGCATAATTCTTAAGGTCTGAGGATCTGTGGGATGGCAATGAAGTCACCAGCTGCATTAGCCCCTAACATAACAAGTCAGCCTGTCCTTTGACACTTTGGAAGCCAGGCACTAACTTCTCCTCTGGCTAGGAAGGCTGTAGATGGCATCTTCTTCCAATAGAAGGACTTTTTCATCTACACTAAAATCTATTGTTTAGTGTAGCCACTCTAATTATCTTAGCTGGACTTTCTGGTAATTTGTGGCAGTTTCTGTATCAGCACTTGCTGTTTCACCTTGAACTTTCGTGTTAAGGAGATAGCTTCTTTCCTAAAACCTCATGAACCAATCTCTGCTAGCTTCCAAATGTTTTTCTGCACCTCTCTTTTCTTCCTCACCTCTCTGAGCCTTCACAGAATTGAGAAAAGTTAGGACCTTGCTCTAGATTAGACGTTGACTTAAGGGAATGTTGTGGCTGGTTTGATTTTCTGTCCAGAGAATTCAAACTTTCTCCATATCGTCAATAAGGCTGTTTTACTTTCTCATCACGTGGGTGTTCACTAGAGTAGTCAAGAACTCTTCCTTTGCATTCACAATTTGGCTAATTGTAGGAAGAGACCTGGCTTTCGGCCTGCCTCAGCTTTCGACATGTGCCTTCCCCTTAGTTGGTTTTAGCTTTTGATATTTATATCAAAAAGGATGGAAGGACGTGGGACTCTTCCTTCCACTTCAATACTTAGAGGCAATTATAGGATTATTTATTGGCCTAATTTCAATATTGTATTATCTTGGACAATAGGAAAGCCTCTCTTTGGGTTAGATGGGGGAACAGCCAGACTGAACAGTCAGGATACACACAACATTTATCCATTAAGTTCACAATATTATGAGTGTGGCTTGTGACACCCCAAAGCAATTACAAGAGCAACATCAAAGCTCCCTGATACAGATCACCATTACAAATATAATGATAATAATCAAAGTCTGAAATATTATGAGAATTACCAAAATGTGACAAAGTGAGCAAATGCTTTTAGAAAAGTGGCACAAAGCCAATAGACTTGCTTAATACACCGTTACCACAAACCTCAACATGTATACAATGCGTATCTGTGAAGCACAATAAAGTGAACAGCAATAAAATGAGGTAGGCCTGTACAAAATAGAATAACTGAGCAACTTCCCATTAACCAAAAAATACTACAGGACAGAAATGGACAAACTACTCTAGCCAAAACATTTATCATTACATCTTATTTAAAAGATAATTTCCAGAATGTTATTTCTTCATTCTTTTTTTTAAAGATTATTTTTCAGTAATCTCCACACCCAATCTGAGGCTTGAACTCACAACTCCAAGATCAAAACTCATGTGCTCTACCAACTGAAACAGCCAGGGACCCCCTTATTTCTTCAATCTTAAAATATATTTCTTGGTTAGTAGAATATATTCAGTATCTACAATGCCTTATATAAAAGAAAACAAACATCAACAATAAGTCTAACACTCAGAGATAAGAACACTTAAAGTCTGGGGGTCATTTTATTTTTCTACATTTTTCCATATTAACATATGCCAAAAGAGAGACAAACATTTACATTCGAAAACAAGGGGTTCATGATACACATCTGTT
Source organism: Canis lupus dingo (assembly GCF_003254725.2). NCBI lineage: Eukaryota > Metazoa > Chordata > Mammalia > Carnivora > Canidae > Canis > Canis lupus. The sequence continues at coordinate 26,272,748 of NC_064274.1, forward strand.
CTTCACCTAGAGGCAATGGCTTCCTGAGTCTTAAATGGAACAACAAACCACAGCTGTTTAAATAAAGTGAAAGAACTAAGAGAAGCACAGAGCAGCACCTAAAAGTGACCCAATCCCAACTCTCACTGTCAAAAGTCACCATCATGTCATTTTCAGGGTAAGAAACAAAGAAAGGATTTTCAGTTACTTGGAAAAATGTGGGCACTCTAATCATTTAATATAAATTCTCCACAGAACAGTATTACTTTATACCCTTATTCTAAAAATGCTATCTTCTCTCCTTTTCCCACTCCAAAAATACTTCTCATGAATATTCATATCTTTGATTTCTTTCAAACTAATCTAGAGTTTGTATTACCAAAGTATTCCTCTTTCTTTTATCCACTCAAGAAAGCTTACTCTAGCCTCTGTCCCTATTTATGATTAAACAGTATTTTAAGTTGATATGAACCATTAATACAATCACTCTATACTTAGTGTCTCTCCCTCAACCCCACCAGGTCCCTACAAGCATCTTCACTTGCAGTTTACATTTGTTCATCTTAATTAACATGATACATTGAAACAATATAAAATTGTGCTTTTACTACATGAGAATTTATATTCTTTCACTTTATTTTAAGGGTTCACAATTAAAGGGAAAGAAGTTCCTGGTTTTTCATTCAGGTATAGCAGGGTTGTAGTTGAATTAAGTTATCTTGAATATTCTCCTCCTGCATTGTATTTCTATAGTTCATAAGGTAGTTGCTGTACATTAATTTTACTTTTACATTTCTTTTCTGATTTTTGCTTTAGAAATCCAGCTAAATATGACCAATTCTTAGTTATCCATAGACAGGATGTAGAAGTATTTTAAGTTTAATCTACTTCCTCTTCCTTTTAATAATGTATATAATTGGCTAGAATCAGACAAAATGATTTTATTTTCATTTGTTTTGTCCACCTTTGAATAGTGATGCAGTTAGCTTTTAAGAAGCCAAAAAGGAATATCTTTACAGCAATTCATTATTAAAAACTTTAAAAATAATGTCTTTTCTTGATAAATCAAGATCTGATTCTAGTGCAGGTGCTCTTTAACATTCAGCCAAGAAGTCCTGACATCGAATAGAAAATCATCATCCCAAATTTCACACAATGCTACGGATATTACTGCTTCACTAAAGAAATAAAGTCTACCAAAGGTAATCAGCACATTTTTAATTAAAGTAGAAATTTCCCCCTTGCTCTTCTCCTTCAAAGCACTACTCATTTAGCATCCATGAACCGTCATCACGGCCATCTCTGAGTTTTGTGCACTCCAGGTTTTCCCGAGACTGCTTTTAGGGGAAAACTGGCCAAATGAAGGCAAAAACAAAGTCAGACTGTGACTGCTGAGACTTCACTGGGAGGTACTCTCTCCTCCCAGTTCCAGAAGTTTCTAGTTTCTTTAACTCCTGTGAGTTAAAGGTTCACTGTATCAGGAGATTGGGCCCTGCAACTGAGCAGGAGTGTGCTTACTTATTCTCCTTGCCCTGAATCCCAGGTTCTAGAATTTTAATCCCTGTGGCTACCAGGCTGTGAGGGTCTGAGAATTTCTTTAGCAATGAGTGTGGTTCTTTCTCCATCCTATATGCACTGAGTTTGTGTGTGCAACCTTACAAAGTTCAATTCCTTTCTTTCCCCCAGTAAAATGACTACAGTCACCAAATACTAAAAAACCTTACAAATTACCTAATTCAAACTTTCCCCAACTTCACATGATGCCTAGAGGTTTTCCATTTCCTCAGAGAGCAGAATACAAGGAAAGTGCTTAAATAGAAGCATGTGGGAAAATTCTGGGGAAAAAAATCCCAGATGGGAAAAGTGGTTAAGTTTTAGAATAAGTTGCTATGTTGTGGAAACTAACTTTTTCTTTTTTCCCTTTCCCTTTTTACTGTGTAAGTCTCTGAATATTGGACTAATTCTCATTGGAAAATTTAAATTATCACAATGACTTTTCCAGTATCCAACAATGGGATGGGCTATCTCATGAAGCAGTGACATCTTCATCACTGGAAGTATTCAAGAAGCTGGAATAGAAGGGACTTTTCTCTCTGTGGTCAATTTAATTCAACATCAATGCCAATTGTGAAAATAAAACCCAACATTTATGAATACTTTCTAGCTGCTCCACATTTTACATGGATTATCTCATTCAATTCTCTACAATAACTCTTATAAGGAATCTGTTATTAGTTCCATTTTATAAATAAGGAAACTAGGCATAAATAAGTTAAATAATTTGCCCTAAGGTATGAATAAAAGACCTGGGATTTGGACTTAGTCTAACTCCAGAACCGCCCCCCCCCACCCTTTTTTTTCCCATAAAGAACTCCACTGGACTAACACTGACTAAAATAAATGGTGCATACAGTATTTTTAGTATAGTTTAGTAAGTTGTGAGATATATACACACTCATAAAGTCATTATCACAATCAACATAATAAACATACCACTATCCCCAATTTCCCTGTTCTTGTACAAGACATTGTGAAATCTTTCCTTCCTGGCTCTCTCCCAAACTCCCCAACCAATGATGTTCTGTGTCACTCTAAATAAGCATGTGCATTTCCTAAAATTTTATATAGGCGATATAATAGGTATATATCTGCCTTTTTTCACTCAATAGAATTTTTTTTAAATTCAGCTATGTTACATAGCAGTTATCAAATATTCACTTTTTGTTGCTGAGCAGTATTCCCACTGCTAACCAAATATACCACAATTTATCTATCCGAATATACCACAATTTATCTATCCATTCATCTGTTGATGGACTTTTGGGTTGTTTTCACTTTTTGTCTATTATAAAGAAAGCTGATATAAACATTTGTGCATAAGTCTTTGTATGTACATATATTCTCATTTCTCTTGGGTAAATACCTAAAAGTAGAATGGCTCGATCATTTGGTAGGTATATGTTTTAACTTCTCAAGAAAATTCCAAATGGTTTACTACAGTGGTTGGATCATTTTTCATTACAACCAGCAGGCCGTGGATGTCCAGTTCCTCCACATGCTTGCCAACAACTGGAATGGCCAATCTTTTAAATTTTTAGCTAAAAAGTGTGCATAAGCATGTTATTGTGTTTTTTTAATTCATATTTCCTTAATGACTAGTCAAGTTAAGCATCATCTCATGTGTTTTCAGTATGTCTTCTTTGGCAAAGTGAACATTCTTTGCACATATACTCTGGGGGTGAGGGGATGTTTTATTTAATTAATGAATTGTGAGAGTTCTTTATATATTCTAAAACAAGTCCCTTTATCAAGAATCTGATTTTCAAATATTTTTTCACAGTATGTGGCTTCTTTTCATTCTCTTAAGAGTGTTTTTTTTTTCAGAACAGAAAATTTGAATTTTGATGAAATTGAATCTATCATTTTTAAAAATAGGTTACGCTTTTAGTCCCATTTCCAAAAAACTTTGCCTAACTAACCCAAGATCAAAATAAGTTTATAGTTTTATGTTTTAAATTTTGGTCTCGGACACATTTTAGACAATTATCACATATAGCACAAGGTATGGATTGAAGTGAGGTTTCTTTGGTACCATATGGAATAACCAACTGTTCAAGTACTACTTGTTGAAAAGATTATCATTTTAAAAATCAGTTGTCCACATATATGCAGGTCTATTTTTGGATTTGGTTTCATTAATTTGTCTAGTTTTACAGCATTACTAAATGCTCATGATTATTGTAGTTTTATAAATGTCCTGAAATCAGGAAGTTACTATTCCAACTTTCTTCTTTATAAAGTTGTTTAGTTTATTCTAGGTCTCTGGTATTTATATACATGAATTTGTTAATTTCTATAAAAAAGTATATTAGAATTTGATTGACACTATACTGAATCTATGTATCAGTTTGAGAAGAATTGACATCATAATAATGTAGTCTTCCAACCTATAAACATGTCTTTCCATCTATTCAGTTCTCTGATTTTTGCTGGCAATGCTTTATAGTTTACAGGTTCTTCACATATTTTTTCCAGATTTATCCCTAAGTGTATGTTTCATATTTTTGATGCCATTATAAATAATATATTTTAGTTACCAACTGTTTATTGCTAACATATAAAAATAAAATTTTTGTATATTGTGTTTTGTATATTGATCTTATATGCTGCAACAAACTTGTTAAAGTCACTTATTCTAGTAGCTTTCTGGTAGATTTTATTAAATATTCTACATAGATATTCATGCCATTTTTCTTTATAAGCTGGGTGTCCTTCTTTTTATTGCACTAGCTAGAGCCTACAATGCTGACTAAAAGTATGGGAGCCAAGTAGGCCAACTATTGTGTTTATGGAAAGATTTTAAGTACACTTTAATTTGTTTATGCCTATTTCTTTTTCAGTGAACTCTGGTAATTTATGTATCTCAAGGAAGCTATCCATTTCACCCAAGTTGTCAAATTTACTGGTATAAATTTTTCACAATATTTTCCTATTGTTCTCCTAGTAACCGTAGAATCAGCAGTGAGGTCCCTGGTCTCATTCCTGATGTTGAAATTTGTCTTCGATCTTTTCTTTTCTGATCATTCTGGCTAAAGATGTAGCAATTTTATTGATCATTTCAAAAGAACTTCTTCATTCAAATTTTGAAAATTATGAATACATCAAACATGCAGAAAATGCAGAGACAATTATGACACATGCTTACACCCTACACTTTTTTTTTTTTTTAGACTTTATTTATTCATGAGAGACATAGAGAGAGAGGCAGAGATACAGGCTGAGGGAGAAGCAAGCTCCATGCAGGGAGCCTGATACGGGACTCGATCCCGGGACTCCAGGATCACACCCTGGGCCAAAGGGAGATGCTCAACCGTTGAGCCACCCAGGTGTCCCCACTTGTAAATGAGTTCATGTTATTTCAGAAACTTTACAACTGAAGCCTTTTTCTCACTACTCATCAGAAATAAAAATCGTATTTATTTCCCTTCTCAGAAGTAACATCTAACCACAATGCTAATGCTGGTATTTACTGTTCTTATTTATGTTTCTAAAATGTGAATATCGTTATCTATTTGTATCCATTAAAAATATATGGTACTGCTTTGGGTGTTTTGCATACTATACACTATGTCTTGATGCAAAAGCTTTTTCTGCCCAACGCTGCACTTTCAGGTTTTATCCATGTAGAGCCACACAGTTCTAATTTACGTATTTTGCCTGTGGCATAGTATTCCACCATATAAATATACTATAGTTTATTTACCCAGCTCTTATCCATAGACTTTTATTCAGTTTCCAATTTTCCCATGTCTGCTCACATAAACACACGTATTAGTGTCTCTGAGAATGTGTATGTAGGAGAGTTAATTTCTGAGTAGTGCATTATAAGTACCTTCAACTTTACTTACAATTACTTAATTGCTCTTCAAAGTAGTTGTACCAATTTATACTCCCATCAAACGTATCAACAAGTATGAGAGGTGTCCTTTCCTCAATTGCTTAAAAACACCTGGAAAATCAAACTTCTAAATGTTTGCAAACCTGGTGACTATGAAATTATATATTGTGTCTTAATTTAATCTCAGTAATCATTGGTGAGATACAGGAAATCTTCACGTTTACTGGCCATTTCTGTATCCTCTTTTGTGAACTGTCCCATTTATATTGTTTGTCCATTTTTTTCCTACTAGGTTATCTTTTTCTTGTTGATCTGAATAAATTGTTAAATCTTGTCATTTATATGTAAATATCTTCTTCCAATCAATGGTTTATGTTTTAACTCATTTTATGGTATCTTGTAACTGTTTACAGCTTTGTTTTTAAAACTTCATTTAAATTTATCAATTCTTTCTAAGTTATTCCCAGCCCTGTACTATTCCACATAAATTTTAAAATCGGGATCCCTGGGTGGCGCAGCGGTTTGGCGCCTGCCTTTGGCCCAGGGCGTGATCCTGGAGACCCGGGATCGAATCCCACATCAGGCTCCCGTTGCATGGAGCCTGCTTCTCCCTCTGCCTGTGTCTCTGCCTCTCTCTCTCTCTGTGACTATCATAAATAAATAAAAATTAAAAAAAAAATTTTTTTTAAATCATCCTGTCAAATTCAATTAAAAACCCCATTAAGATTCTGATTAAAAATCAACTGATTTCATTAATTACTAGGGAGAAATGGCCATTTTCGGGATAAGTTACGTATATTTGTTTTCTTTTTTTTTTTTTTAAATTCCCTATGCTGTATTTTTCTACTTATTCTTGATTCAATATTGATAATTTATATTTTAAACAAAATGGTCAATTTATCTGTATTTAGAAAGATATTGCCAAAAACATCTCCTAGTATTCCCTTCTGATTATTTTTAAATATTTCCTATGTCCATAATTATTTCTTTAATTCTTGATATTTTTATTTGTGCTTTCTCTTTCATCATCCTTCCTATAATAGCTTTGTCTATAATTCTTTTTTTAAAAATCAGCTTTTAACTGATCCGTGCCATTATCTGTTTTCTTTCATTAAACATTTGCTGTGGGGGGATGTGAGTGGCTCAGCTGGTTAAGCGTCTGACTCTTGATTTCGGCTTAGGTCATGCACTCAGGGTCATGAGATCGAACGCTGCATCAGGCTCCATGCTGGGTGTAGAGCCTACTTAAGATTCTCTCTCTCCCTCCTTCCTCTGTCCCTCCCCCCCTAAAAAAATAAATTTGCCCTACTTTTTGTAATTTTCTTTCTTATGTTAAAAGAAAAAGAACAGAATCATTGTTGAATCCAGTCTTTGGCCTCTCAATTTTCATTTCTGCTATATCATTTTACTGCTCTCAAAAACTTTTTGCTACATTACACAAGTTTTGATACATAGCAACCCAGTTGTCATTCAAGTTTAAGTTATTTCACGATTTCTTAGAATTTGTTTTTTTTGAGGCATGACTTACTTAGAAGTATTTTTAGTTTCCAAACATATGGATTTGGGTTTTTTCTTTTAATATTTTCATAATTGATAAGTAACTTTATTATACTATACACAGAGAATGTTGTCTACATGACATCAACTCTGACATTTTTTTGCAACTCTCCTCATGGACTAATAGAATACTCAATTTTTGGAAGTGTCCACATGTACTAGAAAAAACTATGCATTTTCTAATTATATGTCTATTAGATTAATCTTGTAAACTTTGTTTCAATGACTCAAAATAATTTCAAAAAAAATTTACCTACAGTAATGGATCCTAAAGGTAGCATCTTAAATCTCGGTAGCCAAATAAATTGTCATTAATAGCAACTAATATTAGAACTGAAAGACAAATCACATCTGTGCACATACATACACAAACACAATTTTCTTTGTTCCCTATAAATGCTCTTGCTCTTCCCTATCTTGTTCCTGGAAATAAAGTTCCAATTTCTAGTTATACCATCCTTAAGAATTGGGGAAAAGTCCCCTATTTTTGGCTATAAACGTTAAAAAAAAAGTTGACAAAATATCCCCAAACATGTAATTGTGTGGTCCTGTGGTTGAACTATTACAGAATGTTACTCCTGTTGCCAGAGACTCATGCTGTGGCCTGGGCATCCAGAGTAACAGGGCAGTGGTCGTTTCCTCTATGGATCCTTAGTGTGTTGAGATCTGCACAAGCATTGCTTTTGACATAGCCTTGCCTTTCTGGTTGTAAATAATTCAAACATCTACATTCATAAACAAAATCACTTAATTATTTTGATCATTTCCATTCTCTCTATATTCCTCAGATCCACTATCCTTAAGACCTGACCATGACAAATTACTTCTTTAGCTATTTTATTTCTCAAATGCTTCCAAGTAATACTTGTCAAATTGTTGGCTTCTATTTTACTCTTCTTGATTATGACAGTATTTTTCCTACTTGACCTGTACATACTATCAGGTGACTATTTATGATTTTATCTCAATGCTATTCCACTTAATTGTGCTTTGGTCAATATATATTCATAAGTATGTTTCCTCCAACAGTTCTACTAATCACTCAAAATTAAGTTAAGTTAATTTTTAAGTTATTAAAATAAGATAGAAACTTTAATCTTGTAGCTAATTTTAAGACAATGTATTATATCTATTATTTATAAATCTTAAACGTAATAGTCTTAATCTGAGATTAGTGAGAGAAAGACTACTTCGACAAAGATAAAATTTTTTGTTTTCCTTTTATTTTTCACCTTAAAGAAGTAATAACAAATATTGATAAGAACTAAGTTTATAATATAATCTACATGTATACAAAATTAAAAACTTGGAGAAAATAATCTGATACTGTGCCCTACTATAACGGCTTCTCTGATCTTCCCTTACCTCCCTATTATCTGTTTTCACCAATGCAGCCCGAGTGATCTTGTCAGAATATAAGTCAGTTCATATTCATCCTCTGCTTAAAACTAGCTAGTGGTTCCATACCTCATTCAGAATAAGAAACAAATTTCTTAAGACAGTTTTTACATACTGTTTTACAGGGTCTTTTATAATAATTTGCCACTACTTCCACCCCTAGATCTGAACATTTCTATCTCACCTCCTTCCATCCCCTTCTAGACTCTCTTTATACCACCAATTACTGTGGTTCTTGGGTTATTTCTTGAATGTGTCAGGCATCCTCTTGTCTCATGGCCTCTAGGATTGTGGCCTGGGATGCTCTTCCTTCAGATGGTCACTTGGCTAATAATCTTACCTTCTACAAATCTTGACTCATGTCAGTCTTCTCCTAGTGAGGCTGCCCCTGACTTCCTTTTTAGTAACCACCTCTCTAATCCCACTCCTGGCACTTTATCCCCTCTGCCCTACTCATTTTCCATAATAGCACTTCTTGTATTCAGATATATTACATAATAGGGATTTGAATTGTGCAAGTCGATTTATATGTGGATTTTTAAAAAATAACTACAGTATAATACCATAAATGTATTCTCCTTATGATTTTCTTAGTAACATTTTCTTTTCTCTAGTTTATTATAATAACAAAATATAATTCATATAACATACAAAACGCATTAAGCAACTATTTATGTTATCAGTAAGACTTCTGGTCAAAAGTAGGCTACTAGTTAAGTTTTTGGGGACTCAAAAGTTATACATAGATTTCCAACTATTTAGAAGGGTCAGCACTCTTAACCCCCTGCATTGTTCAGGGTCAACTGTATACATTTTACCTGTGTATTTATTATCCATTTCCTCAACGAGAATGTTAATTACATACGGGCAGAGGTTTTTCCTGTCTTTTCTTTAATACTGCATCCTCAGTACCTAGAATTTTACTATAGGAGATACTAATTAAACAGCTGATGTATCAGTGGGGAAAAAAACTGAAAACAGCCATAGTGAGTAAACATTTTTACTGTCCCTGAAGTAAAGATCTAAATTCACCAGTTTTGATCTCATAATTAAAGATCAAAAAGAAAAACATTAATTTATAAATGGGATTTCTAGCCTAAGACGGCTCCTGAACACACTATATAGCAATGGTATCTGATTATCTGAATATGAATTTTCTTATTTAGTGGTTTCTAAATCAAGCATTAATTTCCTAATAGATTGTTGCCTCCAGATAGCCTTATCACTAAGATATGTAAAAATCCAAGGATATCATCTTAGCTAGAAGGAAAGCTTGCAAGACAGCCCAACTGAATGGACAAAAAAGGAGAAATAGTCTTCTTTCATTTTTCTTGAGCCAAAATGCACCCGTACCAGCAGCCAATCACAATTTAGACACTGGTATTGGATCACTCATGGCAACAGGACAGTAAAGGAGAGAAAATGCATATAAACAATAAATTAGTGATATTAAGAAAAGGAGCTTCATATTGAATTATTTAAGTGGTTAATCTACCTTTTTAAAAATTTTTATTTGAGAGAAGGAGAGAGGCAGAGGGAGGGAGGGAGAAAAGGAGGGAGAGAGAGAGAGAGAGAGAGATCTCAAGCAGATTGCCTGCTGAGCACAGAGCCACAACTAAGAGATCATGACCTGAGCCAAAGTCAAGAGCTGACACTTAATCATCAACTAAGCCATCCAGGTGCCCCAATGTGGTTAATGTACTTTAGAAAAGAGAATTTAAAAATTCAACTAAAAGATTCTCAAGTTTTTTATTTAAATCCCCTGATTTAAAAAAAAATAGATTCTAATCTTTTTTTAAAACTATGCTTCCCAAAAGACTTGATATTATTTCATTGCTAGATTTTTCAGAATTTCTGCCAGAGTTCCCCATGACGTTTGTAAGATTAAAGGATGCTTTAAATATTTGCCCCTTACCAGTTCAACTATTGATCTTGCTTCCTCTTGAGTGCAATGGAAAGGGCTGTCACATATATGCACATTTGTGCTGGAAAGGAAAGGACAATGTTATTAATTGGGATAAAAAAGAAACAATTACAAAAAACAAAACAAAACAAAACCCAACTCCAAATATTACAACATTGAACGTAGAATTCCAGTTAATATAGTGCTCCACAGCAATGCACATTCTAGAATTTTTTAAAAATTTAAATAATAATATGCAAATCTATATAATCTCCCAATATATAAAAGACTATACACCACAACTACACTTCACCTTTAGTAAGGAAAAGCAAAACTAAATTTGACCCCTGGAACAATGACTATAAGGAAGAATTTTCGTCTAAGTGAGGTGATACACAGTAATTGGACAGTGAAAGATGCTACAAAATCTCTTTCTCAGGTATGGAAGGCTAAGCTAAGAGTCAGCACTCTTAACCCCCTGCATTGTTCAGGGTCAACTGTATACATTTTACCTGTGTATTTATTATCCATTTCCTCAACTAGAATGTTAATTACATACGGGCAGAGGTTTTTACCTTATCTGACCTTCCTAATATTTGAGAGGAAAGCATATGAACATTAAAACTCAGTTTTCTTAAGGGGAGGGAAGGTCAGGGAGGCGTTAAGACAGGAGCCCCTTCCATGGTCAAAGCCTTCCCACACAATGGAGAATGGCAAGCTATCTCCACAAGTATGTTGCCCATTGTGTATTTCCTACTTCCTGGATGAAGCAGAGGCATCATTCCTCTCAAATATATTAAGAATGATTTTTTAAAATTTCATCAAAGAAATTACATTAAAATGGATACAGAAAGAGGCAGTAGAGAAGGGAGGCAAAACCAAAGAAAAGTAATTAGCAAATCGTTAGAGAAGATGAAACAAACACATACACACATACACATACACACACACACACGCCCTCCAAGTGGACCTAAGAGATATATATTATCAAATGCATTTTCATAATGGCTTTTGTGAAATATTTTGGGATATACTGATAATAAGATTTATCTAGTTATTTATCTTTGTAATTACATCTGTCTGTAATCAGACATTGGATATATAGCAATTACAGTTAAGTGGCTGTTCTGCTTTCTATCCCAGACTCAAAATGTGGGATTTATTTTCATTCTTGGCATGAATAAAATTTGATGCAAGTTGGCATTATCTTTAAGACTATTTTGTGTTCTCTTTCAACAGCTCATATCTATGCAAGCTAAAAACTCAAAAAGGTAAGGCCTTAAAAGTCAGATGTTTCCCTAAAGAATATGAAAACTAGATTTTAAAAGAACAAGGCAGAAAATTAAACACTGTGAAGTCTTAAGTGCTAGTCCTCTGAAGAAAGCATGGTATATGCTAACTATACTATGCACTATCTTTTTTTTTTTTCCACTATGTTTTTAATGTTATAACTAAACCAAAGTAAAACATACCTTGGAAATTCTGGGAAAATTATGGTAAGAGAATAGGAGAGTCTTCTCTAGAATAGTGCTGCCAGATAAAATACATTAAATTTGAATTTCAAATAAGATCAAAATATTTTTTAGTTAAGTATATCTCAAATATTGCATGAGACACTTATGTTAATAAGATGTATTGCTCTGAAATTTAGATTTTACTGGGTATCCAGTATTTTATGTTAAATCTGATAACCTATTTCTAAAGTAACCCTCTGCTCCTACAACAAAGAGTCAATATTAAAGCCAACACTAAGTTTTAAAAATTCTGAATAACTTCTAAATATCTCCAGTAAAATATCTTGACAAGTAACCAATGGAACCAAGGAAAGCCAAGAGGCTCTGCCATTCTCACTTTGCACAAATTATCAGTATGGCTGTTTCAAGAATGAAGTGGAAGGTACACACAAATAGACTTAAGAGAATCTTGCAAGACACACCAATATAAAGATGAGAGATTACAAAGCCTCTTATATACTATTTCTCTAATAGGCTCTTATACTAGCATTTTGTTAGCTTAAAATAGTGCCAACTTCCTCATCGACATCCTTTTAGTTAATAAAGTACACAATCTGGGTTGTAATATATTCCTCTTAGGATTTAAGGTACTTTGAATGTTTGAAGGCATGTTATCAAGAAACATTTTTATTTTCTCTAAATTGGCCCTTATGTAAAAATAGTTGATTCATATTTAATGATTCAAACAATTCTTATACTAAATGTTAGGGACATTTGTTGATGATGGGAATACAATAATGAACCAGGGAGCCCCTATGGAGGTTATAATATTTGAGTCCTTTTTAGTCTTAAACTATGATTATGGCCTGTAAGATGAAAAGCAGTGTAATCATTTAAAGGAAGGATGACTAAGGTGAAGGTGTCTATTATAAATGAGATTTAAGAACAGGACAAAGGAGAATGTTCTGCTTTCCATTTTATAATAAGATACTAAATATTTTGTTCTTAATTTATAAACATTATATACCCTATTCACAATCTTGCTGACCCAAATAAGCAGACATGACATTAGATGATCAGCAATACCAAAAATCTGTGGATGACAAACCAAACTGCATTTAAAAATAATAATAAAAAGGTATATTAACAGACCTATAATAGTGCAAAATAAGTGACTAAATAAAAAGATACAGAAATAGAAAACTGCCTGCAAATAAATAATAAACACATACAAGATGAAATTTACAAAGCTAGTAATTGGAATTTTTTAGTAAAGAGAAAATTATTTTCTTCAAAACAATTTCAAATCAGACAAAGGCACACACTCATGAAGGTCTTCAAAGACAGTGTTCAGGATACAGATTTGTCAAAGCTTTTCATTCTAAAGCAAAGTAGTCAAGAAAAAAAGGAAAGAAAAATTTAAAGAGATAGGAATGACAATGATTTTGCATCACAACCTCCAGAGTTTATAGAAAAAATACGGACATGGAAGTAAATCTATAGAAAGCTCAAAGAATTGGAGCTATCCATACATAGATCAAGTCCACCTTCCTCTACAAAGGTAAAAAAGAAACAATTTAAAGGCCTAAATAATCTGGAAGAACACATTTTTATATATGTAATATATCTGGTCATGCAGTAAGCATGTATAAACTACCAACTATGTGTCAAGTTCTTTCACTAAGTGCTCAGATACAAGCTCAATTTAGAGCAAGAGCAAAAAATAAATAAATAAAACACTCCCAGGTTCTACACAGCAGTGATATGAGAGTAGAGGTAATCCAGCCCAAAAGAAATAAAAATTCTTGGCAGAGGTAGCATTAAACTGCTTCTTCAGGCAACTGGGTGGCTAAGTTGGTTAAGCGTCTGCCTTCAGCTCAGGTCATAATCCCAGGAGTCCTGGGATTGGGCTCCCTGTTCAGTGGGTAGTCTGCTTCTCCTTCTGCCCTTTCCTCCCTCCACTCATGTTCTCTCTCTCTCTCTCTCTCAATAAATAAATAAAATCTTAAAAAAAAACCCCAAAAAACCCCCACAACTGCTTCTTGAAGAATGAACAGGCATTCATGAAGAGAAAGACAATGAGAGAAGAGAGGACAGAACAGGAGGCTGGAAAAGTAGGTCTGGACATGCTGTTTAATATACAAAAGACCTGGATTATATCCTATGATCAAAGGGAGCTACAAGGAGTTTTTAAACCAAAAAAATGATAATCACATTTGTATTTTTCGAAGATAGTTCTGACAGTACTAGAGTATATTAAACAAGAAAGAAACTGCGACATAAAACAACTTCTGAGTAAATAAATGACAGGTAACTGAATTAAAGTAAAACTGAAGTAATACTGAATTAAAAGTTGAGCTAAAAACCTCAAATATTCTACAGGGGCTTCTGAGAATCAATGAAAATGTGAAAAACTTGGAAAATAAATGGGTCAGAATAATAAATGGTTAGTGAAACTGGCAAAAGGAACAGTACATTTCTGATTTCTTTTTTTTTTTTTTTAAGATTTTATTTATTCATGAGAGATACAGAGTGTGAGGCAGAGACATTGGCAGGGGGAGAAGCAGGCTCCCGGCAGGGAACCTGATGTGGGAGTCAATCCCAGGACCACATGAATATTTGACTTAGAATATCTTAGAATATCATAAAGAATAGCTAGGTCTACTAATTTCTAGGATAGTCAGAATTAGAAGGTATTCGGTTACACTCAAGTTTTGTTGTTAATAAAATGTATTACTTAAATTAGAAACAATCAGCTAAATTTTAAGACTATGCTGAAAGAAACAGTGGTCTACATAAGCAGTAAGAAGAAAGAAGATCAATGAGTTGACAGTGTTACTTGAGCGTACAAGGGAACAGAATCTGAAGGTATAATGACTAAACATTTATGTGTAGACAAGATGAACATCTCGGTGACATGGATATATTATTTCTTGAGACTATTTACCTGGTTATTCTATTATTTATTTATTTATTCATTCATTCATTCATTCATTCATTCATTCATTTATTTATTGGAAAGACAGAGCAAGTGTGTGAGTAGAGGCAGGGAGAGGCAAAAGGAGAGGAAGACAGAGAATCTCAAGCAGACACTATGCTCAGTGTAGAACCCCAAGCAGGGCTCAGTCTCACAACCCTGAAATCATAAGCTGAGTTGAAATCAAGAGCTGAACACTTAACTGAGCTACCCTGGCATCCCTATTCTAATGATTTCTTTAATGTCTCTCTTGATTCCCAGACTTCATGTTCCAAAAGGGCAGAGACTCTATTTATTGTAGTCACAGCAATAATCCTAGTATCAGTACAGTGTCTGGCAACAGACTCTCGAATCAGTATTTGTTGAAGAGTGAATAGCTTCCCAATTTCTCCCGATTCAGAGAAGACGACAATGAAGTTGGGTAGTACTCTACAGAATGACTAAGAGTATTTGCTTCCTATAGTTAGGCTTACCAGGAGTTCATCGTTTTTGTTTTTAAACCTGTTTAAGTGAGTTGCCCTTGTTACTATTTCATAATTTAAGCAGTAAGTATGCTCATCAAAGAAGGGAGTGTGGAAAGAGAACAGATTCTATGAACACTAAGTAGGCTGTAAAACTACTAAGGCTAAAAAAAAAAAAAAAAAAACCTCGATAAAGATGACTATAATAACTTGGTGTCAAAGTAGGTGTGGCTTAAGAAAACTGTAAAGAAAGTTTAGAAAAAAGAACCTAAAAATCTGTAAGGGTTTAACTATAAGAGTTTAAGGATTAGATGATCTTATCTTGGTTTTCTATTCTATATTATGTTAGAATATATACAATTTATTTGGAACCTATATAGATAAGGCCTTATCCAAAGGGTAGATAAATATATACTTAATGGTTTTAAAAGAGAATAAAATGTTTGTGTATATGTTACTATCATTTGACTCCCATTCATTAATCAACTAGTGATCCATATCACGTTGGAAAAAAAGGTTTATTACTATTTTGTTAAGAAATGAAGTGGTAGTTACACATAATTAAAATAACTATGTTTACATATAGCATATTAAAAAATGCTAATTTTTCTACTCCATCTTTGCACATATCACAGTGTATTATAATTAAAATGTCTTTTTACTCAACAGTATCCCCTACTAAACTATAAATCCCTTGGGAAATGGGACTATGCCAATTCCTAGTTTCATAGTGTGCAGCACTTGGTATTACTTTCCATATTGGCACTCTGTAAGTTTTTTTTTTTAACGGAAAAAAAACTGCAATTCTCTTTTTAAAAAATCAGATCTGACTAGTGTAATACGGCTGTCTAGTGGCATTAATAACAAAGTAACATCACATAGAAAAGACAAATTCTTACCACTTTATAGCTCCTCCATCACACTTCTTCATAAGCAATGCTTTCCAGCATTCATGAGTAGATTTAATAACATCAAGAGCAAAAGCCTAGTTCCAAACCAAAAACGGACATAAAGATCACATCATTATACTAACATGGAACTACTCTCACTATGACACCTTATTTTTAAGAACATGAGCTCTGGAGTCAGGCAAACCTGAGTATAAATTCTGGCACCCTTATTTACCAGCTGTGATTTTTGAGCAAATTACTTAATCTCCCTAAGTCTTAACTTCTTTATCTACAAATAGAAGGTAATGAAGATAATTTATAGTTGGGATTGTCAAACTAGGGCCTGTAGGCCAAATCTAACTCACCACCAATTTTTGTAAATAAAGTTCACTGAACACAATCATGCCCAATCATTTGTGCACAGCCTATGACTGCTTTAGCACTATAATGGCAGAGGTGAGTAGTTGTGACAGAGACCATATGGCCTACAAAGTCTAAAATATTTACTATCTAGTACTTTACAGAAAAAGTTGCCAACACCTGATTTAAGTTATCCAGCAGTTGAGGGATGTCTGGTTGGTGAAGCGTCTGCCTTCAGCTCAGGGTATGGTTCCAGAGTCCTGGGATTGAGTCCTATATGGGGCTCCCCTCAAGGAGCCTGCTTCTCCCTCTGCCTATGTCTCTGCCTCTCTCACTGTGTCTCTCATGAATAAACAAAATTTTTAAAATAAATAAATAAATTATCCAGTTGTTGAAAGGATAAGCTGTATGCAAAGTGCTTAGGCTAGTCCCCTGCCTGTAAGTAAGCATAAACCTATTAATTTCATCATCATCAAAACTGCAATCTAGCTGCATAATAATTTTAGAGTATCCACTGTCTAAAGGCATTTATCATTTTCAAATATTTTCTTGGTATAAATTCATATAATGTCCCCAAATGCAAAATCAACAATATATACCTCTTAAGTCTGTCTAAAGGAACACTTATTAAAGCAGTATATTCTTTTGTTTTTTTCCTCCAAAGATTGCTAATTTTCTAATTTTCCTTAATAAGAGTCCTTATATATTAACTAATTCATACTACCTCCTTTCTCCTTGACAACACATGCTAAGAAGTGAAGAAAATCCTTGGTTCCAAAGGAACCAAGATGTAATAATAATGAGAAATTTACTGCTGAAAAAAAAGCTCTCTCAGCTCTCTAGTTGCTTGAGATGAACAAGTATGGCTCAGTGAGGTCATGTTGGGGAGTCCCAGCCAAGATGTGGGATAAAAAAGACAATATTGTCCAGATAATATAAGAAAATATTTTTAACCAAATCATTCAGATAATTATGATTATTTAGAATCACTTTCCCAGTACTTGCTTAAAGAGGTCAGGAGGAAAAATCTAGATAGCACGGGAATCATCTTTTCAAACATGGTGAAAAGATACAACTTAATTTTCCTGAGATAGGCACTGTATTTTAAACAGAAGTGGTAAAAAGCAATGCATAAGATGATTATGCTCTAAAAATTAGGTTGTATAAATGATCTAGTCTTCATTCAGAAAGAATTAATATTTATCAAAACCAAGCAAAAAAAAAAAAAACAAAATCCAGCAACTCCTAAACCACCTGACTCTATAAATTCATGATTTAGCAATCATATCCTGAGGCAGAAAGAGCTCAAATATAAAATACAACATTTTTTACAGGAAAAAAAAGATAAAAATACAATTTATCTTATAAATTTTCAATATTTTACTTTTAAGTAAGAGTATCCAATCGAAAATAAGAGTTTTATAACCACATTGAATAAATCTTAGACAAACCCCTCAAAATCTTAAGGCTTCTTTTAATGTGCCTTTTCAAAAATACTAAGTCAAGCAATAAATTCTTATATAGCAAAATATTTATTATAACTTGTAAGTTTCCATTAACATGACTCATTTTATTTACAAAACATATGTTACTTACGAGTACCCACTTAAATGTTGGGGTATACATAACGTAATTTATATAGTGGTGATAATTTTTTAAAAAATATTCTATGTCAGGGATCCCTGGGTGGCTCAGTGGTTTAGCACCTGCCTTTGGCCCAGGGCATAATCCTGGAGACCTGGGATCAAGTCCCATGTCGGGCTCCCTGCATGGAGCCTGCTTCTCCCTCTGCCTGTGTCTCTGCCCCCCTCTCTCTCTGTGTCTCTATCATGAATAAATAAAATCTTTTTAAAAAAATATTCTATGCCTTAGACTTGACGTTTTTGGCCCATTTTCTCCATTTGTGTCACATTAGAACACTTCATGGTAATTTTGTAGTATTCTAATAGAAAAATCCTATGACAGTAACAAATTCAAGTGCTTTCCTAATTGTTAAACAGCTTAAGTCAGAAATGGTAGAATGTACACTTAAGGGGGAAGCCCTCTTTGGATTTACATTATGGTAAGTAACTTTCTCCTGTCTAGAATAGTAAATGGAAGGTTCTTCTTCATACACAATTTGCAGTTAGACTGATGATAGAAATCCTTCATTTTCTGAGATGAAGGAGATATCAATAAAGAGATGAATACACATATGTATCAAGTGTTACTGATTCACTTACATCTCCTGAAAAAAAATCCTTTTAAATAAATATGATAAAATAATGCCCTTACATATTAGTCAGTATAAAGCACTTTTGTTACCATGTTATATACAAATACTCACATAAGAAACTCTCACAAACTTCAAGTATCATACAAGCACCACAAGGTAAAATAATGTCTTTAGAGTCACTATAAAGCACTTTTGTTATGTTATATACAAATATTCACCTAAGAAAGCCTCGCAAACCTAAAGTATCAAAGAATCATCACAAGGCACGTTTTATAATAAAGATCATTATCTTTACCTTGTTTTTGAATTCTCCATTAAAAGCAAACTGGTTTTCTGGTTTTCCTTCTGGCACCTTATAAAATCTAAACCAATTAAGCGTAGCTTCCAAGTAACCTGGTTTGTACTTCTTAACATCATCAATATCTGCAAGTGAAGGAACAAGATACTTTCTGTTAAAAACTGAAATTCATTCTTATTAATGGTAGAACACTGGACTGAGGGAGTCCACCTTTATGGCTAACTTGCAGCATAATAATCAACATGTATCACCTCTGGACTTGAGATTTTTTCCTATGTAAATATATTACTTCTTCATGCTACAAACATTTCTTAAGCACCTTCATATACTATGTTAGGTAGATAAGGAGATGAAGACAACATAGTTTTTCAAGAAGTTCAGAGGTCTAATTAAAGAGACAACAAATAGCAGCAATGTAGTAAGATTAAGTGAGAGATACTTAAGGACTGATGACATTCTGTGAGCAACGGAAGGCTTAAGAGTAAGGTAAGTTACATCAGGATGTGTTTCAGAAATATTAAGCTAAAGGACCACTGAAGATAAAATGGATAGGACAGTCCCCAAAGGAGAACATACTAAAGTCAGATGAGAAGGATTTTACATACTTACACACCAAATACTTAGTAAGTTTCTCATTATGTGTCAGACATTGTTTTAAGCAGGTAAGTAAAAGAGTAAAGAGAAATAAGCCCCTAATCTCATGGTTTTATATAGTAGGAAGAGACAAACAGAGAAACAAATATACAATGTTAGGTAGTGAAAAGTCTGATGAAGAAAAATAAAGCAGAGTACGAAAGAGAATGCAAACACGGCAATTTTAAACAGTGGTATCTGGATGGTTCAGTTTTTCATTTCAAATTCTGTAATGATTTCCAGGATTTATTTTTAAGTTCTATTATAACAAAAGCAGCTCAACCATCACATTTGAGAACAGTTCTTTTAAATATAATTGGAAATATTAGTATAGTAATAGACCCTTCCCCAAAAGAAGTCTCCAAGAAATGTATCCCTTCCAATAAATATCAATTCAAAAAACATGCAGAATACCTAGAATAAAACTAGCAGTCTTTACTCTCTGTCAGACTGATTTACTTGGAAATTTAGTAGTCCTTTATGCACAATATATTATAACAGACTTGACAGCACTTGAAAAATTAGAAACTTGTAAAAATAGGAGATGACACAATGCACTGCAATAATTTAAAGATCACTGATTTCAGACTTGCCCACCCAAGTCTTGCAGGAATCCCCTAAGCATAATAGAGAAAGGTAAGCATTTTGTAGGCATGAGTTAGACAAGAACTATCATTTTGCTTTTAATGTTTGCGTTTTGCCTGTTACGTAAAGGTTCAGTAAGAGTTAGGTATGTCTCCAGAACACAGATATTTCACGTAAGTGAAATTAGTGTGGAAAGGCTGAGAGCACAAAAATGGTAGAAACCATGGTAAACAGAAGATTGAGTATGTTGTCTAAAGGCACTCAAATTTAAAATTTTAAAATACATCAATGGGCCACACATCTATTTACAGTAATTCTGGGGCAAATAGGAGAAATAGTACAACTAAGGGAAAAAATAATCGCTTGAAACTGAACACAGGGCACATCTCAATCATAGTCAATAGATACTTTTTAAGTAATGGAAGATGTTTAAAATAGTGAATTCTAAGACTAAGATCTTTTTAGTATTATACATTGTATCTTAGGTCACAGAGTTCTTTGTCAAGATCAAAAGAGAACACTCAATATGTATTTCACTTAATATACACTGTTTCCTCTTCAAATTCTTATTTTCTTGTTATAGTATTAAAAGCGCTTCTTTCTAAAGTGAGCTGTCTAATAATCATTTTCCCACATTCTGTATTTTTGCAAAATAGCTCTTATATTAACTAAGTTCCTCCAACTTTTCTAAGTTCCTCATGGTTTTCTTAGAGGGAAAAACAATCTTTTAGTTCACTAAAGGTGAACCATCAGAAAATCAATTTAATCATTGTTCGAAATAATAATTTTCTATTACTTAATTCTGATTTATGACTTTATCATTGTACCTTACCCAATCTACTGGTCTTTCTAGGATTTTTTTTTTTTTTTTGTAAAAAAAAAAAAAAAAAAAAAAGTGACTTCAAAAAAGAAAGGAAAAGCTAATTTATCCAAAATCTATCTTGGCTTAGGGGGTTTCTTTTCAGACATTATGATGAGGGCTTGTTAGGAAAAGACACCAATAACAGAAACCCTGAAAACTGAATACTGCCCAATGAGACTCTCCAAACATAAGATAAACATTTCATTCTCAATAACAACCTGGGGAAAAAAATAGCTGTATTTTCATGCAAAAAAAAAAAAAAAACAACCCAAAATTCAAAATATGCAGCTTAAATACTTCAACAGCAAATGCCTCAAGCCAAAAGTCTTACCCAATACCAATAGTCACTTCAATTAATTAAATATTCTGAAAATATGAAAAGTTATACCTACAATCTATAAACTGATTTACAGTTTAAAGTCCTCATTTGTTCTTCATAAAACAGAACTGAGAAGTACATTCATATTAAATATAAGAAAACTACAACTAAGAAAATGTGAAAGACTTGCCAAAATGTATCCAATATATTCATGGCATAATTAGTATTCTATAAATACAAGTCTTCTAAGTCCATGGATTGTTTTTTTCTTCTGTACTATACAGTTATACTGTCACAGGTTTTCTTTATGTTAAAAGAATATAAGTATAAATTTATTTTTAGGTTTTATTTATTGTGGTAAACTATACATAACATAAACCTTATCATAATTTTTAAAAGTACAATTCAGTGGCATTAGGCATACCCACTATGTTGTATAACCATCACTTTCATCCATTTCCAGAATTATTCATTAGATGTATTTGTTACAATATATATTATGAAAAGCTACAATTCTCTAGGAGTCATTTGTTCCCATTCTTGGAGTTAACTTTACATGGTCTATTATAATAATTATACAATGTATTTTCAAGATGAACTAACCCAACAATAAAATCAGAATAATATAGAAGAGTTGTTTTATATAATCATGCTAAATTTATTTCAGTTTTTTTCTAATTAAAAATCAAACTCTTTTAACTGAGATCTATTTGATCAGCTCCCCAGATGATTAACAAAGGCTTTCCACTTCTGTAATATATTCTGACTGATGTCCACAGTGGTCTGTAGGTTGAGTCTGTTGGACAACTCTTGAATGAAGCCTATAGGTTGTACCAGTTAAGTTTTAGCTTTATCATCTATCAGATATGTTTATTCCCAAAGCATTTATGCCAACTGTATCGGTCATTATAATTATGAGAATTAGTAAGATATTATATAAGGCAATGATTTTTACCAATACAAAAAAGATTTTGTTTCTGTAAAATTAGTTTGATTGTCTTGAAAGAATTCAATAAGACAAGTTGCTAAAAATATCTGCTGACAAATTAGGCCTGAATAAAAAAAAAAATAGTTGAAGATGAGAAAAACACATAAAAATCCACAATTATGTATTTAGATTGCTCTGCAAGTGAGGAAAGAGGATTTTAAATATGAAAAGTCAGTGATAGACTCTGATAAAATGTATTTTAGCAAAATCTTGGATAGAGTGTGGGAATAACTCATTCAAATATCTAGAAGAGGAGGAGTCCTAGGAGGAAGATAGGAATCCTAAAATGTTTAAGGTAGACAGTAAGAAAGCCCTGTGTTCAGAGCACAGTGAAGAAAGAGTGTTAGGCGATGAGATGAGAGAAGCAGCCACAGGCCAGCTATGAAGGGAGTCCTTTGAGATGAGAAGCCATTTAAGGGTTCTGGGCTGAGAAGTACAGGTTTTATGAAGATCATTCTTTTTGCTGTGTAGGGAAAAGACTGCGTAGAGGAAGAAGTGGAAGCAGCAAATCCAGCAACAGGCTGCAGAGAGTATACACGAAGATGAAATATGACAAGGCCCTAAATAAACAGTTGCATAGAGGTGGTGACAAATGGTCAATTTTAGTTATTTTTAGGAAGCAGAACCGAGAGGAACTGCCAATGAAAGAAAATAAAATTACGTAAAATTTAAAGTATCCAAGAGCTAAAAAGGCAAAATTAAGCAATAATCTAAATTACAGTACAATTAAAAGCAGTCATCTATTATCACCTTTGTTTTTTAAAAGCTTCATAAAAGCTTTTTTTTTAAGCTTCTACAAGTAGTGTACAGCACTATTTACTTTATAACAAAGCTGTTTCCAAACTTGAAAGTTTAATTAACAAAGATTATATGGAGTTTCCTTAAGAGAATTTTTATATTAAAACTAAAGATACATAATTTATAAATAAGCATAGTTCTATGTAAATCCATTAGAAAATTTATAGATTTCTTTATTAAGTGCCAGCTATAAGGCAAAGCAAGATGATGCAATATGATAAATAAATTTTAATGTTCAAATTGGCTTTTCCAAGTTCAGTGCTCTCCAGTTTAATTTGCTTTTAACTAATTTTGATTTAGGAATTTATAAAAGCACAGAAATTAATTTAAAATATCTTAGTCAAAGCCTATCATTCTTCCTCTGTAGACATGAAAGGATTCTAACACTTGACATTTTTTTAAAGCAATCTTCATGACATCTTTCCTTCATCAGAGACACTGGTATACTTTTCATATAATCAGATTTCTTTTCAGTATAAACCAATTCACTTGTTTCTAAAACCTAAAGGAATATCACAAATTGTGATCTACCAAACAAAAAGGAAAAAATAAAAGAGGTTTGTGAGTTGAAGTTTCTTCTGTTCTTTTTAAGCTAAAAACATAACTCTTTCACACAAGGGGGAATTTCTAGTCACATGTACATGCCAAGACTTCAATTTTACCCAGATTTCAGAAATAAATGCTGTAAAAGAGGTGAAAAAATTGAGCTGATAAGGTTCATTTCATAGACAGCTCATCAAGAGTGAGAGAGAAATACTTAAAGCACGAGATATTTTTAATCGAGACATATTAAAGCAACGATGAACTTTAAAAGTGATTACACATTAAAAACAAACAGAACTTTAAGAAATTTTAAGCATGAGAAAATGAGGACAACGCACCCAGTAAGCAAATATAATAAATCTGAAGATCAACAATAAAAAGTTTTAAATAACTCTCTTGCCTACCAAAGAAGAACCACACCCAGTCTACTCAATTTTTTGTATAATAAAAAGTTGGATACTAAAAACAACCAAAAACCATATTCTTTGCTATTAACAAAAACCTTTTTGGGGGGACCCAGGTTGCTCAGTGGTTGAGCATCTGCTTTCGGCTCAGATCCTGATCCCAGTATCAGGTCCCATATCAGGCTCCCCATGAGGAGCCTGCTTCTCCCTCTGCCCCTCTCTCTGTGTCTCTCATGAGTAAAAGAAAAGAAAAAGAAAAGAAAAAGAAAAAGAAAAAGAAAAAGAAAAAGAAAAAGAAAAAGAAAAAGAAAAAGAAAAAGAAAGAGAAAGAGAAAAGAGAAAAGAGAAAAGAAAAGAAAAATCAACAACTTTTTTGGCCCAAAAGAAAATAATAAAAACTAGAAGAATATTCAGAAAATGATGAAAATAAGAACACTCAAAGTTGGGGTGACTGGGTGGCTCAGTCGGTGAAGCTTCAGCCTTAGGCTCAGTTCATGATCCCAGGGTTCTGGGATCAAACCCCATATCAGGCTCCCTGTTCACTGGGGAGTCTGCTTCCCTCTCTCCCTTTGTTGTTCCCTCCACTTATGCTCTCTGTTCTCTGTCAAATAAATAAAATCTATTAAAAAAAAAGTTAAAAAAAAAACCCTCAAAGTTTATAATAAAGTAATCAAGGAAAAACATCCCATTTGGAATCAGCGGGCACTAAGTTCAAACTCCAGTTCTGGCTCTCCCATATTGCATCATCTTGGGAAAATATATTAGTCTGTGTGGTTCCTCAAAAACAAAATGGAGAAAATTAACCTTGTTGTGAGGATTAAATAAGACAACATATTAAAAATCATTAAATAAAAAATAAGGGATAATTCTTAAGAAATATTATCATCCTTTCAATCCCCTGAAAAGGTTCCATGGAATGCCGGCAAAGTTATATTTACAGACAAACTCAGAGCCTTACATGCTCAAAAATAAACTAATAAACATGAATTTATAATTTAGAAAACTATTAGATATATTTTCATTAATACTGACAGTTACTTAAAAAGAAAATACTGACAGTTACTTTAGGTTTAATGTGTGTAACTCTACGGAGAAAGTAGCTAGGCACAGATATAAACATACGCTAAAAATAATATAAAAGGCATCTGGACATACACACACATACACATAGCATACCTAATCATAACACTTTTCTACAAACGTGCTTTTCCTTATGTTAAAGGTCAGGCCCCAAATGAATTTGTAATTAATTTCCTATTTAATGACATACACATTTACTTTTATTTCTAGTATTACTGCAGTTTAGTTTTTACAAAGTTTTTTCATTTCTACCATGTTTAAGTTAAATTTAAACAATCATTTTTTAAATGAGACTCACTCAGTTCAAGTACATTAACCAAATTATCAATAATTAAAAACAATGCCTAACTTTCTGAAGCATTTCTCTTTACAGAAAACAGAACCCCCTGACAAAGATGAGAAAGTATGTTTCAACAAATTCCCTCAGGTTTACCTACACCAAGACAGAAAACACAAAAATTGAAAACCAAAAATACTCAAAAACAAGACAAGCACCCTGAAGACTCAATATGGAACAAAAATACCTTGGGTAAAAGCAAGATGACCATATGATTTATTGCACATACTAGAATATTTCTGGGACTACTAATCAAGAAAAAAAGTCAAGAGAAATCAATCCTCAGATGACCCATGCAAATGAGGATTTTAAAGTATTTTTAACAAATATGTTCAAGGACTTTCAAAAAATATGGTTATGATGCATTGAACAAGTGGAAATTTCAGTTAAGGGGGAAAATTATAAAACTATCTGAAAAAAAAGAACCAAATGAGGGAGTGTATGAAATGAAAAATCAGAGGAGTTTAATAGTAGAACTTGGTTATGGCCAAAAAAAACAAAATCACAGAAGTAGAAAATAAAAACAATAAAAATTATCATGTCTGAAGAATAGTAAGGAATAAAGACTGTAAAGACATACGAGAAACTTAGTGACCTGTGAATTAATTAAAAAGTAGTCTAAAATATGTGTATTAGGAATCTCAGAATAAAGATGGAGAACGGAGTAAAACAAAATTATGGCAAACAATTACCCAAATGTGGTAAAAACATGAACCCATAGATTCACAAAGTTCAGTATACCTTAAGCACCATAAATATAAAAGAAATGACACCTTATCACAGAAGAAACTGCTGAAATCCAAAAACAGGAGAAAATCTTTAAAATAATCTTAGAAAAACATTATATTATATACTGGGTAACAATACATTAACTACTGATTTCTCATCAGAAACAGTGGAGACCGAAAGAAAATGGAACACCTTTACAAAAATCCCTTTAACTCAAAATTCTGTATCTAGTGAAACTACACTTCCAAAACAAAGGCAAGAACAGAGGGGCACCTGGATGGCTCAGTGGTTGAGTGTTTGCCTCTGGCTCAGACTGTGATCCCAGGGGTCCTGGGATAGATAGAGTTCTGCATCAGGCTCCCCACAGGGAACCTGCCTTCTCCCTATGCCTATGTCTCTGTGTCTCTCGTGAAAAAATAAATAAAAAGTTGAAAAAAAAAAAAGGTAAGAAAAGACAATATAAGATTGATGAAATGGAGAGAATTCGTCACCAACAGAACTGTACTACAAAAAAATGCTGAAGTCTTGAAGTTGAAGGTAAATGACACCAAATGGAAACTACAGATCTTCAGCTTCTTACTCTGTAACAAAATATATGGGTGTGGACTTGGGAAATATATGGGTAAATGTAAGAAAAAAAAATAACGTGCGTGTTTCTTCTAGTTTCTTTAAAAGACATTTTACTATTTAAGACAAAGATGGACAAAGGTTCTGGGAGCAATCAGATCTCTCATACAACTGCTGTAAAAGTGCAAAATGATACAGCCACTTTGGTAAACAGTTTAACAGTTTCTCACCATGTTAAGCATGTAATTATCATATGACCTAGTAACCCTAGGAGAAATGAAAACATATGCTCACACAAAGACTTACATTTAAATGTTCATAGAAACTTTATTTGTATGAGCCCAAAACTGGAAATTCATATTTCCATCAAGGAGATGAATGAACTGTAGTATATCTATACAATGGAACACAATTCAGCAATCAAATGGAACAAACTACGGATTACACACAGCAATACACATGAATCTCCAAAGCACTAAGCAAAGACTACATATCTACAGGTATAGAAATGTATACATTACTCCAAAGAAGTAAAACTGCAGTTATTAAAAATTCCAGGATTTTAACTATAAACATTTTCTCCCTTTAAAATAAGTGAAAATTCACCTATTCTGGAGTTATTTTCAGACATTGCTCAACACATTCATCTTTTTATCAAGTATATGTATACATTCATTTATTCATCAACTTTAAAAAATTATTGAGCACCTATAATATGTCAGGTGCTGTACCAAGCTTTTGTAATGGAAAAATCAGTATTAAATTCCTAGACACAGATCTTCACAGTAATCTACAAGTACTTTACTAAAAGAAATAAAAGGCTGAATAAATTGTGAAATATATCAATATACTCATTGATGCAAACACTTAGTATCTTAAAGACAGAAGTCCTTGACAACCTGATTCCAAAATTTGCACAGAATAAAGCATAAGAAAAACCAAAACAAGTCTGAAAAAGTAGAACAAAAGATTTGCCTTGTAAATATTTTATTAAGAGGCTATAATAATTAACATGATATGGCACTGGCACAGAAATCACTGACACTAAACAGAATCCAGAAACAGACTCTTTGTATAAATAAGAATGCAATACATGATAAAGGAGAGATTTCGTGGGAAGAGAACAGATTTTTCTGCTAAGTAGTGATGGGAAAATTATACATATGGAAAAAGTAAAATTCCATATAAATTAAAGATCCAACTGTAAAAAAGAAAATTAAAATACAAAAGAATAAAAAGAAAAACATCTTTCTGACCAAGGGGTAAGAAATCCCTAAGTAAGAATCAAAATGTTAAAGTCATGTATAAAAATGATAGATAAAATGGAACACATCAAAATTGAAATATCTAGAAGCCAAAGGCAACAGTTTTTCTGCAGATGGGGAAAAATATTTGCAACCTAAATAATAAAATATTAGATTTCAAAATATCCAAGGAATTTCCATATATCAGAAGAATATATCAACTCAATAAAAAAATGATGAGCAGTATGCATAGGCAATTCACAGAAAGGAAGATACAAATAGCCAATAAATATATGAAAAAGACACTCGATCCCAGCATTAAGTAGAATAATGCAAAATTAAAACAAGATACATTTTTCATCTATCAGATTGGCAAAACAGTGAGACTTCTCCCTCCGCCTATGTCTCTACCTCTCTGTGTCTCTTATGAATAAACAAAATCTTAAAAAAAAACAACCCAGTAACATAAATGTAATGCCATATCCCTTTGCTTGTAAAGAAAGACACTAGGAAAGAGTCACATGCTTGAAATTTTGTCCAGAGAGGGTTTAAAAAAAAGGGGGGGGGGGGGAGTTTCTGATTCTATGAGATCTTACCAAAGGAAATAAGCAAAATGCAAAAAGCTCTCATTCCAAAAGTGAAGTATGTGCACAACTGGCCTCTAAACAAAACCTGTGGGAAGCAAGAACGTATGTTTCTGATATCTTATCCACATGCAAAAGAAACAACAGTTCCATTGCATAACACTCACTGTATTTTCTATATCACCAATACAGGCTCTCAGTGAATTAATAGTTTGAATAGTTTCTGTTTACTCAGATCTGTAAAAGATTTTGTTTTCCACACTGCTCTACACATCTATGCTAAAGAGTACACAGATTGAGGGAGAGTAAACCACATTCTGACCTTTCCTTCTCCATTACCCCATTCTACTCTTTTCAACACCTGTACTAAACTATATACATATATATATTAATATCAAGAAAAAAATAGAAATTAACACACATCAAAATAAGTAATACGAAACAAGGTAATTCTTCACAAAGGCCAATTTGTATTGTATCAGCAAAACCTGGAGAAGAACTGGCAGATTTTTTTCCAAAAATGTAAATATTCATTGTCATTTCACAAGAAACTTTATATATCCAGTAAAATAAAAACCAACCTTGCCCATAGCAGAAATTCAATATTTTTGTAATCTAACCTTTGAAGCACGTAACAAACGGGCTAAAAGCTCAGGTTTTGGGTTGGAAAGACCTCCAAAGAAGTTCCAGCTCCATCATATAAGAGCTACCCTAGAGTACTTAAAGATGTGCTAGGTGCCTGGGTTGGGTCATTTGGTTAAGTGTTGCCTTAAGCTCAGGTCCTGATCTCAGGGTCCTGAGACTGAGCCCCAGGTAAAGACCCCTGCTCAGCAAGGAATCTGCTTTTCCCTCTGTCCCCCACCCTCCTGCTCATGCACTCTCTCTCTCTCAAATAAATAAATAAAATCTTAAAAAAAAAAAAAGATGTGCCAATATCTCCAAGAAATCTATCTCATAATCCTTTAATTTAAGCTGTTTCCTTCAGCATTATCTTTGAAGATAATTTAATTAGGTGTTTCTACTTTAAAGAAGAAAGGCTAAAAATAATGAATTAAAAAATATTTCCTAGAACAACTGAAATTTAGAGATGGGAAAAGCACTATGAATCATTTACCAATTAGAAGATCAATCCTGCACCTTTAGAGATGAAGAAACTAAAGCTCCCAGAGATTACATGACATTTCCAAGGTCAGATAACTTACACAAGAGAGGATTTTAGAATTTAGGCCCCTCCTACTCTTCACCACATCACAGGAATATGACTAAAACTTAAAAAGCACTGGAAGAGGTCAAGGTTTTAAAAAGAAGCAAGAGACTCCCAGTAATTTTATTCTTAATTATAGTACATTTCACCCAATTTTATCACTATTCCCCAAACTGCTCCTCCCACTCCCCATCCCTACACACCCATGCCTATTAAGGTGTACCAATTAATGAAATTAAAGGAATGAAGATCAAAAAAAGCCTTTTTTTAGAAATTGGGACCTCTAATCATAGGTATCCCAGTGATGCTGAAATTATTTAAGAGCAAATGGTCAGTTCTCCCAGAAAGCAACACTGTCCAAGGCCACAGATACACTCAACTACCCCTGTGGGATACAGTGGGAGGGGTGGTGGGATACAGCATCAGCTCTGGAACCCAAGTGGATTCCAGTGGCTCCCTCTAGGACTTCAGACAAGTTACTAACCCAACCTCCCCCTCTCCTCTCAGTGCCTCAGTTTCTTAACCTAAAAAAAAAGGGGGTGAGAACACTACCACATTTTGCTTGAGCTTGCATAAACATTAAACTGATATGCCAGAAGAAGCACTCAGAATAGTTACTAAGACATGCAGGAATTGTTGCAGAAATGTTAGAGAATTTTATAATGTCAATGGTGACATGCCAGCCTCTCTCTGTACCAAAGACTACATGCAAAGAAAAGCAAACTGAACTCTATTCTTTCTGGTTATAAAGGTAAACACAAATATTTTCCTTCAAGATTTCTATGTTATTGTCTATTTCCCCCCCTAAAAGGAAGGAAATCAAACACCATGTTAATTTGCTTACTTTTAAAATAATGATTACAGGGACACTAGATGCTCATTTAGCAGATGAAAATTTGAGCCAGATTTGGTTTTCACATGTTTATTATTACTGCCTTAAAAGACTCAAAAGAAACTAGTAGTTTTATTTGACTTTTAGATTTTTTCTTAATGTAGACTGAAAATCTACATATAGGAAATACATATAAATTCTAATAATTCTAAGATAAGTACAATGCGGACTTTGAAAATTCCCAACAGACTCATTTTATTTTTTTAAATTTTTATTTATTTATGATAGTCACAGAGAGAGAGAGAGAGAGAGAGGCAGAGACACAGACAGAGGGAAAAGCAGGCTCCATGCACCGGAAGCCCGACGTGGGATTCGATCCCGGTCTCCAGGATCGCGCCCTGGGCCAAAGGCAGGCGCCAAACCACTGCGCCACCCAGGGATCCCCCAACAGACTCATTTTAAATAATTTTTTTACTCATGCAATTTATTCATCCCAGAATGTATCTACATCAATATAATTGTTCTGATTTCAATTTTTGTTTTCTAATTTTTCATTTTATAAAACTGTAATATCACTGCACAAGCAACATTTAAAAATAGGACAACAGACAATAGTTTTCACTTATTTAAAGACCAAACAAAAGAAATCTTTAACACTGGAAGCTGAAGTAGCTTCTAGGCCTAAATTACCTCCTATGATGTTACTTCACCTGACATAAAGTCCTTAGGCATCACTGAAGTGAGTCTGAAGAGACTCAAACATCTGTTTGGTGAATCTGTGAAGCTTTAGATTATAGAAGGTGGTTAATTTAACCGAAAGAAAAATTACACATGCCATAGCATTTCAATCTTCTTAAAGGTTCTGAACTTGAAAAAAAAGTTCTGAACTTGGGTTATTCCATAACCAAGCACTATTATCCCTAATGGCCAAGGCATTCCCTAGTAACAATTTAGGTGCCCTGGGAATCTTATTAACTCTTTCAGGCCATTAAGGTTCCATTAAGAGCATTAGAGCTTGGAACCTAATTACAGTGTATTAAATGGTCTTAGTGCTCTTCGAGTGTTAATGAGCAAGCCAAAGTGACTGATTTTCTAACAAAGAGTGCAAGGAATTTGTTTTTAAATGTTACTGAGACTATTTTTAGATTTTCACAGTGGCTACTCCTGTTTCAAAAGGCAAAACTTCAAGATTTAAATAATAATATTAAACTTATAGAAATGTAGCCAGCAACCACAGCTTCTTCCTAACTGAAACATGTTTTCTGATGCAATAGCTAGTTTTAGTTTAGTCATGTCAAAGTTAAAAACTATAAATATTAAAACAGAATATTATAGTCTACTAAAGACTGCACATGTTAATTTGGATCAAAGAAGTTATTTCATAGTAAAACAACCCTAAAACTTCCTTGCAGAATCATAAATTAAGTGAATTAATATAAAAATATATATGGAAATATGGAAGGACATACTGTCTATAAATTAGAACAGATTTCTTTGTTCTCAAAAAAATAGGTACTTATCATGTCAAAAAACAGTTTATTTTTCTTAAGGTAGTGGAAATTAACAAGAGGAATTTGCTTTTTTAAATGTCTAAGTAACCACGAAAATGTATAAAAAATAAAAATTCTCTAAAAATTTCTGTATTATACACATCCTCAGGAAACTACAGAACTAAAAAAAATTCCAGACAGCCACCCTTTCCTTCATGGTTTTAATCTTTCCCTCTGTTGATCTATCTAATAAAAATGCCAAGAAATATAGATAACATGTTTAAACTGTTATAATATCACCCCTCTGTGATTAAAACTATCAATTCATACACACTAATTTATATTTAAAGTTACTGCATTATATATATCTTAAAGTTATTTAAGGAAAAGGTGACCAAAAAAATAAAGACATTTCCAACATGTATGGACTAAAAATCCATCTCCCACGCATTTTCTGTAAAAATTTTGGAAAATGTATATTGGCCAACAATGAAAATGGACAACAAAAAAGAGGACATGAAAGAATTTAAGAAAAAATAGATTAACCCAGGGCAATGAAAAGAAACCCCATGATGATCGCTGTGCAGCAAGCTGTTCTCTTATATCCATAATCAGTCTTTAAAAAAAAAAAGGATAAGATAAAGGAGGTAACTAATATTCACATAAAGACTATAAATGCTAGTCGTTATTTTTCAATTTTCAGACTCAAGAGATAAAACAGGAAAAACACTAAAGGGTAGAATTTAAATATTATAAATTTAGACACTATAGAGCTAACATATAGTTCAGAGAAGCTGGTCTGTAAAGGACAGAGAAATAGTACAGAACCTCAATGTCCCATTATTATACTGGGCAACCACAAGTTATTGTTCAAAATTAATGAAGCAATAAATAGAGCTCAAAGTGTAATTCTTAGCGTTACTAAGATAATTGAGGACAAAATATAGTAACAAAATTTAAAAATGTATAAGAAGTTAAACTCCTAAGTTTTCAAAGCAGCAACCTGAGTTAAAAGGGAAAAGACAGAAATTAAGAAACAGAGGTGTAAGCACAATGCTTAGAGAAGCAACTACTCAGGAGAACTAAAAACATAGAGAAGTTGTTATGAGAAGTCAGGCTGAGGGTGAGAAGTGGGAAGGAAAATTTTACTTTTTATTTGATTTTTTTTTTTTTACACTTCTGAGTTTTTTATTTCTAAGTATATGATTATTTTTACAATTAAAAATGTCATCCAAAGTCCTATGGTTGTGATTTTAAAAGGGACACATAATAAAATGTTTAAATGCTGCCAAATTTAAGATTAAATAGTGTTATATTTCCAAGATGTACAGTAAAGAGAGAAAAGCAACAAAATTTTAACATCTGTTAGCTAATATTATTGTTAGCTAATATTTATTTAATCATATGAATCCAGGTATACAGTTTTCTCTAACTGTAATAAAATCATACGTTGTTATATGAAGCATTTCATCTATCTCAAAATCAAGAAATGATTCCTTTATTTATTTCTAAGGTCTCCTTCTCCCCTACCAAGGTTTTATTTTTAATCTGTAACATCATATAAAATAAGCTATGTGCTTACAATATTTAAGCTCCTACTGAATTATAAGTTACATACCTTTAGTAGATAGATTAATTATTGAAAGACAAAGCTACTAAATAGTGTAATCAAGTCACATAAACTGATCTTTTAAAAAATTCAAAAAAAAATAAAAATAAAAATAAAAAATTCCTTCACAAATTTAGGAAGCTGTCAACCCCTGCAGTTCCTGAGCATCTCTCTGTTCTCATCCTCTCCAATGCCCCCTTTAGTAGGTGCTAATGAAAATAGACAATACCTGGCTAAGTAGTGAAGAAAAAAGTTAAGATAAAGAATGATTTCTGTTCATTAACATTTGCTTAAGCAGGACAACAAAAACTCTTTTGTCTGAAATAGTTGAGAGAACAGCTGGATGACATTTGAGAGAGATGATAAATATAAATCAAAACTTGAGTTTAAATTAAAAATAAAGGCTCCCACATAGGATCATCTAGTATTCTATGACTCATGATTTAAGAAAAAAATATTTATATTACAACTTCTTCAGTCTTTTACTTTGTACCTACATCTATTTTTAACTTGGGTCCCTATAAAATGAGAAAGAAAATTCAATAAAGATACATAGAATATATTACAATAATGTGAAGGTGAAAGGAATGGTAAGTAATAAAACACTTGTAACTCTTAAAACTACAAAACTGGGATCCCTGGGTGGCGCAGCGGTTTGGCGCCTGCCTTTGGCCCAGGGCACGATCCTGGAGACCCAGGATCGAATCCCACATCAGGCTCCCGGTGCATGGAGCCTGCCTCTCCCTCTGCCTATGTCTCTGCCTCTCTCCCTTTCTCTCTCTGTGACTATCATAAAAAAAAAAAAAAAAAAACTACAAAACTAACTTTACAAAATCTAGATATATAAGAGTTATTAATTAAGGTGCTACCCACAGTGAACAATATGCAAATATCCTTAAAGTAAATAATATCCATTTTTATGTCTATCTTACTCATTTAGGATATAAATATAAAACACAATGTCGGCATACCATTTCAGAGCAAAATATGTCATTAACACTCATCTAATCTTTTAATTTTAGGATTTTAAAAAACATTATGAAGAAGCACTGTTGTATTTATCATGATGAAGAAAACATGTGTTCCTTTTAGCAGAATGGAAAAAAGTCCTTTTTTTTCCTTTCAAAACAAGTTCTTGTAATTATTCTAGTCTAATGTCACCTCAACCTAAATAAGCTTCAGTATCTCTGCATGTCTTTTTGTACAAACATATACACCAAAAGAATTTAGAAGACGCCAAAGTGCAAAGTCATCTCCATTCAGGATAGAAACAGAATTAAAGTCAAAAGAGAGTTAACATTTTTCATTCTAACCCTTAGGAAACTCAAGAAGGAGGTAAGGTACTTAGCCTTATGTAATCTGGTTTCAATACTGCTAGTTACAGAAACCTTATTACTATAATCAAGTATGCATTGCTCATTACAGTATTATAGATGTACCATGGAATTTTTAATCAGAAAATGAGTTCAAATCATGGTTCTACTATTTAATGGATGTGCAAACTTGAGCAAGTTATTTAAATCCTCAAGTACCTTTAAGTTGAGAATAATAATATGTACATAACAGGTACCAGTGCTTTGCATATGGTGAGTTTAAAATGTTAAATCAGGGATCCCTGGGTGGCGCAGTGGTTTGGCGCCTGCCTTTGGCCCAGGGCACAATCCTGGAGACCCGGGATCGAGTCCCACGTCGGGCTCCCGGTGCATGGAGCCTGCTTCTCCCTCTGCCTGTGTCTCTGTCTATCTCTCTCTGTGTGACTATCATAAATAAATAAAAAAAAAATTAAAAAAATAAAATAAAATAAAATGTTAAATCATATCTCCAACAATACTGGGCTAAAGAATAGTGTATTCCACCTAACATATAGTTTCATTCAGGTTCTCAGCCTTTCCAGCCTAAAGGGGGAATCCCTTAGCAGAGTTTCATGACTTCAGTGTGTTACATCACAAATCAATTAGAGGACTCGTTTTGGCTGGCTGTTGCACCATTACATTATCAGTTCTCATCTGAGGAGCAGTTAATGCATCAAAAAAACTTTGTCTATTTTACTCTTCTTACACACTTACATATGAGAATTATGATAATAAACCTAGCGTAAAAAGACAGACAAGAAATCTGTATGGTTATGGACTCACGGCTCATATTTTAATTGTAGTTTTTATGCTTTAGTTTTGTTCCTCAAGTCATTCATACTTTACCTTCTCAGACCCTTTCCTTTCTCAATTACATGCAAGAATGGCATCAAATCTCTGGCTGTTCCATGTGCAAGAAAAGGTTTTAAATGCACATAAATTAAGAGAGGTTAACACATAAGTATCAACGAGTTTCAGTCAATTCAGAAATGGTATATTCTCCAAATAAGAATTGAGATCTAGAAGGAACCAGGAATCTGAAAAAGAATCAACTGAAAGAAAAAAGATTAGAAAAATAGGGGGGGGGAATAGTCAAAGAATAATATAATAGGGGCCATATTTTCAACACTTGATATATGACAGCCAGATGCTTTAAGTAAATCATCTCTTTCAACAAGCTCACAAGTAGGTATAACTATCTCCCTTTACAGGTGACTAAACTGAAATTGAGGAAGGTTAAATGATCTACTCAAAGTCACTCAGGTAGGAAGGAGCACAGAACTCTAACTGAGGTCCATCTGACTCCAAAGAAAGTCAACTCTATCATATAAAACTATTTCTGAGATATCAAAATTTTGTCAAAGGGCAGTTACCTTTTCCTCCCATTTTTGCAACCAGAACAAAAACTAAATATGGAAACTGCTTATGTGTTGATGAACACTTCCCCCTTAGTTCCTGTTACTCAAATGAACAAAAGAAGAGATTAAAGAAAAAACAAAGAAGAAAGAAAGAGGGAGGGAATGGATGGAAGGAAGAAGGAAATGTACTTTCTTAGTCTGAAATACCACCTGTCTGCCTATTCCTTTTCTCTCTTGCTCTTCCTAGCACTATGACACAACTCAGACACAATAATGGACTGCCCTTTATATTCTGTGGATGGAGAGAAAACAAAAAAAAAATAAAACACATAAATTTAACTCCCAAATATACACACTGTATTTTAGAATATGCACTTTTTAAATTCTAAGAATTCTGCTGACACATTATTTACTTCTATTTCTAGAAAGTTACAGACTTACCATGAAACTTTGAGGCTTCAGGATCATTCACATTGATAGCAATTATTTTCCAATCTGTTTCACCCTGATCAATAAGAGCCAAAATTCCAAGGATCTTCACAGGAATAACCTCTCCACAAGAAAGAACCTTTAAACAGAAAAGAAATTCAGTATTTTGCAAAGCTTTGGAGAAATTTACTCATATATCATAAAAACCCATATGAAAGATTAAAGCACTATAGGCTGCAATTTAATAAAGCTTTAATAATTAAAGATAATGTAAAAAGTCATAAAGCCTTTTATGATATCCCTTTTAGAATTAAGTATCTTGATCCCTTTTTGGAAACTGAAGTTATTTATAGATCTTGATATTTAGTGTACTAGGCCTAGAAGTTCATACTCAACAGAAAATAAACCTATGTATATCATTACATAGTATAAACCTCGCTTTTGCTGCTGGGGATAAAAAAGAGACCTGAGAATCCTTCTAAATTACTTTTTTTTGCAAACCACATTTATCAGCTACTAGTGAAAAGTAGATTTTTAACATATTAGAATATAACCTCAAGAAGATAATGAATGATAGTGAAAGAATTAATATGTTAAAAATACAGATAAAACAGGTTTCAAAAAATGCTTTAAAAAGATTTTAAAAGAAACCAAGAAATGCATGATGTTGAAGCAGATGTTCCAGGTGTTAAAGTGATTTCAGTGGTTCCCTCAAGTTGCCAATGACAAGTTTATATTCATGCATTCTTTCTATATCCCTTTATTTTTAAAGGTTTGGTTTGCTCTACAGAATTCCACTGCAGGCTAAAATTTGAACACATGCTTCAGAATAAATCCCCCCATGACTCAAAATGCAGCTTTACATTTGGAAAGCAAGACATGCAAAAGAAAATCACTTTTGTGTCTTGAAATCTGAAGAAAAAAATAAGATATCTAAAACCATAAAATCAAATAAATCCTTTCAGAAGATGTGCAAAACGAATCTAAAATCTTAAATATACAAGAACTTGCAATTAGAACTAATTATATAAAAGATCAGTGTGACAATTTATAAAGTAAACAAAATCTCACTTTTAGGGAAATATGCATAATTATATTAACCAGACTCACATATTTAAGTTCTATTAAATACCCATCACTATATTAAACACTATGTATATAAAAAGAAACAGTCCCTGTTTCTCAAAGGTTTCCAGTCTTATTGGGGAGACTCACACAACTAATGCAAGGAGATCCTCTATAAACAAAAATATTCAAATGTGAAGTTAACATAATTACCAGTGTAAGGCTGGACACGCTGGTTAACTCAGTGATAAACTAGAACACTGGTTCTCAACCAGAGGCAATTTTGCCCTCTAGAGACTATTTGGCATGTCTGGAGACATTTTTGATTGTAAAAAATGGGGAGGTATTACATTACTAGCATCTAGTGGAAAGAAGCCAGGAATGCTGAACAGGACAGTTCCCTATAATAGAATTATCCATCCAAGATGTCAATAGTGCCGATTGAGGACCCTGCAGAAGACTGGTGGCAGGGGTGTCTTATCAGAAATCCTAGGAATCATGTATAGTTTTAAAAGCACACTGTAAATTATTTTATTTTTATTCACAAAAATCAATAATTTACTTCGAAATTTCATACAACATAAAAGCAGACTTGAGATGTTTCCAAGCAGGAAACATGTCTGGCGATTGTCAATTCATCAGAATGAAACATGCTCTCTGATCTCATAAGCAACATAAAAGGATTAGATAAACCATTCTCTTGGTATATAATACCTTTAAAGACTGGAAAGGAAATTCTCAATCAAACCAAAAACTCGGAATAAGATACTTAAGAACAACTGGTAAAATTCTTATGAACGCCCTACAATTCAATTTATTCTAAATCAATTCAACAAATTTATGCAGAACACATGGTGTTAGATATCAAGTGAATAATACATAATCCCTCAAGGAATTTCAATAATCTTAAAAATATATAAATATGTTTTTAACTCTATTATCAACTTCCAGGGCTTTGCTCCCTTCCCTTTGTCTATTTACAACATAGTGTTCAAAAACACTTTCTACTACTATGTTCCTTAACAGATGATTTAAGGACTCTTCACACAGCCAGAAAGAAAAGAAAGAAGCGCCCTACCAACAACAACCAAACTATTCTTTACATGGTGACTGACACTTACTTCATATTTACTAAATGTTATTTCAGGTCTCATTATCTAAAGGAATAAACTGCACTGGCTATAAGATGAAACCTATTTTCCCAGTTCAGAGTCTACCACTGATTCTTTGGGAATCACAGAGTTCGCCATGTTTGAAAAATGAGTTAAGATTCTGAAACAACAGAGATGTGCCTCAAACGTTTTAGGTAAAATCAGACTAGGGTTATCACCAACTTTTCTAGCTATTATGGAAAAGGTTTCAAAAGATAGGCTTTTTAAGTCCTAAATAATATGAAGCTGAATTCTTTCCCCACCATTCTTAAAGGTGACCTTAAGCAAATTACTTCACATGGTAGTTTAGAATTTGGTTTCTCGACAGTGAAATGGAGACTGTATCACTTATTCCTTGAAGTAAAAAACAAAGGCTATAACACATACATGAACTAGAACATAAGAGGTCTTCTACAGATATTAATATTTTTTTCTCTCTGGTCTCTACATAGATGTATCAGCTCACACTTATCAACTGTGAACCTCTCAGGAGCCTGATATGAGCAGAATATAAGTAAGTGGTCTACAACAGAAGTTCTAGGTTGATTCTGAATTTCAATGAAGTAAAACTTCAACTGGACCTACACAATACAAGAAAACCATGGAAAGTAAAATTGCTCAAATACTGTTATCCTGTGTTTCTACTGTAGTATAACAAATTATGACAAGCCTAAAGGCTTAAAATAGTATAAATTTATTATCTCACAGTTTCCACGGGTTAGAAGTCCAAGCACAACATGGCTAAGACTGATTACAACCTGACAAGGCCAAAATCAAGGTGGTGCACAGATTGGCATCTGATCTGAAAGCTCTAAAAATGATTCCACTTAAATTCAGTTCCCCATAGGTGTAGGACGGAGGTCCCCATTGACTTGCTGGATGTCAACCAGTGACTGCTCTCTGCAACTAGAAGCCAAGTGCATCCTTTTCAAATGCCCCCTTCTCCATCTTCAAACCAGCAATGTCATATCAGTACTTCTCACACTTTGAACCTCTAAGTTCCTCTTCTGCCAGTAGCAAGAGAAAGCTCCATACTTTTAAAGGTTCATTTAATTACACTGGATCTGCATATGGGAAATCCAGGATAATCCTACTTTAAAGTAAATTGCTATATAAAATAATACAATCATAGGAGTGACATATTACCATATTCACAGATTCTAGGGCTTAGGGCAGACAACTTTAAGGGGCCATTCTAGAAACCCTGCCTTCCATATCCAGTCATCCAAAAAAAAATTACAAAGGAAAAGCTAGGGGCACCTTGGGTGGCTCAGTGGTTGAGCTGCTGCCTTTGACTCAGGTCATAATCCCAGGATCCTGGGGTTGAGTCCCAAACCGGGCTAACCACAGGAAACCTACTTCTCCCTCTGTCTATGTCTCTGCCTCTGTGTGTCTCTCATGAATAAATAAATAAAATCTTTAAAAAAGGAGGGGAGGGAGAGCTATATTCAGGAAGACCTTTAA
Organism: Canis lupus dingo; assembly: GCF_003254725.2. Taxonomy (NCBI): domain Eukaryota; kingdom Metazoa; phylum Chordata; class Mammalia; order Carnivora; family Canidae; genus Canis; species Canis lupus. The sequence continues at coordinate 26,313,265 of NC_064274.1, forward strand.
CTATATTAAGTGCAGAACAGAAAATAAACTGGAAAAAATGTCCAACAAAATCAAAATGTTTATATATTTATCCCAAGAGGAAAAAACATGGGAAGATAAAAACTATGATAGGAGGATTGTGAGGGAAGGTTTATGCTTGATTTTATTTCCATTAATATAAGTACAATTTTCTTGAACAATAAATATCACTGAAAAAAAAAAGTTCTAAATGCTGAAGGAATTTGAGTCAAAGAAAAAAAAAAAAAAAAAACAAGGAAAAATAAAAAATCTGTTCTCAGAGAAGAAAAATCAAAGGAAATCCAGTTAGAGAAGAGCTGGACTAAGGCATAAAGTCCTCAAGCCAAATAATACCTAAGAATTAGAGAGAAGGAGCTTGAAAAGAAACCAAGAAGGAAGCAGAATTAGAGTACAACCAAGACAGTATGATACAGTAAAAGTAAAGAGACAGTTTCAAGAAGGAAGACAAAGTGAACAGTATAAAATGCCACAGTGAGTTCAAGTTAGACAAAACCTATAAAACAAGACTGCTCAATCTGGCTAAAAGAAAGTTAGTAGACCTTGGTGAGAGCAGTTTCACAGAAATGGTGGGGGCGTGGAAACAATTTTGAAATAGGTTGCAGATTAAGTGGAAAGTGCAGATGAGTGTTGAAAACTTTTTTTATGAGTCTTCATGTGAAGGGGAAGCAAGCACAGAGGAGGGTGCCAATAAAGAGAAATTGTGAATATAGAACAGGGAAGGATAAGAAAATACTATCACTCATGAGGCAGGAAGGGACAGGATCCAGAGTACAGGTGAAAGCCTTGGTCTTACACGTTAAGATAGTTCTCATAGCAGAAGAGATGGAAGATACAATGTTTGTAAACCCAAGCAGTTTGACAGTCCAAAAAGAAAAGATGAGGGAGCTCTTATCTGCTCGTTCCTATGGCCTCTACAAAATTACAAGACAATCTGTTCTGCTGTTAAGTGAGAACAAAATGCAAGGAACTGAATGTCTACAAAGAAGAACAAATATTTGCCATAAATGCAACAGAAAATAGAAAAACATCAAAAAACACATAGAATTCTATAAATAGTAGCAACCCATGAAATTGTAGGTTTTGTTCTTCCCCAGTAGGTCTTAGCAACCTGGAAGCAGACACAAAAACAAGAGTATGAGTTGGCTTTGTTCAGTATTGAATTTCCTGTCTGGATAATGCACAAGGAAGCTGAAAACAGGACTCAGCAAACCTTTTCTGTAAAAGTCAGAGAGTAAGTTACTTTAGACTTTGTGGATGGTATAGTCTCTGTGGCCACTCGTCAATTTCAGTGCAAAAGCAGCCACAGACAGAAACACAAGTGAATGGGCATACCTGTGCTACTGACAGAAATAGGTGGGACACTCTATTTGACTTGCAAGGGGTTGCAGTTTACAAACCCCCAGTATAAGAGAAGGAAATAAAGATACAAAAAGGGACTCATATCTCAGGGAGCAAGAGGCTAGACCTTGGGAGAGCTGAGGAACTGGTTCCTTCCAAAGAGAACTGAAATTTTATGGCATGAACAGAGTAGAACACATGATGGAATAACACAGTCTAGAAAACAAACCTTTGAGCCTATTTCACAAACATCAATAGGATCATTATCTCCACAGCAGTCTGTACTCTTATCTTTTCGATGGGGATCTTCCCAAGTCTAAAAAAAAGGAGAGAAGAGAGGGAGAAATATGGGTTAATACCTAATATAACATATCTTAATCTTTCCACATGATCACAAAGTTTTATAGTCATAATCCAAAGGGAAAATTCTCAAAAATTGTACAGGCTCGATGTCAACATGCCAGGACAACCCTAAATATATAATAATTAAGACAGATTTACAGCATTTCCTCCCTCTGGTCTCTCATTTTTCTGTATAATCACATCTGAAAGTGGGCAGTATTTCCAAACATACTCTTCTTCCAAGTTGAGTCAGCATGTAAATTCATGCTCTTTTCAAGTTTCAGTTCAGAGGTTTCCACTGTCTGCACCGCTTCCACAGGCTCCCTAAACTGTTGCTTCTATCATTCACTGCTTCCTTGGGCATGGTAATAGCATCAGGTCTGCCTCTCTGGGTATGAAAATAAGCTTCCGATTCTTTAAATAACTTCTACTAGAAGAAACCTAATTTTCCCTTTATAAAACTAAAGAACAAGACAATCTACACCAAACAAAAGAAAAATCTGTTTTTGTCTCATTTTATTCCATTTAAAAAATCCTCTACTTTGTCATCAAATCTCAAGACCTTGACAAAAGCATAAAAAGATGTCAACTCTTAAGTTTACTGTAAAGATTATACCGTTGGTTACAAAATATACACATGGGCATTTTTATAAATGAACAGCATAACAGAAATTTGTTACCAAATTTAAATATCCCTTAGGCACCATCCTTCCCAAAAAGCCTCATAATTACTGGATTCTAAATGGAACTGTAGAAGTTTCCTAAAGTTATTTTCCTAAGATTTACATTATAAGATGTGCAGAGACGGAGTGACCTCAAAATTGTTATCTAGAGATAATTTCAGATTACCCAAGCTTATTGCCTCTAATTCTATCTGATAATTAAAAAAACATACTCTTATTTACAGCTAATCGTAAATATTTTCCTTCTGGTCCAAATTATAATATATTTAGAAATAAAATGAACCCCACCTTGCTAAAAAAATAAATCAGTAAACCAACATTTCAATACCTCAAATACTAATATTAATAGTAAAATATAAGAATAAACAAAATTGTTAACCTCATATACTGGTTATAGACACTTTCTAAGTGATACAACCAAACACACCCACATATACATACACACACCACCCCATGAGGAAGATACTATTGTTGACCTCATTTACAGACAAATAAACTGAAGCACACAGAATTTAAATTTGCCCAATGCTCACATTTTCTAAATGGTGGCAATGGGATGAGAATTCAAGGTATTAACCATTATGTTACGATATCCAAGTTTTGATAACAGCAGCAACTGAATGGCAATTACTTTCAGATATAATCGTATTCTATTTCATGATTCTCTTCTCTTAAATGCCTTCTCTTACAGAATCTCTTAAGTACGCATCCATTCACACAGCAAATATTTATTGAGTACCTAGGTACTCTGGGACAGAAGTTAGAAACAGAGATGAATTGGAGGACATAGCCAATACTAGGAAGAATGTCAAGTTAATAAATGGTACAGCATTTGTCAAATATGCTATAAAATTAATCTTGACATGCTGGAGAAACCAAGATGGGATTGAGTGAAGACTGAAATCAGAAAACCTAGAAGCAGAATCAGAAAATATCTGAGAGATTCTTCCTTCCTTATATGAGAACCCTCTCTTGAACTTCCCTTAAGTTTACTTCCACTCTCAGAAGGGGACAAATGTGATAGGTAAAGTCATTCTGACCTAAAGGAAGATACCTAGACCCCAGTTCTCCTTCAGTCACAAATTACCTTGGCCCAAATATCCAGACCTCAGTTTCCTCACCTACTAAAAAAAATGGCCCACGTAAGACAATTGCTAGATACATCCCAGCCCTGAGTTCTATGACTGTTAGTGGTCATTTATCATCCACATGAATATTACCAGTGAATAGGAAGCTTACAAATTCATGAGACAACTTACTCTATTTTGATCAGCATTAATTTTAAGAAACTCCTTCCTTAAACGGAGACAAAAACAAAAAGCTTCATATAAGCTAGACTATATTTGGTTTCAGTGGGTGCTCCCCAATTATTAATCAGTTCGTCTATATCCCTCTCAGAACTCCACTTTCAGTATTATCTATCAATTTATTCCTCCCGTCAAGGAAGTAAGTACATAATTGCAAAATTCCTAAGCTATATAATCTTGACACTTTAAAGGCAAGTTCTTCATGATTTCCCTTGCAGCAAAAACACCAGACTGTTCTATTTCCAGCCCTGCCTTTAATACTTTATGCACAGGCCTCTGTTGTTATTACAAAAGCGATTCACACTAAATGACTTCTAACTTAACTTGAAAATACAGTATAATTTTAAGCAAGCACCAGGAGAAGAAATCTTGACAAATTTACAACTTTGATTATGCCCTCTTGTGGAGCTTTAACTATATAACTAGGCAGAGAAACAACTAAAATCAATATCCACAAGATATCCACAAGATATCCACAAGCTCAATATCCATAAGAGGAAATTCCAAAATTTATTATTTGCTTCACAAAAGTAAGAAACAGATTAGCATCCAAAATTCAGAAATAACTTCTACAACTAAATAAGAAAAAGGGCAACCCAATACAAAATGGGCCAAAGACAGGAACAGGTAATTCAAAGAGAAAACATAAATAACTTATAAATATATAAGAAGAAACCTAGTCTGATCAGAAAAATAAAAATTAAAACCTTAATGAGACACTATGTCAAAAACCTAAAATCCAATAATGCCAAATAGAGCTGACCCTTGAACAACTCAGGAGTTAGGGATGCTGAACCCTGCAGAGTTAAAAATCTGAGTATAACTTTGACTCCCCCAAAACTTAACTAACAGCCTACTGTTGACAGGAAGCCTTATCAATTACATAAACAGCACTATTTTCTATGTTACATGCATTATATACTACATTCTTAAAGTAAGCTAAAGAAAAGAAAACATTATCAAGAAAATCATAAGGAGGAGAAAATACATTTATAGTACTGTACCATAAAAATCTGTATATAAGTGGATTCAAACCCATGCAGTTCAAACTCATGTTCAAGGATAAGGATGTAAGGCACTTAGGACACTATATACTGCTGGTAGGAGTGTATATCAATACAATTTCTTTTGTAAGCAATTTGGGAATTCCTAGTAAAAAAAAAAGTGTGTAACTCACAATTAAGCAATCTGACTCATAAGCATACACCTACCAATAAATACCTCTATATACTACATATATAGAAAAATTTTAGCATGGACCCAGGAAAAGCATTTTAAAAAGAGAGAAACTATCAACAGAAATATAATGTTAATCTCATACAAAGAATGGTTATAAAGCTATGAAAATAAATAAATTTGAATATACAGATTATTAATCTAGCCATACAGATAAGAAAACAAATCTTTCTCATCCTTGTGCAGACATTTGAGATCATTACCTTACAATCTATAAATATTAAGCAATACATTTGCAATCCTAATACTCTGGTCCTTAAGTCAAAAAAAAATCATTGAACTATTCAGAGCTGTATATACAGGGCTTCTCAAGAACTACTTCTTGATTAATCAGGATTCCTATAACCCAGTCAAGGGAAGTAGGATCCACCTAGCCACTACCTGTACTTTAAGAGATTCAATGTGGAGCAAAAGCCACTACCAGTTGTTTCACTATTAGCAACAAGTATCAACGGCAACAGTAGCAACATCAAGAAAATACTGAGAACTCACTACGAAGTTAAACATTTTGCCTTATCTCATTCAATATTGACAATAACCTTGTGGGGTAGATGGTATGATGATATAGATGTACAAATAGGCTTAGAGAGATTTAGTCACTGGTCCCAGGTTATAAAGCTAATATGTGGTACTAAATGATACTTGGGGTCAATGAAACAAATTTATAATGAAATTCAAAATAAAAACAGAACCATGTGACATTATGACTGAAGAAATTTTGGTGGGGGGGCTGGCATACAGGGTTGGCAAAATGGGTAAAGCGGAGTGGGAGAGGTATAGGCTTCTAGTTATGGAAAGAGTAAGTCACAGTGATGAAAGTACAGCATAAGAAATAGAGTCAATGGTACTGTAATAGTGTTGTATGGTCACAGATGGTAGCTACTCTTGTATTGAGCATAGCATAACTTACAGAGTTGTCCAATCACTGTGTTGTACAGCGGAAAGTAATGTAACATTTTGTCAACCATACTTTGATTTAAAAAAAAAAAAATGTTCAATTGCCAAGAAAAAAAAAACACTAAGAAAATCTTAAATTTCATGATTCTAGTCCTTTAACATTATTTATTCCATTAACATTAATGGGTCTTTTAACTATTCATTCAGAAGATGTAACACTGAGTAATCCATTATACACAGAAATATAACTGTGAGAAAACAAAATTTTTGCTCAGGCCAAACCCAAATTTTGGGGGAAGGCATTACTGGCTAGTGAGGGAGAAGTTATTAAGGTTCAACAGTATAGACAGCTAAAGATCTGAAATAATGACAGCACACTGACAAATCACTAAGGAAGAGAGACTGCTACTTAAGCAAACTGCTGTTTAATGTTCTTCCAAGCGCAGTTGGCCTGGTAACAATTTTGAACAAATTTCCTTCTGTTAAAAGACAAATCATAAGAAAACAGAAAAATCCAGTACCTATATGTACCTATGAAACAAATATAATACACACAATAAATTCATCATTCTTTCATCAAGTATTGATTAATCACCTACGCCGTGCCAGGCACTAAGCTAGGCAGTTAGTTGGAAGATGCCAATGAACAATACAAACAGAATCCCTGTCCTCCTGGAGTCTGTATTCTAGCTGGAAGAAACCAACAATAAACATAATAAATAACTAAATTATGGAACATGTTAGAAGTTGGTAGGTTCTCTATCATTTACATTGACGTGGATGGAACTGGAGAGTATTACGCTGACTGAAATAAGTCAATCGGAGAAAGACAATTATGATATGGTTTCACTCATGTGTGGAATGTAACAAACACTGAAAGGGACCATAAAGGAAGAGAGTAAACTGAGTGGGGAAAAATTGGAGAGAAAGACCATGAGAGACTCACAGCTCTGGGAAGCAAAGGGTTGAAGAGGGGTAGATTAATGGGTATGGGGTATGGGGTATGGGGTAACTAGGTAATGGGCATTGAGGAGGGCACATGATAGGATGAGCACTGGGTGTTATACTGTATGCTGGCAAACTGAATTAAAAAAAAAAAGTTGGTAGGTTCTATAGAAAGTGGCAAAAAAAAGTAGGGAAGCAAAATATGAATTCAGGAAGCAGGGTTAAAATTCCAAAGGATTTTCAGGGCAGGCGTCACAAGGAAAGTGATTTATGAGCATGTAAGAAAGTAAAGCCATGTTCCCAGCAGAAAGTGTTCTAAGCTGGAGGACACAATAAATATTGTGAAGGCCTGCAGCCTAAGTGTGCCTGGAGAACAAGAGGAATTGTGAGAAGGCCGGTGTGGGAGTGAGGGAGCAAAAGAAGGATGAGAAGCTGGAGAGGGAATAAAAAATATAAACAGGACCAGGAGCTGGCTATCATTTTAATAGATTCATTCTGTCCTGATACTAACAATGAAGTGAAAAGATATTAGGTACAATTATTCTTTCCCATAAACAATTGGCCTAATTTAAACTTTTCATAAACATTAATCAGTTTAGTTATTGTTTGGTAAATAACTTCTATGCAATCTACAGTGTATTCTTTTGCTGAAGACTAACACACACATACTCATACATGCACTTATGGGTGTGGGTTTAAAAAGATGGTAAGGATTCTGGTTAAAAACGGCAGAGAAAATACAGGTCTATTTTCTCTTCCTCACTTCCATTCTAACCACATTGGCCGCCTTTCTGATATTCAAACACACCAGGCCTACTTCCACCCTGGGACCTTTACACGTGTTTCTTGTTGGATTCCCTTAGATATGCATACAACTTGTCCCTCACTTCCTTGAGGTCTTCGCTCAAATAATACCTCCTCACTGAGGCCTTCTCCTTATCAAAATTACAACATTCCCAATATATCCTAGCCCCATTCCCTACCACTATCTGACACATTACATATTTTTTTTTACTTTTTGTCACTCTGTCTAGAATAAAAGACCCAGAAGGATTTTTGTCATTCTTATCACTACTTTATCTCCAGTACTTACAACATTGCCTGGCAAACATCAGGCACTAATATAATATGTACTGAATGAGGATCTCCATGAAGGTTCGGTATAAAACCAAGGGAAATTAGAAACACTAAAGAAGTCACTGTGGTAGAATGGAAGCAAGGAAAGACAAATGCTGTAAAAGTTTACAGAGGTCAGATTAAGCAGGGTTGAGGAGTCATGTTAAGAATATTATATTTTACCCTTTTGGCAATAGGAAACCACTATTTGGTATTCATATGACCAAAACTATAGCAGATTTAAGTTTTTCAAATGCTATTTTTGAATGCTGGATGGAGTAGTAAACCTCAGTAGGCAAGAGTTCTGGATGCTTTAGGAGACTGCTACAGTCTAATTCTGTTGTAATTAATGTAGTACTGTACCTAACAGACTAATAGTAGTTGGAACATCTTGAAATTCTAACACATCCAGAGGAGCACAAAAATTCTCAGGACTTTAGATAGAAAAGCTCAGAATTAGTACATGGATTAACAGCACTTATGCTCCATGGTAACCAGTGGTTTAGTTGTTGATTATCCCCTCTAAATTCCTTTAGAGGAAAGACCATATAATAAAAGTACCGGTAGCGGGATGCCTGCCTGGGTGGTTCAGCGCTTAAGAGTCTGCCTTTGGCTAGGGCATGATCGAGTCCCATGTCAGGATCCCTGTGAGGAGCCTGCTTCTCTCTCTGCCTATGTCTCTGCCGCTCTCTGTGTCTCTCATATATAAATACATAAAATCATTAAAAAAAAAAAAAAAAACCAGTGCCAGTAGCTATAATAATGTGATCACTCTCCTCTTGGCACTCTTCTAAGATTAATGTGCAATAACTCATTTAACCTCAACATGACCATATGCACTAGGTACTTAATCATCTCTATTTAACAGATGGAGAAAGTGAGGCACAGAAGGACAAAGTAACGTACCCAAGGTCACATTACTAGTAAATGCTATCTGCTCCAAAACCCACATTCTCAGTCACTTACTATGCTTCCTTGATCTTATATTTGTATATTGTTTTTCTTTGTGTACCCAACATCCATACACTGCCATGCACATAAATCCTTAATAAATGTTTCACGAAAAAAATATATGAACTTGAGTTTATCCCTTGCCTATTCTACTTTATACGTCTCTGTTTTTGTCTTTCTCTAATTCAACTGCTTCTTTGGCCTTCCCTTCATCCATATATCCTCTCCTACAAACAGTATCCCCTAAGCGTAACAAATTTTTTTTTTTTTTTTTACCTTTTTACTGATAGGTCGAATAGAATGTCTACTTAGTCACCTGGGGAGTCAGAACACCTGCATTCATTATTTCAATAGACATTCTCATTCTTAGTACATCATTTTAGAAGTGCTTGTTTTAACCAAGAATCTATGTGGGTGGTCTAACTGAATCAAAAGCAGGCTGACCCATTAGAAAACAATTTTCTTTCTTCTTTTCCTATAAATATTTATTCTACATGGGTAGTTGTTTTCTTGAGTGGGATAAAGCAAGACTCCTTTTTCTCAGATATTTCCCCAAAAGCATTTTAAAATCTCACACAAAATATTAAAATTAATAAATAAAATATAAAGTTTAAATATCCAGATACATGGTCTGATATAGATGGGTTTCATAAGCATAAAAATAGATGCTTTTCTACATCCCCTAAACCTAGACTTTTCATTCTGACTTTTTACTCTGAGTTTAGATCACTAAATAATATGGAAGGAGATACCATCTCCTAGGATTGAGGAAACTTGAGAAGAAAACAAAAAGGGATAAGATAGGATACTATCATATATGAATATATATAAAAGTATAACTTGTCACATTCAAAGACATGACTAAAGATTAAGCAGGTAAAACATTTTTCACTGACTCTTAACAGCCAAGCCCTCCCACCCCCATCCCGAAAAAAGTGTTTAGAGATGCTTGGGTGGCTCAGTGGTTGAGCATCTGCATTTGAGCATCTGAGCATTTGGCTGAGGGCATGATAATGGGGTTCTAGGATCAAGTCCTGCATCGGGCTCCCTGTGAGGAGCCTGCTTCTCCCTCTGCCTATGTCTCTGCCTCTCCCTGTGTCTCTCATGAATAAATAAAATAAAATCTTAAAAAAAAAAAAGTGTTTAAATGCCAAATATAAGTGTTCTATATGCCTAACTCCAAGAACTTGAGTATAGACATATATATAGTTTGAAAAAAATTTATTGATACAATAAAACTCCACATTAAAAAATTTTAAATTTACAAATCTCTCAAACTGACATGCCCTCAGAACCAATTTAAATTCAAGTAGTTCACAGGATTTACAAGGCAATTTTTTTCAGAAGACAGAGAAGTTTTACCATTACAACAAAAATGTTACCTGTGGGAGGGCACCATAATTCCAAATATAACCCTTGTGAGGGAAGATATTTGCCACGTAGCGTAGCTTGCCATCCTTTATATCTTGTTTAATGGGATTCAAAGGCTCCTTTGTGGCAATCTAAGCAGATCATGGAAAAAAAGAGGGAGCGGAGGATGAGACATGATTAATCCTATATTCAAATTGTATGTTTTAAATCTGCTACTACAGGCTAAATATTTATATTCCAACTTACTGATCAAAGATACTTTCAAATAAACTAAGCCAACTCTTATTTCTACTTTAGAGTATCGTGTAAGGAAAAAGTGTCCATAAAAGGAAACATCGGATTATATATTTTGGTACTCTATATTATATATGCACTTATTTTCAATGCAAATAAGAGAATGAAATGGCAAAAGGATAAAGATTAACCTACTTGCTATTTGTTACTAATCTGGGGTGTGTTATCAATCTTAAAATAATAAGGTTGACTTAAAGATTTTCATCAAGTAATTTTATTTCAATTACCTTTCTATAAAATATACTCAAATTGCTTTGCAAAAAAAAAAGTCTAGGCTATAAATAACTTAAGCCATTTTTTAATGAATACACACGGCTTAAAACAGGTAGAATCTCACCAATTCTTGATTATATACCTAATTGAGATAGAAAGTAGCCAGAATGCTAAAATGTTCTGAAGGAAGACCAAAAAAAAAAAAAAAAGAAGCTATTATTTTTACTCTTCCCTAGTAAAATATTAACCAAAACAATTCTACTAGAACCTGGTAAAAACAGACAACTCTAAATATAAATTCTGAAAAATATGCAGCTATCTAGCAATCCTTTTTAAAAAAATATTTTTTAATCTATTTATTCATGAGACACACACACACACACACAGAGGTAGAGTCATAGGCAGAGGGAGAAGCAGGCTCCCTGAGAAGAGCCCGATTAGAACTCGATCCCGGACCCCAGGTTCACAACCTGAGCCAAAGGCAGACAGACACTCAGTGATTGAGCGTCTGCCCAGGTGTCCCTCTATCTAGCAATCCTTAATTAAAATACTTGAGGGGCACCTAGGTGGCTCAGTCAGTTTTGCCCGACTCTTGATTTCGACTCAAGTTATGATCTCAGTATCCTAAGACTGAGTCTGCACTGGACTTCAAACTCAGCACAGAGTCTGCTTGAGATTCTCTCCTCTCTTTCTGGCCCTCATCCTGCTTGTGCATGCTCTCTCAAATAAGGAAAAAAAGAAAGAAAATCTTTTTTTCAAAAATAAAAAACTTCAAGTAATACTTGCCATCTCATCCAAAGCTATAGAAAAAAGACTTAAATAACTAAAGAAATTAAATGCCATAAATTAAATTTCACTCAGAACTATAAGGAATCTTAGCTAACTGAAGATATAATAAAATTCTGAAGGACAAAAGGGAAAAGTTCTTGATAGGTTCATGTTTCAAGGAAAAGATACAAAAGGGAAAAAAAAAAGGTAACCACGGGAACAGCAGATGCTCTTAGATAGCACTTATCAAGAGCTGGCCAGGAAAATGCTTTCATTCCTGGTAGAGTAAAATCTAAAGGACAATTTAGTCTTTAGAAACTAAACTTGATCAATCCCAAATGAATACATTTCAATTAAACTTGTGAACAAAATATATCTCACAATCTGTTTAAATAAGCCTTGAAAATTTTTATTATTTTCAAAGACAGAAGAGTTAAATAAAATTAAATAAATATGATATATGTATAACAAACTAGAGAGGCAAAAATGGAAAACATACTCTTTAAACTATAAATTCAGCTTTGAATAACATCTTGCTATTTGAAATTAGATTCAAAATCCACAAAAATGCTTTTGTTTTTATCATAAAGAAGATTGTTAACCATCCTAAATTCAAAATATTATGTTAAGCAACTTAAAACAAAGTTTTTATATCATTAATTATAATTTCCACTTGATCATAAAAGAATATATCCTTACCTCCATTTTAGCATTTGTCCACCGAGGTACTTCTACAACCATATTAAACAAATTCTGCAGTTAAAAAAATAAAGGGAGAGATCATCTTTAAAATTTTACCTATCTTTTATTTTATCACTTCTCTCTTACGCAAGAATGCTGTAGTTTCCTTCCCTACAAAAAATGCCTTAAATTTCTTCTGAAAAATTAGACAACTTTTCTAAAACACAGTAGAATTTAAGCCATTAGGTCAAGTGAATACTACTGAAGTGTTAGAAGTTGCTTTATTTTTGGAAATACGTTTGCAATATAGTGACAGAACTAGAATGGAGTCAAGAAACTTGTTTCAATTTTTATTTTCCAACTAAAACAGAAGTGAGAGACAGTATCCATTATGTAAGCTAAATGTCTCATTTTTCCAATCTGTAAAGTAAATGGAATAATCTCTGTCCTACTCACCATATAAGGTTTTAATAAAACCAATTATATAATTTAAATGAAAATACACAAAAATTATTATGAAGTAAAATATTTTGAAAATCATAAAGCAATATTTAAAGCCAAGTTATTATGATCATAATATAAAATTAAGGATATCAGCATAGGTAGATATCAAGTTTACAAAGAGTCAGACAGAGGCCTTTCTACATTTAGCTTGCTTATCTAGTGGTCTCTGATTTCCTAAAGTTACAAAAGGGCCACTGCTTCTTTTTATCATTTTTGAAATTTGCAGAGTGTTTAAAGCAAAAGAGACTCTAGTTCAATGGTGAGTAAAAATCCTTTCCCGGAGTACTTCGGAATGTAAATCTATAATTTCCCATAGTTTGGGCCTTACAAAGAGAAAGTCTCAAGGTTAAAGCTGACCTGCATGCTATTTTGATGTGAGTAATTAACAACTTAGCATAGCAAAGCAACGGCTTAATACAGTGCTACACCAAGTGTGGCCAAGAACCAAAGCTAATATGCAAGTTGATTGTTACTGATTCGTTTAGAAACATTTATAGCAATTTGATGGAGTAATTTTTAAGTCTGTTGAACTCTGAATTACAATTTTCTAATAATTCATTTTTACTGTATTTTTTAAAGTATATCAGTTCACAACAGATAAAAAATAAACCAAAAAGGGATCCCTGGGTGGCACAGCGGTTTGGCGCCTGCCTTTGGCCCAGGGCGCGATCCTGGAGACCCGGGATCAAATCCCACATCAGGCTCCCGGTGCATGGAGCCTGCTTCTCCCTCTGCCTGTGTCTCTGCCTCTCTCTCTCTCTCTCTCTCTCTCTCTCTGTGTGACTATCTACTAAAATAAAAAAAAATAATAATAAAATAAAATAAACCAAAAAAACCTAATCTTTTAGCACAGATCATTTGAAAAAGCAGTGATTGAATATACTTATTCTCAATTGTGCCATACATCAAAATCACCAGGATAGCTTTGATCAACTAAAAAAAAAAAAAAAAAAAAAAAAAAAGGTTTCCTAGGGCCCACCTCCCACATATTTTAATTCAATAGTTTTGGGATAGAGCCAGGGCACTGCTTATTTTTAAAAGCTCTGCAAGCAATTTTAATACACAACCAGAGTTGCAAACCTTTGGTTTTACAGCATTGCTAAACGATATCTGGGGGCTTTCTTAGTGAAACATGTATGTTATTAATTCAAAGAATGCCACTTAAAAAATTAAATATAAATTGAGCCACAAACGTAATGATGATTGTTAAGTTTTTCTGGTTAAGACTAAAGTTTGCCAATGACAGAAATGCAAATCCATAATGAGATAAAGAACAAAGCCAAGAATAAATTCTCAACAATTGCTCCATAGAAGTATGTCTCATACCTATCTTAGCAACCTTATACACAGTCTTGCTGTTGTTTCATTTTCTATGCTCTTTTATGAGGTACCCCAGCACCTGTTTAAATATTTCTCAAGTAGCTGTTAAAAAGAAAAACCTAAGTAAATGGCAGATGTTCACATAATTTATTCATCCCTGAAAGCCTGGCTATAAGAGAACAAATGCATACAGATGAATACTCAGAGGTGACAGAGAAGACCAGGCTAGGGACAATTGTTTTACCCAATGACACCTACCAAAACCACTCATAGCGACTTGAATTAGGCCAAAAGAACAAAAGATAAGGTTTGAATTTTAAGCCTGCAAACCATCTCTCCTTTATCATTTTTTCCTGATCTCTGAAGGGCGAATTTCAGCCTGCTTTTTTTTCTCTCCAGCTAAAATGTATATTACGCGTAATTTTTTAAAGCCAATGTTAGTCTGGTTATCCTGACATTATTGTTAATTATAAACCAGTAATGGTCTGCTGAAATATACTGGAAAATCAGAAAGATACACGGAGACACATTTCAAGTAGAAAGCTACATATGAGCAAGAACCATTTACTTCCTCCAAATGTTTTCTTTCCCTTCACTTTTCCCTTCTATTTTTTTTTTTGCAAAAACCAAAAAGAAAAACTCATAAGATGAAAAAAGGCAGTAACTTTTATATACTTTGGGAAAAAATGGGAGGAAATCACCCCTCTTTCCTCAAACTCTTAAAAGATCAAATAAACCTTGGATTTGATACTAAAAGCAAATGCAACAAAAGCAAAAATAAACAAGTGAGACCAACAAACTAAAAACCTTCTGCACAACAAAGGAAACCATTAACAACATAAAAAGGTAACCTATAAAGGGAAAAATAGTTGTAAATCACGTATCTCATAAGTATTAATATCCAAAACATAAAGAATTCATGCAACTCAAGAGAAAAAAAAAACAATCTGATTAAAATATGGACAGGGGATGCCTGGGTGGCTCAGTTAAGCATTTAAACTACTGACTCAGTTTCCACTCAGGGCAAGATCTCATGGGTCATGAGATTGAGCCAGGCCAGTGGGCTGGCTCTGCACTCAGCAGGAAGTCTGCTTGGAACTCTCTCCCTCCCCTCTCCCCCAATCCCATGCAGGCAAGCATGCATGCTCTCTCCCCCAAATAAATAATCTTTAAAAAAAAATGGGCAGAGGAATTGCATACGTGGTTTTCCAAGAGACACTGTCAAAAGGTACATGAGAAGGTGCTCAATATCACAATTATCAGAGAAATGAAAATCAGAACCACAATGAGATATCACCTCACAGCTGTTGGAATGGCTGTCATTATCAAAAGACAAGAAATAAGAAGTGTTGGTGAGAATGTGAAAAAAGAGGAATGCCTGTGCATTGGTGGGAATGTAAATTGCTGCAGTCACTATACAAAACAGTATGGCAATTTTTCAAAAAAATAAAAACAAAGCTATCATATGATCCAGCAATCCCACTTCTGGATATTTATCCAAAAAAAAAAAAAAAAAGAAAAGAAAAGAAAACAGGATAGTCAAGAGATATCTGCATTCCCACATTCACTGGAGGATTATTCAGAATAGCCAAGATGTGGAAACAATCTTAAGTGTCCATTAATGGGTGAAAAGATAAAGAAGATATGCTTAATATAAAATGGATTATTATTCAGCCATGAGAAAGAAGGAAACTTGCCACTTGTAACAACATGGCTGAACTGTTAGGGCATTATGCTCACTGAAATAAGCCAGAGAAAGACAAATACTGCATTGTACCACTTATAAGTGGAATTCTTTTTTTAAAGAAGAAGAAGAAGGAGGAGGAGGAGGAGGAGGAGGAGGAAAAGAAAGAAGAAAGAAGAGAAAAGAAAAGGCCAAAACTTATAAAAACTGAGAGTAGAAAAGCTGCTGCCAAGGGCTTGGGGTTGGAAAAAATGGGAGAAAATTATAAATAAACACACTAACTACAGACTAAGATCAGGCAGTCTCTGACATATGAATCATGTTCTAAGAATTAAATTTTAAGTTGGCTGTATATAAAATCAGAATCCCAGGGATCCCTGGGTGGCTCAATGGTTTGGCATCTGCCTTTGGCCCAGGGCATGATCCTGGAGTCCCAGGATCGAGTCCCACATCAGGCTCCCTGCATGGAGCCTGCTTCTCCTCTGTGTCTCTGCCTCTCGCTCTCTCTCTGTATGTGTCTTTCATGAATAAATAAATAAAATCTTTAAAAAAAAAAAAAAAAAAAATCAGAATCCCACTGAAAAAAAACTATTTGCAGGTTAATACACAAAGTCTCCTTTAAAGCCTCGAACCCTTCAACATCTATTCTCTCCCATCTAGGGCAGCGGTTCTCACACTTCAGTGTATATAGAATGCCCTGAAACACTTGTTCGATATGTGGACTAAAGAGTCCCCATCAGAGATTTAGTAGATATGGAACAAGCCCTGGAATCTGAAATTTTAACAAGTGCTCTATGTTATTCCAACATAGATGGTTTAAGGACCATTTTAATGGACACCAGTTTAAAATACAAGATGGATGGCAGGCAAAGGTGGTAGGGATTAAATAGCAGCTATTTTTGGAAGTAGATTCAAAGGCTGGGGTCATAAGTTTCAGTTAGAGTAGAGAAAAAAATGGAAATAAAGTTGAGGGGAAAAGAAGGCTGAGAAAGGTGGCAGGAAAAACTGTCTGGCATCAGCAAGATAAAAAGGCATCAACAGCATGAGATGGGATGACAGACATCAATCAAATGTTCTGGTCCTAAGTCAAGAACTATTAAAGGTTTGACAGTCACATATTTAAAAGATATATATAGAACACATGTATTTTAACATATAGTTGGTGTAACTTTTTTTTCTGCTCTATTCCCAAAAGACTTGTTCCAGAATTCTAAAACAGCCTCTCAAACCACTTTTTCCCTTACAATAAAAAAATGATACAGTGACCAATTTTCATAAGTACCTTTATTTTAGACTATCTACGATAAATAACTTGCTTCTAAAATCTGGGTTCATTTCCTGATTCTCTCTGGTTTTTCACTTATAAAATAAAATAGTAAAGAGGTTCCTAAAATAGATTCATAAACAGAAAGTAGAATAGCAGTTACCAGGAGCCAGACAGAGCACAGAATGCACAGAGTTAGTGTTTAATGGGTAGAGCTTCAGTTTGGGAAGATGAAGTTCTGGAGATGAAGGTGGTGATGGCTGCATATGTGAAAGTGCTTAATTACACTAAACAGCACACTTTAAAAATTGTGCAATAAATAAAATGGTAAATTTTATTTTATGTGTATTTTACCACAAGAAAAAAAGTGAAAAGATCAGATCAGCCTTAGCTGCCTTAAACAGATATTAGAAGAAAAGAAAACATCAGAACACACACAAAAATCTTGTAGGGGGGAAACTTTAGAAGCACTTTACAAATGCAAACTATCATCAAGGTCTTTAATGGACAATAGAAGTGACTCACAAAAATAAAAACCTTTAAATATACCTCATACTCATCACTTCGTGCTCTCTTTGTAGGAATGCCATTTTCCTATAAAAGAAAAAAATGGTATTTATAATTGTAATATCTCAGCAAAGAATACAGCTGTATTGCAAAGCAATGAAAGTAAGCCTACTACAGAAACATTCCATTACAGAGGCTGTCCAGAAACTTGACTCAACAGAGAACCTACCAAATGCTCAGCTCCTTTTCTCTCAGCATTTGCATTCCCAGTGCATGAGCATCAAAGTATTTCATAAGATAAATTATCAGAAAAGTTAAATCTCTTTCAAGAATATTTTCCTAGTTTTTATCAAATAAGCAAAGGCTCTTTGGTCTTTAAGGAAAGACTGTCACTTTCCAGTGATTACACTTAAAACAGTGATTTCATTATTGAAATGAAACTCTAGGGAGCGCGACTAACAAGCCATGAAAGTACTCAGCTGCACACCTCCTGCCTGTAAATTCCACCAAGGTGTGATTACTATGCCAACCATCAAGCACTTTCAAATTAAAACAGAATATGTGACGGATTGAAAAGAAAAATTATGCCACTCACAAATGCTAACACTTACATGTAACTCTCACACACCAAAAAAACCACTAACGAAGGAAACAAAACAGAAAAATGATTATTCCCAGTAGGCTGTGAAACATTATTTCTGTTCCTAAAATACCGCATCCCGAAGTACAATATGCAAGAGTTCTAACCATCATGGTTGAGGATGGAGGAAACCTAGTCACACAACCACCGTGCGTACCGATCTCCACATGTCCAGAATTCACTAGCATATCCTGTTCTATTTTGCCCTGTCCTATTCTCAACTCTGACTAACCCCAATCTCATATTCCCCAAAACCTACTCTCCTAAGGCAGAATATCATGCCCACTGGGATATTTCTAGTCCACTCTTTGTTTCAGCTCCCCATCTACCTACTAGAGGATTCCCAAAAATATTATTATTTTGTTAAGTAAACAGATTTTGTCATGGTACACCCCCACATGAAGCAGCTGACCAGTTCCTCCTCCTTTCATTACCCTATGCCAGTTTTATAGCACTTCACATTACTGATCCACTTGTTTTCTGGTTGTCTGTTTCCTCCAATCAAGTACAAATTAGATCTATGACTCTCTTATTCACCACTGCAACCCTAGTACCTGGAATGCTGTCTAGCTCCTAATGCTGCAATGATGTTTGCTGAAAGAATAAATGAATAAATTAATGCATGAGCTTTTGGCCAAAAGCAAGGAGAGGTGTTGGAAGATATGAGATATTTGGGTTGGACTGTTCTTTGGCCAAAATAAAACACACGGACACACAGACAGACAGACACACACACACACACACAGAAAAATGGAGTTCTTTCTGCCCTATCTTTGGCTTCCTTCTCTCTCCAGATTATATGACCTCCTGTCCTGTAGTTGACTACTACTTAGAAGTAATGAGCTGGAAGGATTACAGAAGAGCAATTAAGAATACCACCTTTGGAGTTAGAGCACCACCTAAATTCATATTCTACCTCCCACAACAGACAACAGATTTGTGACCATGGGCAAAGTACTGAACCTCATTAACAAAATAAGGGTTATAACTGTAGCCCTAGCCATACTCAGAAAATGCAAGTCAAGCTCTCAGTACACTGTTTGGATAAGCCCACCATGAGCATTTAATAAGTCTTCACTATTATTCTATTGCCATCATATTGACAGTCCAGTCCTTTGAAGGGCTGGAAGGCAGCACAAATCCTACATCACAGTTCCATATCTTCCTCCTGTAAGGATCCTATTCCCATACTAATTCTAATTCATGAAGGAGACTTACTATCCTATTATAACTGTTGTCCTTCTTGACTTCCAACCACATTCTTTCGTTTCAAGATGCTTCCAAAAAGCATTTTGTGATATTAGAATTATATATTTTCACCCCCAAAACAAGTTAAGACAATACCTCTGTTGAGTCCACCTTCAGAGGAATATCATGAAAGGGGGAAATGTAGTGACCAGCTACATTCTCTGCAAAGGGAAAAAACAAAAATAAAAATACAGAATTAAAGCAATAGACTATTCCATTCTTCAGAACAATTATATCCTTATCCATTTTTAAACTTTTTAAAAAAGCTATTAAAGATTTTTCAAATTAATCTAAACTCCCAATTTAAAGTTTAATTCAACTTTTAAAATTTGCCCCAATAGGATGACCAAAAATAATAAACCAATAAACATTTTGGTTTGCCAAAACAATTTACAGTTGACTCTTCAACAGTGTAAGTTTGAAATACATAGGTCCACTTATACAAACTTTTTTTTTAAATACAAGTGTAAGTTTGAAATATATAAGTCCACTTATACACTTTTTTTAGATACAATGTAGTACTGCAAATATATTTTCTCTCCCTTATGATTTTCTTAATATTTTCTCTAGCTTACTTTCTCTTTTTTTTTAAGATTTTATTTATTTATTAGAGACAGAGAGAGAGAGAGAGAGAGAGAGAGACAGGCAGAGGGAGAAGCAGGCTCCATGCAGGGAGCCTGACATGGGACTCCATCCAGGTCTCCAGGATCATGCCCTGGGGTGAAGGTGGCGCTAAACCACTAAGCCACCTGGGCTGCCCTCTCTAGCTTACTTTACTATAAGAATACGGTATATGATACATATAGCATACAAAAATCTCTGTTAATTGACTGTTTATGTTACTAGTAAGGCTACTGGTCAACGTAAGTTATTAGCAGTGAAGTTTTTAAAGGTTTACACAGACCTTCAACTGTGTGGTAGGCAGTCGTCCCTAACCCTGTATTGTTCAAGGGTCAATTGTATTTAATCTCTGTAGCTTAAAACATCCAAAGCAGAAAATGTCTAAAACTAACACCCAAATATAAAAAATCTCACTTTTGAAAAGAAATTCATTAATAAGTGATTGGATTAAAACTGATCTCAATTTTTCTGAGGAGAAACCTAACAGGAGAATTCCCAGTTTCTGTCTACAATTCACATGAACAAAGATGTAAAGATCCTACCCAATTAAAAGAAAAGAAACAAATCACTTGTTCCCACTCAGTGATAAGAATGCTTATATTAAGGTAAGCTTAAAACAAAAATGAACTTTAATAATAGAAAATATCTTATCTTCATTGCATATTTTAAATACTTCTAATAGCATATATTATTTAAACAAAATAAAACAACTTAATATGCACTTTTATTGGAATGCATCTCTTTCCAAAAGCTGGGCTTAGTATAGCCATAAAATTTTTTCAGTTTATAATTTCCTAAGTCAGGGTATGTTTTATTTCTGGCCTGCTACCTCTTTGGTAGAATTTTCAAATTCAGACTTTAAAAATATTTTAACAAAATAAACATGGACTGGCTGACAGCCCATTAGCAATGAGTACACTCAGCGCCCAAATCTTGGTTTCCAAATACCATTCTCCAATAAAAAAGAACTAGGGACTTCTTAAAGAAGGCTGGGACAAAGAATATACAAGATAAACCTGATGGATCCTGTAGTACCAGCAAACAAGTGCTGAAAGAAACAAAAGGTTGGTGGTATGTCAAAAGGAAATGGAACCAACATATAAGAGATCCCAAAGGCCAAAGATGTAAAAACTGAGCAACAGATTAATATTTGATTATAAGCCAAAGTATAAAATAAATACACATAAGACCACTCCAACACAAATAAATGCATAGATAGATAGATAGATAGATAGATAGATAGATAGATAAAGGGGAAGAAACAAACCTTCCTTATAGAAAAATTCCGATACACACACACACACACACACACACACACACACACACATCTGTCCACCCTCCAAAAAGTAGAGCTTACCCTGGTCTCTCTGCATATAGACTGGACTTAATGACTCACTTCCAAAGAACAGAACATGGAAAGGGGGAAACAGTAATATTAAATAGAGAACTCTGGCAAACAGCATCCTTAGCCAAATGATCAAGGTTACCATCACCAGTGACAAGTCACATTGATAGCATGTACCTCCTGATATGCTGTGATGAGAAGGGTACTCCATTTCTGCTGTATTTCCCCCCAAAACCCATAACCCATCTCATCATAAGAAAGACAGCAGACACCTTAGGGACATTCTACACCATAGCAAACAGTTACTCTTCAAAAATCTCAAGCTCATAAAACAAACAAGGAAATACTGAGTAATTGTTAGACTGGAGGGGAGGAAGGAAATATGACTAAGTGTAATGTGGTACCTTGAACTGGATCCTGGAACAGAAAAATGACATCAGTGGGCAAACGAGTGATTTCCAACTAAAATCTGGAGTGAACAATAGGTATCAATGTCGGTTTCTTTTAACAAATATACATTGGAAATGAGAAACGTTAATATTAGGGAAAGTTTTGGTAAGAGATAGATACACTGGAATTCTGTACTATCTTTGCAACTTCGCCAAATCAAAAATTATTTCAAAATAAAGTTTAAACAAAAACAAGCCATGCTTCAACCCACTAAAATTAAAGCATATAACTTAATGGCTCTGGCTTCACCAAAACTGTATTTCTTCTTCTCATGCTCTGTAGGTTTTCCTTAGCACTTATTTTAGTAATACACCTTGAAAGAAGGTGTTTTTGTTGTTTGCTTTTGTTTGTTCTGTTATACTCTGTACTGGGTCCCCGGCATCCAGAAAGTACCCAGCACTTAGTAGACATTCAATAAATATATTTCTACTACTGTTTCATTTTTCCCTCCAAACAGTTCATGAAACTTTTCTTTTCCACTCTAGCAACAAGGTAACTTCTGAAGGACCCATTCACAAGGTAGGATAAAGATGAGAAGAAGCACACAAGTGGCAAAGTATATATAACCTTGCTATGATCTACAAAGTTCTTTTTCATTAGTTAAAAAAAAAGATGCACCTTTAAAAATAACCTTTTGCATATCAGATCAAACTTCAAATTCTGAATTTGCCTGAATTTGAAATCATCTATGAGCACAAGAAACAGAATGATCAGTGTGTTTCATGATTATTTACTTTTCTATAAGTAACACAGTACTTAAATGGGTAACATTTATTTTCTATTAAAATATGGCAGTGGGAATTGAAAATGATACAGTCACTTTGGAAAATACTTTGGCAGTTTCTGATAAAGTTAAACATTTGATCCAGAAATCCTACTGCTAAGTATTTGACCAAGAGAAATGAACTAATGTTCCAGGAAAACCTCTAAGTGAATATTTATAGGTGGCTTTATTTAAAATCGTCAAAAACTGGAAGCAAACTAAATGTACAGTTAATGGATAAGTGAACTCTGCTACAACCATAGAATGGTGTTTTGCACAACGAATGATATATTAGTGCCCAATAAAAAAGAATGAACTATCAATATACACAACAAAATGGATAAATCTAAAATGCATTATGCCATGTGGAAAAAGCTAGACTTAATTCCATTTGGATGACCTGTTAGAAAAGGCAAAAGTATAGGCATAAAGAGCAGGTCTGTGATTGCCAGGGGTTGAGGGTAGAGGTTAAAGGTGACTAAAGAGAGACCACATGGAAACGGTTTTGGAGTGATGAATTGTTCTGTACCTTGATTGTGATGGTGTTTATTTTTTTTTTTTAATGTTTATTTATTTATGATAGTCACACAGAGAGAGAGAGAGAGAGAGACAGAGACACAGGCAGAGGGAGAAGCAGGCTCCATGTACCGGGAGCCCGACGTGGGATTTGATCTCGAGTCTCCAGGATCACGCCCTGGGCCAAAGGCAGGCGCCAAACCGCTGCGCCACCCAGGGATCCCTGTGATGGTGTTTAAACAATCTATATTCTATCAAAACTCAGAACTGTTTACAAAAAAAGACTGAATTTTATTGTATATAATATTAAAAATAAATAAATACGAAGCAAAAAAAGAGGTTAAAATATGTATAAAAGTATAAATGTAATAAGCTCTTGTTCCAATGAACAATTACCAATCTGTGATTCTTTTCTCAGCTTTACGTCACCAAGGTAAGGTAGTTTTGAGGAAAATACAATCTTTTGGAAGGTTTTGTCAACTTTTGAGACCTATCACTGTGATGGGAATTAACAATAATCTCAGCTTTAAGAATTCAGAAAGTTGCACAAACCAGGGAACTTCATTATTAAAATTGAGGAAATTAAAAAAAATTAAGGAAATTTAAGAAATTTGGCATAATAGCTGGGATGCCTTTGTAATTAAGAATAAATGATACCTCCAGCACACTGATTTGCTGTTAAATTTCTCTAAAGATCCAATGCTCTTGTTAACTGGACACAAGCCCCAACAAACTTATTAAGATGAAAGCCATGTTACTCCAGCCTGAGGAAAAAATAGGACCAGCCTAAGTTGTGATCACTAAAAGCTAAAGATGAAATGTGCTGAGGTATCTATCTTTTTAAACCAGGATCTAAACATGATATTCAAATACTATGGTAATGCCAATACATGGGTTTAAGTTGTTATCTAACTGGCATCTTGGAAAATTAAGAGTATTAGCAAGAGAATGGTCCGACTCAGATAACAAATACCTACTAGAAGCCATTTGGATCACAAAATAAACAAATGAAGAAAAAAGAATAGAAAGAATTACATCCGCAAAAATAAAATATGGCTTTAGATGTCAGATAATGATAATACTTTGATGGGCAATATACCAAAAACTCACACAGAGCAATGAATACAGAGACCAAGAACCCGACTTCTAGTTACTGAGCTTGATAAAGTCACTCAGTTTCTCTGGAACTTAATTTTCTCAATTTTTTTCAATCAAGCAATATGTAATTTAGTTTGTAAAAGGTAGTGTATTAGATGTCGGAATACAAAAGTGCTAAAAAGTGAGCTATGCCCATAGCCAAGACAGGGCATGCACTGCATCATCCACATCAGTATCATCCAGTAAGTGGAAAGACAAAGGAGTCCTCTTGGCATAATCAGGAAGCTAATCGTTGACCTAATGCCGAAAGGAAGGATTAGAACCCATTAAAGTTTTCTAGGGTCAGTGCTATTTGTATACTAGCATGCTCCATATAGAATATTGAGACTATCTAAAGGTAGATTTAAAGATAGGTGCCGTCTATCCTGACCTTCTATAAAATGAAAAGGGTAATATATATTATACACATGAGCCATAGACAGAGAGATGTGATATATGTAGCAAGCATTGGAGTAATGTGTGCCACTTTGTAAAGTTGACAGACTATAAAGCACACAGTATAGACAGCCCTTTCTCAGAGCCTCAAAATAAATCAGTGATAAATCCTGAGTTAGAACTTCATTATTTGAAGCTCAGACTGGTTGTTTCTTTAGATTTGAACCAAGCTGTTGCTACCAATTTGCTTTTTAAAATTGCTCGTTTGCTGTTTAAACAAAGCAATTTATGTTCATAGTTAAAAAAAACTCTGTCTCCACCTCTCTCCAATCCAGATTCACTCTCAGAGCAAAATTTTTAACTTTAGGTCTAGTGATTATCTACATAACTCCAAATAATGTTTCTATCATTAGTTTTTACCTTATCAATTTTTGAAATTATCTACTGATTCCAATTCTAAGAGATAAGTTCATTAGTTCATTTGACCCCCAACCTATTCCTCTTAAATTTTCTAATCTTAGTACTTTAGACTTTATTCCTTATTCCACCAAACACACTATATTTGACCCTACCAACTGGCTTTTTTACCTCATTCCCTTCATCCTTCTCTCTCTGAATTTTTATCTTCTTCACTTTTATTTTTTCATTTCAAGGTTGATATTCTATAATCATACTGAATTTTCTATGCTCTTCCTATTAGTATATTTCCAAATTTTTTCTAAGAATAGGAAAAACCTGGAGTGTTTGCTAAACAGGTCTCTGGACCTTCCATATACCTAGGGAATCAGAATCTTAAGAAATCTGGATAACTAGATTTTTAACAAGCACCCACAAATACTTCTTACACTGAAGTAACTTTGAGAAGCATTATCTATGTATTGAGTTTTGGCCAAGTATAATGTTTTAATTAAATTTCCTCTCCTGTTCAGCTTCTGTTTTGACTTGTGCTTCTAATTATGTTTCCTTCATTGTCAGTCATAATCATAACTATAAATTATTCAAATGTCTCACAGATTCCACAGACTATGGAATTCTCTCTTTACACAAACAGCTCCGTTTGGAAATCTCTATCCTCTAGCTGCAATATGGACTGGATTTTTTTGGCATCCTAAGACTTTGTTTCTTTGGTCTCCAGCTTAGATCTGTTTTCTAGATCCCATACATTCATCCTTTTTGTTTTACTTAGTTGTTTTGCAGGAGCATATCCCTAACTTACATTCTGTATGAAAGGATGCATATAAGGTAAATTTCCCAAGTCCTTAAATGTCTGAAATGTCCTTATTTGGTCTTCACCCTAGATTGATGGTTGCCTGGGCAAATTCTAGGAAGAACATTATTTTTCTCTCAAAACTCGGAAGGCACTACTCCAGTCATTAAGCATTCATTTGTGCTTGTAAGTCAAATCCAGTTTGATTCTCATTCTCTTTCACGTGACCTGTTCTCTCTCTCTCTCTCTCCTGCCTCATGCCCTAGGGCTTTCAGGATCTTCTTTATAAAAGCTTCAGTTTTCTGAGATTTTTATAATGTGTCTGGGACTCAGAAGACTGAGATCCCAGAATTCTTAGATCTCTTCTACTAGCTCTTTGGTAATGAACTCTCCATTCCTTCTGGCACTCATATTAGTCCAATATTGGACTTCCTAGATTAAATCTCCTTGTCTCCTCTTTCTACCTCCTTTTTCTGTCTCTTTGGCATCGTGTTATACTTTCTGATAGATTTACCTTATATTCTAACTTTCCTGTATTAGTTTTCCAGGAGTGCCATAACAAATGATCACAAATGATCACAAACTCGGTGGCTTAAAACAACAGAACACCATTTGTCCCACTATACCTTCTACTGAGTTGTCTTTACAATAACAATATTTTAGTATGTCTGTGATTATGATTTCCTCCTAGCTTCCTCTTCCTCTTTAATGGATACAAGAGTTTCTAAAATCTCAGAGACACTCATCAGACTTTTTAAAATTCAAATTCTCTTCTTTCTACTTTCTTTTGTTTTTTCTTTTTTACTATTGATAAAATTTCCTCAAATTCATTCACATGCTATTTAGTGGACACGTAAGTCCTGGGTATACAAATTCCCTATTCTTATGGAACTTATATTCTAGTAGGAGAGGCAGGTATAGAAGCAATGAATAGGACTATATTCTTACTATATTGGATACAATAAGCCCCATAAAGGAAAACAAATGAGGTCAAGAAAGGAATGAATAAGGGAAGGGACAAAATTTAAATGGAAAGGACAGGGAAGATCTCCCTGATAGGTAATATTTCAGTACAGACCTAAATAAAGTAGGGAAGCAGGTCAAGCAGGTATCAGGGAGGAACACTGCAGAGGCCAGGATGGCTGGAGCACACCAATCAAAAGGAAGAGTGGTAAGCAAAGAATTCAGAGAGGAAGCCCAGTATTAGGTCACACAGGACTTTGTATACCGTGGTGAATATTTAAAACTTATTTTGAGCAAAATGAAAAGCCACTGGGGTTTGAGCAGAGCCTGGACACAATCTAACTTACATTTTTAAAAGGATCAAGGTAACTTCTGTGTGGAAAGCAGTCTACAGGGGGACAAGGTGGCAGCAGGGGAAGAATCAGGAGGCTACGACAATTGGTCAAGTGAAAGATGGATAAAGTGGCAAGGATGGGAAGTAGAGAGAAGTGACTATCTCCTAAATGTATTTCAAAAGCACAGCTGAAGGGAGAAACTACTAAGCTAGAAGTGGGGTTAAGATAAGAAAGGCACCAGGAAGGATTGCTAAGTTACTGACTGCAGAAGTTGAGAACAGAAACAAGTGAGTGCGGAGAAGAATCAGTTTTGTAGGGGGATCCCTGGGTGGCTCAGCGGTTTAGCGCCTGCCTTTGGCCCAGGGCGTGATCCTGGAGTCCTGGCGTGATCCTGGAGTCCTGGGATCGAGTCTCGAGTCGGGCTCCTGGCATAGAGCCTGCTTCTCCCTCCTCCTGTGTCTCTGCCTCTCTCTCTCTATCATAAATAGATAAATAAATCTTTAAAAAAAAAAAAAAGAATCAGTTTTGTACATGGTAACCTTGAGTTGTCTCTGAGACATTTAGGTGGGAAGACAATATGTTTATTGGATGTGTAAATCTTGAGTTCAAGAAGAGATTCGGGCTGTTACAAATCTGGGAGGCACAGATGGTATCTAAAGCTACGGGACTGAAAGGCATCACTTAGAGCAATAGCTATGGACAGCAAACTTTGGTCCATGGCCTGTTTTTATTTGTGTAAATACAGTTTCCTTGGAACAAAAGCCACATTCATACTTTTATTCTCTCTGGTTACTGTTGTGCTACAAAGGCAGAGCTAAGTAGTTGTGGCAGAGACCCTACGGCCTTCAAAGCCTACTATTCACTATCAGGGCCCTTTACAGAAAACATTAGCCAACTTCTGTCTTAGAGAATAAACAGATATGTGGGCTAAGTACTGAGCCGTGGGGCATTTCAAAAGTTGAGTTCAGAAGTAAGAGGATCTAGAAAAGGAGACTGCTGGAGAAGCCATCAAAATAAAAGAGTGCTGTCCCAGAGACAAAAAGAAAAAAAAAAAAAAGTTTCAAGGAAGACAAAGTGATGACTGTGAAAGGTTCTACTGATAATTCATGTAAGATAAGAACTTAAAACTGATCATTTTCTTTGTCACGTGGAAGTTGCATTTTGACAAAAGCAGTTTGGTAGAGTAGTAGTGAAAACCTGACTAAAGGTGATCCTTGACAATTTGGTTGATATTTAAGATTACACTAGAAAAACTGATGTGTACATGGGAAAAGCTTATTGAAGGGTCAGCTTCCCAAGGAGACATATGGGTAAGAAGTTGGCTATTCCACTGGGAGGTTTCTAAGTGAGAATGCAGAGAGCTCTGCTGGAGCAACACCGCTATTGGGCGTCTACTTTCCTCTTTCTTCAATTTCTGTAGAAGAAACCAGCCCATTCCACAAACCCCAAACCTGCATGATAAACATCTGTGTGCTATTCCATAATAAAAGTTACATTAACTGCCCCCGCCTCCTGTAAAGCACCACATCCCACTCTCATCCTCCTCTCTCCTATCTGACATCAACAAGCCCACAACCACTCTGAGTTTATGCAAAGCAGTTTGGCTTCTTCTTATACTACAGACCCTTCAGCACATATACTTAAGGTGGTACTTCCTCCACAGTTTCATCAATAACTGCATCTCCGACTGTTCATCAAATTCTATAAATATTTTGAAATCTCCAGCTCTGATGAGTCCTCCTTATTTGTTGTTTCAGGATTATCCTTTTTTATTCACTTACTATCACTATAATAGGATATTCACTAGAAGGAAGAGCAGACAAACAATTGTAGTCACCCTTGCCATCTTGTCTCAGTATTTCACTCTGTCAAAAATAATAAACTAATTAATTCTTTCAGGCCCTTCTATATACACTGGACATGGCCAATCAAGACTTTCCCTTCAACTAGACTAAAATGAGATTTTATTCTATTATTTTGCAAATTATCTGTATTTTTCTCTCATAACAGCAAGTTGTATTAGGATGAAAGTTTATTAATGGTAGTAGCAAGTGAGATAATTGAATGGAGTGCAAAACTTGTATTTGATAATATGTATATACACCAAACAGCTACATGTATGCCAAATACCATCATACTACTGCATATCATTACTAAAACTATTTATAGAGATTCTTACTAGAGCCTTAACAATGACAAACACCAAATAAATACAAATAAGTTTTCAATGTTCACATAATAACCATTATGTTCTATATATATAATTCAAATTCTGTGATATGAGCCAACTTAAAAAAACATTACAGGAATTCATACACTTCAGACTCAAACACATATTGTATGGATTATTCTCAGGAAATTTTATTACGTCCAAATGTATGGTACATTCAATGGCAGATTCCATCACCTACTCCTCAAATGATGTACTCAAAAAAAGAAAACCTACAGTAATTTCAACTTAAGCATACATTATGAATGATACAACAAATTCATTTTAAAGAACTATAGGATTCATTCTCATTCCAAATAAAAGCAACATGAATTACCTACAGCACAGTGTCTCTAAGTGAACCAGTCACCTACACTATGTAACAAAAATGCAAACTATGAAAAGCATAGCTTCAACTCATTTTTTTTTAGAAAAACGCAAAAAAAAGTGTTTTGTTTTTTTTTTTTAAGTGAGAGAGTGAAAGTGGGGAAAGAGGGGGCAGAGGGAGAGAGAGAGACAATCTTCAGCAATCTCCATGCTCTGCATGGAACCTGATGCAGGGTCCATCTCAAGACCCTGAGATCATGCATGACCTGAGCCAGTATCAACATTATCAAGAGTCAGAGACCCAATGTATTGAGCCACCCAGGTGCCCCCATGAATTTTCAAGTTATTAAGAAAACAAACAAGGACATACAGACTATCAAAGTAATACTGACATGCAGTACCGCCTTTGATCCTATATAAACAAGTCTAACTTCATTATGATTTCACAATTCAGAAGACTGCAGGGCAGTATCCATTAAAACTGAGATTGGGGGCGGGGGGGGACCTGGGTGGCTCAGTGGGTTGAGCAACTGACTCTTATATTCAGCTGAGGTCATGTTTTCAGGGTTGTGAGATCGAGCCCTGCAAGGGGCTCCATGTTCAGAAGGGAATCTGCTTCTCTCCCATTATTTTTACCCTTCACATAATATGACAAGACCTTTGGTCTTCTGTCTTGAAGTCAAAAGGAAAAAAATGACATTTATTAAATATTTACTATGTGCCATGTGTGAGACACTGATAAATCTTACACACTTGATCTCATTTAACTGCCACAGCAATTCAACATTAGTCGTGCTATCCCTATTTTGCAGATGAAGAAATTGAGCTGAGGGATGTCAAGTGATGCCCAAGACAGTCAAGCTAGGCCTACCATCTAAGTGTTTTGACTATTAGTCTAAAACTCTTTGATACACTTGTTTTTTAGAAGTTTCAGAAATCATCTCACCCAGCACTTCCTCAACTGAATTCCATGAAACTCTAGAGTCACTAAGATATTAACAAATGTTCTGAGAGATAAGGGCTCTGGAGTTCAAACGTTTAGGACAAGTTACTTTGTATCAGAATTTCCCAGAAAATGTGCATTGTGCATAATTTTTATATGCATAGTTTATTATGCACATTGTGACTCTCTAAGAAGGTGATAAAATGGGAAGTGTTCTGCTCACTTATCAAATACCATGAGGGACTGTGTTTAAATATTCTATGGAAAAAAATAAATAAATAAATAAATAAATAAATAAATATTCTATGGTATGTTTTTGCTCAACTCAGCACACTTTGGAAAATGACCATCTAGTCCAATCTCCTCTTTCCATGGTTTAATAAAATTGAGATACAGATAAATGACTCAGTCAAGGCCACAAAGGAACTTAATAAATGGCCAAGGCTGGTACCAAGGAGATCTGATGATTCCTGCCAGGACACTCTTTCCCCTCTATCATCCTGTCTCACTTCAACACTGTTTCTACAAACTCCAACACCAAGGAAAACCAGGGGAAAAAAAGTATTAAACCTATCATTTACTCTGGTTCTTCTGAGTGGCAGTATAGAGAAACCATTTACAGAAATGAAGCTCAAAATGGTCTACCTCTGAGTGTACTGGTATTTCAGAGAACTGGGATATATTTGGAAATGTGGGAAAAGATTCCACTGTAATAATGCTGAGTAACACTTTTCAGCCAAGTTGTGCTACATTCAGGTTTTTCTTTTTGTTTTTTTTTTTTAAAGATCTTATTTATTTATTCATGACAAATGTATTGAGAGAGAGAGAGAGAGAGAGGCAGAGACACAGGCAGAGGGAGAAGCAGGCTCCATGCAGGTAGCCCGACTTGGGCCTGGATCCCGTGACCCCAGGATCACACCCTGGGCTGAAGGCGGCGCTAAACCACTGAGCCACCTGGGCTGCCCAGGTTTTTCTTTGAAGTGCTGTAGAACTACACCCTAGTCCTGCATTGCCAAAGGTCAAAATATCCAATTTGAGACCATTTTTATACGAAACTATTTGTTCAGTTTTCCTCTTACTCTTTTACCTTAAAGGGGCTTCCTTTCACTTTGTCCTCCCCTGCCAGCAAGCAGTAAACAGCCCCAAGCCAAGCATGCCCCCTGGCGGTTTAGATCAGGAACTGCGTAATGTGACATCCCTTCCAATTAGTAGCTCACCTCCTGGGCCCTCCCCCAAACCACACTCTTCTAAGAATTCTTACCCATTTGCTTCAGTAAAACCTTCTCTTTTCTATCATTTATTCTCAGTGAAAAAAAAAAAAAAAAAAGCACTTTTGGCATTCTAGTTACTTAAAAATCGTCTAAGTACACTTGTAGCTAAAGAAACAAACCACAGTGAAAGGCCAATATAGCCTTGGAAATGCACTAAGAGAAGCCTTGCCCCAGGGGAGAATGTTAGAATACTTAATATTTATCCAATGCTTTCGAGGATAATTGGCACTGAGAAGGACCTTGAAGATCACTGCTAGGTCTACTGCATTATTTTACAGGTAAAACAAACGAACAAACAAACAAAAAACAAGAAATGAGGGAATTACCTGCCCAAATAACACAGAGTTCATGGCAAAGTCAGGATGAAGGCCTAGGAGTTGTCATTTCAAAGCCAGTGCAATGTCAACTAGGCCATATGCCCCCGGCTCCTCAAGAGTGTTTTTCTTATCAGTTAACATTCAAGTAAAATATTTTTTAGTGTTTACATATTTTTCCTTAATTATTTATATGGATATTATGGCTCTCTTGAGAGCAGGGCCCATAAATCTCCTTAGTGCCGTGTCTAACAGTATCTAGCACGCTTCATAAATATTTACTTTCTTCATCCATTATTGCTGTACTTATTGCAAATCTAGAATATTTTCCCCATGTTATGCGTTTAGACGAGCTAACAACCTAACTACCATCTCACAACACTCTTTCTACAGGAAACTGTGCCCCAAATTGATGGGGAACAAAAGGCTAGCTGAGGACAAAGCAGAAGCTCACACCCTGCAACCCCCCTTCCCCACCCCTACCCCACCCCCGGGCGTGACATTCCTCAGGCACTCCTGGATGCCCTAAAGCTAAAGGAAAGGAAAAACAAATAGTTAGCTTAGAGCTATTATAGTCCTAGAGACGGGAGTCTCCCACCATTTACAAAATGCCTTAGTGACTTACAAGAAAAAAGCATCCTTACCTAAATTCCAGAAGGAAACTCCCTACTGTCTTAATGTTAATGGTTTACTAGAGAGAAAAACAACCTTAACTTGACTATGGCAAGAGCTCCAGTATCTTCTAGGTCCTCTTTAGCATATGAAAATCCTTTTGAAACTTCCCTTTCCTTACCTCCCCCAACTCCCAGATACATGATCAGCTACCCCTCAAAGCCCAGGACAGCAGTCCTTCCTGCCCCAGGGTCCCTCTCCGTGTTTTCATAAAAACCACCATTTTGGACCAAAGATGCCTCAAGAAATCTTTCTTGGTCCTCGCTTGGGATCTCACTCCTACCAAACCTCACCTATATTCCAAAACTACATTAAAATCATCACACCATACATAACCTACTGGAACACATTCCATTCAGAATTTGGGACGTCTTGATAAGGGTTCCTGTCCACCACCTGATGAGTCCTGACTGAACAAGAACGGGAAAGAACATGTACCATAGGGGGAAACAGCAATCAATTTTGAAGACCCTGGTTATTTTAGCATCAGTTGCACTCATAATCGCAAAGCTATACTATCTCCGTCTTCTCTCCCATAAAATACTACTCTTCCATCCTAAGTTCGTGTAAGAGATGTCAAGCATTTTGTAAATCACAGGTATCAAGAATGATTACAGGTATTACTTATAATACCTGTAGTATAATTTATATTGTGGACGCTCTGACTAATCACCTGTAATATAATTGATATTACAGGCACTGACTCATCACTTTCCATACGCGTTATCATGAAATTCTTACAGCCCTGTTTTACAGATAAGAAAAAAAAAAAAAAAAAAAAAGCAAGGCGTGGCAGGTTAAGAAAAAACTCGTCCGGGGTCGCTCGGTCACAGAGCTAAGAGCTGGAAACTTCAGGATTCGAGCTTCGCTCTGAAAGCCTCCGAAGCTGGTGCTCCTAAAAGATGGGAATTAAGGCAAGAAAAGGTTTTACAGGAAAAAAAAAAAAAAGGGGGGGGGGGGCGCCTGGGTCGTTCAGTGGTTGAGCGTCTGCCTTTGGCTGAGGTCGTGGTCCCCAGGTCCCGGGCTCGAGTCCTGCATCGGGCTCCCGGTGCATGGAGCCTGCTGCTCCCTCTGCCTGTGTCTCTGCATCTCTCTCTCTCTCTCTCTCTGTGTGTGTCTTTCATGAATAAATGAAATCTTTTTTTTTTTTTTTTTTTTTTTTAAAGTACTACTCCGTTCAGGGCTCGGAAATCAGTGAGGCACGAAAGCAAGTCTTCCAATCTGGCTATTGTCACCGACACACAGTGGAATGTGTGGGCGCCAAGAAAAAGGAGCATAAGTGACGGCGACCTGGGTCCTTTCCTGACTCAGGAAATCGCCGCGATCCCTGCACCTCGCTTCGCGCCCCGGGCCGCGCCCGTCAGAGGAGACCCGGGCCTGGGGGTGCAAACACGTGACCATCAATGCCGGCGTCCGGGAGCGGGTCCCTCGCGGGAGCCCCCGCCCGCCCGCGCCCCCGCCCGCGCCCCCAGAACACGCGCTGCTCGCGGCCGCCCGCCCCGCTGCAGGGCCCGGGGGAGGCGCGCCGGGCCGCGCTGTCTTCCGGGAGCCCCGCGCCGCAGCGGGGGCGGGGGATGGGGGGCCTCGGCCGCTCCGCCACCCCCGCGCGGCCGGGGAAGGAGGGAGGAGGCCGCTCGGAGGCCCGGGCCCCACCCCGCGCCTCCCCTGCGCGCCGCCCGCCGGGGGCCCCCCGCGAGCTACTCACGGAAGAAGAGGCGGTACCCGGGGGAGCGGGGCCGGCCGCGCTCCTCCGTGCGGTACGAGGCCATGGCGCGGTGCGGGCCAGGCCCTGCGCGCGCTCCCCGGGGCGCGCGGGCGGCAGCGGGGGGCCCCGCGCGCCAGCCCCAGCCCGTGCGCAGGAGCGGCAGGAGCGGCAGCAGCGCGCGCATGGCGTCCGCGGCGGTCGGGCTCCGCGCGGGGCGGCGCTGGGGGGCCCTGGCCCGGCCGCGCGCCGGCGCCCCCTACTGGCCGGAGCCGTCACTCCCGCCCGCCCTCTAGGGGTTCCCCGTGGCCGCGCGGCGGGGCGCCCTGTGCCCAAGCGAGGCCAGGGTTCAGGGCTGAGCCAGAGAGCGTCCAGCACCCCCGAGGAGCTCACGGCCACGTACTACCGCGTATGTGCATTCGTGCCTTCGCTCGTGCGCTCACTAGTCACTAGCACAACAGTATCCTTATTATGATGATTCAATATCGAGGGATCGTGCGCAGCCCGGGTGGCCCAGAGCTTTAGCGCCGCCTGCAGCCCGGGCTGTGGTCCTGGAGACCCGGGATCGAGTCCCACGTCGGGCTCCCTGCATGGAGCCTGCTTCTCCCTCCGCCTGTGTCTCTCTGTCTCCCTCTCTTTCTCTCTCTCTCTGAATTAAAATATATATATATATATTTTATGCATATATCTATATATATATTGAGTGATTGTTCTGTGCCAGGCACTGGTCCAGAGCCCGTCTAACGAAGGAGACAAGCTTTACACCCACAGAGACGTCGTCGTAAGACATCATCAGACCTTGTGAAGATTTGACCTTGACGCTGACTTCTAGAACAACAACAACAACAAAAAAATACATGAGTAACTTCAAACGCCCTCTCCTTCCTTCATAAGGCTTTTTCCTACTTAACCCAACTAGAGGCGATTTATCCTTTTAATTAATTAACTTATCCTTCTGACGTTTTCACTTCTACAATGGCACTTAATGAGCCAGACACTCAGGAATTAAGATTTAGCGTCCTTGCAGGATGCAGCAGCCTGCCCTGCGTATAATGGCTCCTTTGTTGTGGCGGTAAACTGCTCCTGGAAGTCCCTTTTACCAAATCTTTCTATTAGCATGTGACATTTTGATTATCCACTTTACAGAAAAACTTGGAAGAAACAGTTTTCCAAAGGCAGTATCTCCACTTCATACTCTCTCCCCATTTCAATTCAAATATGCTTCCTCTACCTTCTCCAGATCACCAGTGACCTCTGGTCAATGTGAAGTCCAAGTCTTACAATAAATCTTTCTTTACCAGAAGAAAGCAGTAAAAAATAAATAAATAAATAAATAAATAAATAAATAAATAAATAAAACATCTAAAGAAAATTAAATGTTATTCAATCTGAAAGTGAAAGCAAAAATAGCAATTTTGCAAAAAATAGGCCAAAAAAAGTGCACCTATGCTCTTTGCAAAAATTAAGTGGAATGGTTTTAATTAAAAGAGAAAGCATCTTTTGGGGTCCTTCAGTGGCTCAGTTAGTTAACTGTGCTATCAGCTCAGGTCATGATCTCAGGGTCCTGGGATGGAGCTCTGCATGGGGCTTCATGCTCAGCAGGAAGCGTGCTTCTTCCTGTCCCTTTGCCTGTGCTCTGCCTGCTTGTGTGCTCTCTATATATCAAATAAACAAATAAAATCTTTTAAAGAGAGAGAAGGCATTTTTAAAATAACCTTTTAAGGTACTGTAATAAAAATTGGCTTCTAAGTGAAATGTTAATATACACAATGAATACATAAGTTCATGAAAAATATAATTCTAACTTAAAATCCTGGCTCTTGCAACATAAGACAAACATATTTGCAAATATTAATTTATATTAAGTCATGATATGGATCTGATTTTTTAAAATTAGTTGAAACAAACCTTTACTTACAAAATCTGCAAACAGAAATCTTACCAAGATGGTTCTATAGCCACCATATAACTCTGCATAGGTTAATACTTACATCTAGATGGTGGTCAGAATTTTGATCAACATAAATGTCTGGTTGTAGGTGATATAGGGCTCTCCCATGTGAGAGAGCCAAGTTATTTCTATTTGTTACTCTTACGTGTTTAATTTCCATTGCTAAGGTCACCCTCATAGTTCAAAATAGCTGCTACAGCTCCAACCATCACATCTTCATTTCACCTAGGAAGAAAGAAAGAAAGAAAGAAAGAAAGAAAGAAAGAAAGAAAGAAAGAAGGCTGTGCCCCTTCCCTTAAGAACACATCCCAGAAACTCTAACATTACTTTTATTTGCATTATATTGAGCAACACTTAGTCTACTGGCCACAACTAACTCTAAACTAGCAGCTTTTTTTCTGAATCAACAGAGGCCTAGATAAAAACTGGATGTCATACTACTACAGAAGAAAGGGAAAATGAATATTGGAGGACAACCAGCAGTCTGCCACAAATGACATTTTCTTTCCCTATTGTCCAACTTCCTTGGAAAGATCTGTGAGAATTCTACATATTTCTACTCCAACTATGAACTGGGTTCACGTTCTTCCCAACTAGATACCTGGCTTCGTTCAATTTCACCAATTACTTCACGGCAGTTAAAATTAAGAGACTGGTTTACCCAATTTCCAGAAAGGATCTCTGGGAGATATTGTCAGTAACCCCTTAGGCTCTACTTAGATTGCAGATCGTAAAATGTTTTTGTTGACTGTGGTGGCTTCATATGTAAGTTTGATTAGGTTAAACTGTGAGTCAGATTCTCCCATAAAGGGGGGGAGGGGATTTCTTTTGTGAATATGTCATAGCGGAAATTTAATTTTGTTTCCTCATGGAGAAAAAAAAAGCTTAATTGTTCTATTAACCTTTGAAGTTCAGATGTTTCAATGAGATAAACCCTACTGAGACCAAGTTGTGGCTAATTTCTAATGATCTGTAGATTCTTAGGATAAGACCAAACCTGGCAGAGTGTTCTGGAGCTGAAGTGGATTGTCCAATGAAGAGCCTTTATAACTCCAATGACTGGAGTTTCCCTAGAAAGGGTATGATATGGATGAAGCAGCAAAGGCCGCCCCTGAGAAGACTGGCAATCAAATCAAAAGTCTTTCATGAAAGGTGGCACAAAACCAGCGTCTCCCATAACTATGAAACTGTAGTGGAGATAGGAGTTGGTGCCAGAGAAAAATGAGATAATTATTGAATCCCAATTCTGTTTCTACTTTTAGTTTTGGTAAATGTAACACAAAATCCAACTTGGATAGAGTTGTCATTTTCTGAAATGCTGGATTATCCTGATAGGACATAAAAGAATTTTGGAATTGTGGAGTAGTCATTTATGTGTGATATTATGTAAAAGCAGCATGTGTCTCTAAAATTAATTGTTATCCTTACCTAAAACATAATAAATAAATAAATTTTAAAACCTGCTAATTGCCATCGCTCACGCTTGCTAGCCAATAGCTAACTTTAGGGCCTGGGCTATGAAATATAGTCGGATTCAATATAAGTAATGAGAATTTTAAAGTAATTTTGAATATTTTCTAATTTATCTGTTTAGGAACGTACAAAATATTTCTCTGGCCTTTTGAATACTTTATCTAAAGGGCAACTTTGAAAATATTTTCATGTTACCAACTATTTAAAACATCTGTCATACTATCTAATAAATGTTGCAAAAGTATCTCTAACTGTTACTTAGAGTTCATGTTCATCCTCCATTTGTGAGCCACATTTTTTCCTTCTAAATACATGTCGAAGTTCCAGATCACTTCTCACTTAAAAATTGACTATTATTGTACTGAGGAACAAAGTTATTATCATGACAATACAACGAAACAACAGGGTTTTTATCTGCTAACTTTAGACCTTGAAATATCTTATATTAAATGCTGTCTTGATTTTATATATTTATGGTTTTTTAAAAGATTTTATTTATTCATGAGAGATACAGAGAGAGAGGCAGAGACACAGGCAAAGGGAGAAGGAGGCTCCACGCAGGGAGTCCAATGTGGGACTCAATCCCAGGACTCCAGGATCGTGCCCTGAGCGGAAGGCAGAGGCTCAACTGCTGAGCCACTGAGGCGTTCCTATATTTAGTTTTATAAAAGCTATGATACCTCAAGAGAATAAGAGAAGCTGCAGATGGGAGAAAATATTTGCAAAAGATATATCTGATAAAGTACTATGACCAAAATATACAAAGAACTCTTAAAAATGAAATATAAGAAAATAAACAACCTAATTTTAAAAATGGTTAAAAAGGGATGCTTGGGTGGCTCAGTGATTGAGCATCTGCCTTTGGCTGAGGGAGCGATCCTGGCGTGTCAGGATCGAGTCCCACATCAGGCTTCTCATAGGGAGACGGCTTCTCCCTCTGTCTATATCTCTGCCTCTCTCTGTATCTTTCATGAATAAATAAATAAATAATTTTAAATGAATAAAAATGGTTAAAAGAAGGAAAAAACAAAATAGGGAGAAATACTGCAGTGATTAAATAAGTTTGTGGGTGACAGAACCTATTAGTTGCCCCCCAACATCAGTACTCTTCTTTTACAGCAAAAGAATGTTTGACTTTTCCAAATAAAAACTATACTTTCCAGCTTCCCTTATAATAGGTATCACCACATAATTAAAGTCCACCAATAGAACATCTAGGGACATTCCTTAGGAAAATCTGGTATACACACACACACACACACACAAACACACACAGCAGAATATTGTTCAGTCATGAGAAAGAAGGAAATCTTGCCATTTGTGACAACATGGAAGGAACCTGAGGGCATATTATGCTAAGTGAAATAAGCCAGACAGAGAAAGACAATACTACATGATCTCACTTACATGTGGAATGGAAGAAAGAAAGAAAGAAAGAAAGAAAGAAAGAAAGAAAGAAAGAAAGAAAGAAAGAAAGAAGAAAGGAAGGAAGGAAGGAAGGAAGGAGGAAAGAAAGAAAGAAAGAAAGAAAGAAAGAAAGAAAGAAAGAAAGAAAGAAAGAAAGGGAAAGGAAAGGAAAGGAAAGAAAGGAAAGGAAAGAAAGGAAAGGAAAGGAAAGGAAAGGAAAGGAAAGGAAAGGAAAGGGAAAAGAAAAGCAAAGCTGAATTCACAGAATCATAGTAGAATAGTAGTTGCCATGGACTAGGGTGTGGAAGAAACAGGGAGATGTTGGTCAAACATCACAAATTTCCAGTTGTAAGTTCTAGGGCTCTACTGTACACCATGGTGACCATAGTCATGCTAAGAGAATAGATCTTAAATATTCTTAACACACACACATGAAAAAAAAAGGAAATCATGTCAGGTGATGAAGCTATTAACTAGCATTATTTTGGTAATGGTTTTGTGTATATATATATATATATATATGCATCAACTAATCACACTGTACACCTTAAACTTGCACGATCTTAAGTGTCAGTTTTATCTCAATAAAGCTGAGATGGGGAGGAGACAGAGGCAGTTAACTGTTCCTTTACATCTTCCTCTTCATGATTTCTTGCATTCTGTTACTTAGAATTTATATACTACCTTGTCCATAAAAAAAGGGCCATCCCCTTGATGAACAGAGCTGTGAGCTGAAAGAAGTTTACACTCCAGAGGATTTTGTGAAGCAAAGCTGCCACAAAGCTCTAGAATATATACCTTTGAACTTTAACATGAAAGAGAAATAAATATCTATCTTATTTATCCACCAATATTCTTTTCTTGTTTGTTTTCTGGTTCTCCCAGCTGAATTTAATTCTAATCTTAATTTTTTTCTTCTTGCATAGAAAATATGTTGGGAGAAATTCTGACTAATTGAAGAACCCCTTCTTTACTACCTATATAATTTCATTCAAAATGTTGCAAAAATATTACCTGAACTGTTGCTTATGAAGTATTTAACTAAGTTACTTGTATTAATAAGAAAAAATATGTAATAAGTTCAATGCTAAAAAACTAACTGAAATTATATTAAAAGGGCATTTTAGTTGAAATCTTAAGCAGACTGGCAGAACATTTTTGCAAGACTCATATGTAATAAAGAACCAGTATCCGAAATATACCCAAAGGACCCAAAAACTTAACAACAAGAAAATAAATAACCCAACTAAAAAGTAGGGAAAAGCTCTGAGGAGACACCTGAGGAAAAGCTCTGAGGAAAAGCTCTGAGGAGAAGCTCTGAGGAGACACCTGACCATAGAAAAGATCCCCCACATCATTTGTCATTGGGGAGATGCAAATTAAAGCAACAATGAGATACCACTACACTCAGAATGGCTAACATCCAAAACATGGACAACACCAAATGCTTCCAAGGCGTGGGGCAACAGGAACACTCATTAATTGCTAATGGGAATGGAAAATGCTACAGTGACTTTGGAAAATAGTTTGGCAGTTTCTTACAAAACTAAACATATTCTTACCATACAACCCAATAGTCATGCTCCTTAGTATTTTTCAAAATGAACTGAAAACTTACATCCACACAAAAACTTGCACATGGATGTTTATAGCCACCTTATTCATAATTGCCCAGACTGGAAAACAACCACGATGTCCTCCAAGAGGTGAATGGGTAAATAAACTGTGGTCCAAAATAATAAGTAAGGAAAGAAAGAAAGAAAGAAAGAAAGAAAGAAAGAAAGAAAGAAAGAAAGAAAGCAAGCAAGCGTGGTCTATCCAGACAGTGCTAAAAAGGAAATGAGCTCTCAAGCCCTGAAAAGACATGCAAAAACTTTAAATGCATAATTACTAAATGAAAGAAGCCAATCTGAAAAGGCTCCATACTGTATGATTCCAAACATAAATTCTGGAAAAGACGAAACTATAACAGTAAAAAGATCAGTCATTGAGAGGTTGGGATTTGGGGGAGGGATGAACAAGGGGAGCACAGGATTTTTAGGGCAGTGAAACTGCTCTGTATGATTCCATAATGATGAATACATGTCATTATGCAGCCACCTCGGCCCCTCCAGGCAACCTAGTGGTCTTTGAGCCTTAGGAAGCACCCTTAGCCCATGTGATTGATTAACTAACCTTTCTTTGTACATCTATAGATGATACATTTTTTTTCCTAGACAGAATAGAGCACCTTTGCACATCACAAAACAGAAATCAGACCCCCCGGCACAACCCCCGGGCGCTAAGGAACCAGTTCTCTTTGCTCAACCTCCAAGCACTGAGATAATGTCTGTACATAATCGAGAAATGTTCACTGCCCTAAATTCCTTCAAAATGCCCTGGGTCAGGGAGCCTGGGTGGCTCAGCAGGTCAAGCATCTGCCTTTGGCTCAGGTCATGATCCCAGGGTCCGGGGATAGAGCTCCGCAACAGGCTCCCTGCTCAGTGGGGAATCTGCTTCTTCCTCTCTGTCTCTGCTTTCTCTCTCGCTCTCTCTCTCCCTCTCAAAAATAAATAA
This sequence comes from Canis lupus dingo, assembly GCF_003254725.2. NCBI lineage: Eukaryota > Metazoa > Chordata > Mammalia > Carnivora > Canidae > Canis > Canis lupus. The sequence continues at coordinate 26,355,150 of NC_064274.1, forward strand.
GAAATCTTAAAAAACAAACAAACAAAACCCTGGGCCAGGCAGAGCCCTGAGGGTTGGGCATTGGAAAAATCTGCCTTCAACTCAGGTGACCAGCCTCTTGAATAAAGCTTGTATTTCTTTCCAACCAAAATTCATCTCTTAAGTATTGGCTTTTTGAGTGACAGGCTGAACCTGGATTTTGGTAACAATCATGCACTTATCAAGATGCACAAAATATCAGCACCAAGAGGGAATACCAATGTGAACTAAGGACTTGGTGACAATGATGCATCAATGTAAGTTTTATCACATCAAATGTACCACTCTGATGAGGGATATTGATACTGTGCATGTGTGCGAGGTAAAGAGTAAAAGGGAACCTTCTACTCCATTTCACTGTGAGCCTAAAACTGCTCTACAAAATGAAAATTACTCCAAGAGACTTAACATCTCAAAAACTTTTGAAACAGTAATATATAATATATATAATATATAAATATATAATATTTACAGTAATTTATATTAAGAAATATATAATTTCTTTTGTTATTAACTGTATTTTTCTATATCATCTAATGAAAATCATGTTTTATTTTAACTTTTTAAATAATAATGCCTATAAAGAGTCATTAGTACCTTTAGTGTTTATAACATTTGCTCTTGGGATCCCTAGGTGGCGCAGCGGTTTGGCGCCTGCCTTTGGCCCAGGGCGCGATCCTGGAGACCCAGGATCGAATCCCACATCAGGCTCCCAGTGCATGGAGCCTGCTTCTCCCTCTGCCTGTGTCTCTGCCTCTCTCTCTCTCTCTCTCTCTCTCTCTCTCTCTCTCTGTGACTATCATAAATAAATAAAAAAAAAAATAAAAAAAATAACATTTGCTCTTACCTCGATTTATTGTTGCTTGAGCCTAGGCATATAATACTACATTTGCAAGCTAGTGTGCAAAATCATTAGTCGTTTTATGTCAGGTGGAAGTATGTCCATTCCATGGACAGTTTTGCTCTTCTGGAGGCGTACCCTCCCTTACTATTATCAAAAAATTTTGTATCATTTTATTTTAAACAAGTGTCCTAATTATACAATTTTACCCACCTCTTTTACCACCCCCAACTCCGATATCTTAATAGAAGAGCTTAAATTCTCAGAGGTCCATTTCTGAAGAGTTACTGAACATCTATTTTGAAATACACATTTTCCTCCTACATATACAGCTATTAAATAGCAACTAATTTTAGCTCCCACTTTGAAGTCTTCTTAAAATGTATTAGATGGGCTTCTGAATGAAGCAATAATTCACTGGTAATCATTTTTCTCTTCATACTTCACAAATATCAGATATATCGGCCAGATCCATACCAGATGGATGGATCCAATTCAGGTGGATGTTTTTATGAAAATTCTCGAAAAGATTGTTCAATTCAATATTAGGACATAGGTCTGGTACCTTGGATCAAGGGAGTATACTATACATCTGGTCCAAGTGAAAAAGAAATTCCCAGTGGATTTGGCACCTCTCACTACCCCCAACAGAGAGCAAATGGCAGCAGAGCTCTGCAGCTTTAGTCTTGGGAGCTCAGCCTTTGGGATGACTAACAGCAAATTGTACTTTTTTTTTTTTTTCTGAAGTGACATTGTTTCAAAGTTCTTTGCGTAACTTTCCACTATCAGAATAGTCCCTGAGAACAAATCTGTTGGTCTTAAAGCAATTTTTAAGCAGCTACTTGGAGAAAAGCACCATCGGGTGTCAACAGCACAGCTTCTTGCACATCAAACAAGTCAGGACTTTGGAGGAGGCCCAAGCAGGGCTGCAGAGGGCCACTCCAGGGTCCACGTGTTCCTAAAGCCCAGAAGCCTTGAAAATGAAATCCCAGTGCCAAAATACCTTGCTAGTACCAGTAAGCAACAAAAGGAAACAAATATGAAGATACCTCCTTGAAGAGTCTGCACCCCTCTGGAGGGGGAAACCAGGAAACTTGATCACAGGATTTTACTGTGTATATTGTTTATTCTGTTGGTTGGAATGTATTAAGGTACAAGACTTAGAAAGAATTATAGAAAGATCTGAAGCCAGTCTGGCGGGAAAAGCTGAAGGATACATATCTGGGGCAAGAGAAGGACTTTTGTAAAAAGAGCAGCGATTTAAAATGGATTTTTTTTATAAATTTATTTTTTATTGGTGTTCAATTTGCCAACATGCAGAATAACACCCAGTGCTCATCCCGTCAAGTGCCCCCCTCAGTGCCCGTCACCCATTCACCCCCACCCCCCCGCCCTCCTCCCCTTCCACCACCCCTAGTTCATTTCCCAGAGTTAGGAGTCTTTATGTTCTGTCTCCCTTTCTGATATTTCCCACACCTTTCTTCTCCCTTCCCTTATATTCCCTTTCACTATTATTTATATTCCCCAAATGAATGAGAACATATAATGTTTGTCCTTCTCCGATTGACTCATGTCACTCAGCATAATACCCTCCAGTTCCATCCACGTCGAAGCAAATGGTGGGTATTTGTCATTTCTAATGGCTGAGGAATATTCCATTGTATACATAAACCACATCTTCTTTATCCACCCATCTTTCGGTGGACACCAAGGCTCCTTCCACAGTTTGGCTATTGTGGACATTGCTGCTAGAAACATCGGGGTGCAGGTGTCCCGGCGTTTCACTGCATCTGCATCTTTGGGGTAAATCCCCAGCAGTGCAATTGCTGGGTCGTAGGGCAGGTCTATTTTTAACTCTTTGAGGAACCTCCACACAGTTTTCCAGAGTGGCTGCACCAGTTCACATTCCCACCAACAGTGCAAGAGGGTTCCCCTTTCTCCACATCCTCTCCACATTTGTTGTTTCCTGCCTTGTTAATTTTCCCCATTCTCACTGGTGTGAGGTGGTATCTCATTGTGGTTTGGATGTGTATCTCCCTGATGGCAAGTGATGCAGAGCATTTTCTCATGTGCATGTTGGCCATGTCTATGTCTTCCTCTGTGAGATTTCTCTTCATGTCTTTTGCCCATTTCATGATTGGATTGTTTGTTTCTTTGCTGTTGAGTTTAATAAGTTCTTTATAGATCTTGGAAACTAGCCCTTTATCTGATACGTCATTTGCAAGTATCTTCTCCCATTCTGTAGATTGTCTTTTAGTTTTGTTGACTGTAACCTTTGCTGTGCAAAAGCTTCTTATCTTGAGACTTATCTTAAGTCCCAATAGTTTATTTTTGCTTTTAAAGAAGTTTTGCTGTAGTTGTAACCCTGTCCTAAGACTTTCTTGTCCTAAGACTTTCTTGTCCTAAGTTACAAGGAGGTCTGTGTCACTAATTAAGGCTGTTGGAGTTAGACTTGTGCTTTAGGAAGAAGATGCAATATACTCAGACTGGCCCCAGTGTAATTCAGTTACATGAGAGTTACATGTGTATTCAAACGGGAACACTCTACTGTATTCTAGAACACACATATGCATTTAATTCTAAGGATAAAACATGAATCTTCAGAGAAATGTCAAGATTCAGGGAGTAAACTTTGGGTCATATGGTCTCTATGGATCACTACTGCTTCCAAGGAGGCCTTTTTGAAATTGCCAAAGTATTTTCTGATGTCAAAGTGATTGAGGAACATTACTGCCAGGTAGTGATACTGTATGTGCTACAACAATCAAGACAGCCTTACACAAGAAAGTGTTATCCTGTGCTTTTCATTGTTCTGCAATGTCCCATAAGACATTTGTGTAAATTAAAATCTATTTCTTAAAAAATTATGTCAGCCTAAAAACTAATGACATTTTGTATATAACAAAGTATATTGTTTTAAGGTGTGCATGGTATCTGAGACTCTGATTACAACACACTGTATTAGTCTGTGTTTATAGCTCTTAATTCATGGTGATTCTACAGATGGATCCAAGCATATGACTGTTTAATGTATCTTTAGTACTAGTGCCTGAGCATTTGCATATTGAAATACATATAATTGTATTACAAATTATTTTTCTTTTATGTTTTCTTGATAAGACAGCCATTATGTTGATTTTTTTCAAATTATATGCAGTATGTTTTGTTATCTATCAGTTTCATTTCAAGAAAGTAAAGATGCTGTTGCAAAAGACTTCTTATTAAAAGAAAATTTTAGTTTATCCATTCACCCATAAGAAGAAATGAAGTTCTGATACATTCTTGGATAGACATCAAAAGTATTCATGCTAAGCAAAAAATGCTAGGCACAAAAAAAAAATCACATGTGTGATTCCTTTTGTATGATATATCCAGACTAGGAAAATCCACAAAGATGGGGAAAAAATTGGCAGTTGTCAGAAGAATGGGAGAAAGGCAGAATGAGGAGTGATTACCTAAAAGGATATGGGGTGTTTTTCTGGGGTGATGAAAATGTTTTGAAACTATAGAGGTGGTGGTTGCACAAGACTGTGACTGCTACATGCCACTGAATTGTACACTGTAAAATGATTAATTGCATGTTATATGAACTTCACCTCAATTTTTAAAGAAAGTCGGATCTAATAACTTCAAAAATAACTGCTTTAGAAGTTCCTAACCATTTCTGTTCTATAGATCCCATTTAGCAGCCCTATAAAGCCTATGAAACACTTCCGAAAGTAATGTTTGTAAATACTTAAAATATATTGTTAAAGAGAAAACCAATTATATTGAAATATAACTATAAAAATACTTTCAGAAAAAATGTTGTGATCTAATAACATACTCAGTTCTTCACTGAGGCATTAAGTGACTAGATCCAACAGCAGATTTAATAACTACCATCATGGATCCCTGGGTGGCACAGCGGTTTAGCACCTGCCTTTGGCCCAGGGCACGATCCTGGAGACCCAGGATCGAATCCCACGTCGGGCTCCCGGTGCATGGAGCCTGCTTCTCCCTCTGCCTATGTCTCTGCCTCTCTCTCTCTGTGGGACTATCATAAATAAATAAATAAATAAATAAAAAATAACTACCATCATTTTGATGTAGTGATGGATGTAAATGACAGAGACACCTACAACATTAGGAAAATGGAGTAACAATTATATATCATTTCTCCTGGAAAAAAAAAAAAAAGCATAGATAGTAGTCACACTACTAAAGGGTTTGTTGTTTACATTTATAAATGCTAAATTTTAGTTAGAAGTAATGAAAATAAAGGTGCGATCTTTTTTTTAAATCCAAGTTTACTGACCCCCTAAATTCTCCCTCAGAACCCCTGGTAGTAAACACCTAGTAAAGGGAAGGGGTATATATTCTTTCCCTTTTGCCCTTAGAGGTACTTTGGTGGATGATTAAGAGCTGAATAGAAGAATAGAGGACAAAGAAAAAAGTATGTTGGTGTTCTGGATTTCTCTTTAAGACTGTCATGATTGAAGAAGAGATAAGAGATCCATTTATCCTCTACTTATTTTTAAAAATGTTTTTCTTCCCTACTTTAAAAGATAGTTTGGGGGCACTTGGGTGGCATCAGTTAAGCGTCTGACTTCAGCTCAGATCATGATCCCAGGGTCTTGGGATGGAGTCCAGCATCAGGCTCTCCACTCAGTGGGGAACCTGCTTGTCCCTCTTCCTCTGCTGCTCCCCCTGCTTGTGCTTTCTCTCTGTCTCTATTTGTCAGATAAATAAATAATTTTTAAAAGATATTTTGATCCAAGTTTTGGTGAAACAAATGGCCTGAGAAGCAAACTCATCCAATATAGACATGATTGGCTGAAAGATGAAAAATTAGTTTTATTCCCCCTTGTAGGGGGGTGGGGGGAGGGGAGTTGTTGTTAGCATGTAGAAATTCTTTTCTGAATAATTGTGGGTATATATGTGACAATAAGTCCATGTTCTGAGGCCCATATATCTCTTAAGAGAAGGAAAGAGTTGTTTTTAACCAAGGCCCAATGATATGCAGAATACATTTGGTATTAAGCTTTCAGTCTTTCTGGCTAGTTACTAAATTGGATGTAATAAAATTCATCCATCATACAAGAATCACATGTGATTTAACTACACATTGTTAAATGGCATAAAAAAATAGAAAGTTTTGCTTGATTAAGTATTATTACTGCTTCTAGGCTAAAATAATCATGAGAAATTTCAGCTGCAAATGACACATTATAAATCCCTTGTAATATTATAAATATAGTAATCATGGTAATACTCTAATCCAATTCAAGGGTGAGCTACTAAATTGGTAATAATAGGTCCTGAACAAAATCTAATGAGACAACCCATTTTCTCTGCCCACTTTCTAGATTTTCCCTTTAGGCCTTGAGCAGTGGGAATTAATTTTGTTTTTAAATGGTTTAACCATAAAACTCCTATTTTTCCCCTCATTTATACTATTCTAATTACACAGAATAATGGTTTTAAAATTGGATTCAAAAGAACCCTGGGTTCCATAGGCAATTCCTTGAAATAAATTTCAAGTAATCCATTGCAAGAAAATATGGACAGGATTAATTTATAACCAAACCTCAGGCCCACACCACAGAAGAATTTCAGGGTCCCCAAAAAGAATGCAGAATGATTTCATAATGTCAGTTGGTGATGTTTGTGTTAGAAACTCAGTAGCTAAGGAGTTTTCCTTATTTGAAAATCATGTCTTTAGAAAGAGAACTCATTCTTGCCTTCACCCCTTTATTCATTGCTTAATTCATTGAACTAATATTTACTAAAGATGTTGGGAAGTCTGATAGTAACTAAAAATAGAATGATGAAGAAGTATTTTAAAATATATCTACCCTCATGGTATTTATAGTCTGGTAAAGGATTCAGGCATTCAACAAGTAATCACATAAATCTTTTGATAAGATTAAAAGCGAAATAAGTGCTGTGGGAAAAAAATATAAGAAGCCATGACAGAAAGTAATAGGAAGACTTGATTTAGGTTGAGGATCAGGGGATGTCTTGGTAAGGATATGACATCTTAGCTGATACCCAAGGAAGTAGGAGAGAGTCAAGGGGAAAATGGCATAGGGAAAAGAATGTGCAAAGGTCCTGAGGCAATATTTGACTAAGAAAATTTTCTAAGAAAATATTTGCTGCAATATAACGTATATATTTTTCACAGATTGAGTCCTCCAAGAAGTAGAATCTGAGACAGAATATTTTTTTAGGAAGTAGCCCTAGGACCAATCCCTGCAGAAAGTAGGGGAAGGACTCAGGATTTGGCTGAGGGAAAAGTCCAGATGAAATGCAGACCCAAACAACAGTTTTGGCTGACCACAAAGGGAGTTCTGGAGATAAAATGGGCTGTCAGAATTGCCTTCTAATGGGCCAGAATGGCTGGATCTTTATAACCGTTCCTCTATTATGTCAATCATTGGAGGTTAGCTATTAGGGAAGAGGCTGTGACCTTGGGCAAGGTGGCTACACAGGCAGAGGGAGAAGCAGGCTCCATGCAGGGAGCCAGATGCGGGACTCCATCCCCAGTCTCCAGGATCAGGCCCTGGGCTGAAGGTGGCACTAAACTGCTGAGCCACCTGGGCTACCCAGGGCATCTACATTTTTAAAATCAAGTTATTTATTTTAATTCCAGAATAATTAATATACAGTGTTACGTTAGTTTCAGGTGTACAGTATAATGATTCAGCACTTCCATACAACACCCAGTGCTCATCACAAGTGCCCTCCTTAAACCCCATCACCTAGTCCACCAATCCCTTTCCATCCACCTCCACTGTGGGAACCCTCAGTTTGTTCTCTATAGTTAAGAGTCTGTTTCTTGCTTTGTCTCTTTTTTCCTTTGTTCATTTGTTTTGTTTCTTAAATTCCACACACAAGTGAAATCATATGTTATCTGTCTTTCTCTGACTTATTTTACTTAGCATAATACTCTCTAGCTTTGTCCATGTTGTTGCAAATGGCATGATTCCACTTCTTTTCATGGCTGAGTAATATTCCATCACACACACATGCGCGTGCTGCATCTTCTTTACCCCTTCATTTATCAATAGATCAATCGACATAGGCTGCTTCCATAATTTGGCTGCCGTAAATAATGCTGCAATTAATATAGCAGTACATATTCCCACTTGAATCAGTATTTTTGTATTCTTTGGGTAAATACCCAGTAGTAGAATTACTGGATGAAATGGTAATTTCATTTTTAATTTTTTGAAAAACTTCCCTACTGTCTTCCACATGGCTGCACCAGTTTGCATACCCATCAACAGTGCAAGAGGGATCCTTTTTCTCCACGTCCTTGCCAACACCTGTTGTTTCTTATTCTAGCCTTCTATTCTGAGGTTCAGTTATTTCTGGGAGAGGAATTATAGTTTTTGTTTGTCCAAAAACAGAACTTACCTGTGTTTGCATATATGCTAATAAGTGCAGAGAAACATCTGGAAGGACATCTTCTATGCTTGCTTTGGTGTGGCTTTTCATTATTGTTACAATCAGCATGTGTTATCTTAGTTTTTTAACAAGGCTTTAGATGATCTTCCAGCAAAAGGGATGCCTTCCAGTATAGCTAAACCACTTTCAGAGCTTCATCCACCCCCATGGGGACAGTCTTCTTTTGAACATTCATTAAGAATCACTACACTCTGACCCTTTCCCCCTCCAAAAGAAAGAAACAAAACGAAAGAGAGAAAACAAAACAGTACCTACTGGTGGATCACAGTGAGTAACAAAGGAGAGTAGTAGATGGGTCACATAGAGCCTTATGGGAGATTTTAAAGACTTTGGAATTTATACCATATGCAATGGGAACCCATTAAGAGGTTTTTTAAGTACAGAGTCTAAGAGGAAGAAAGACAAGAAAGACTGAGTAATGGAAGGAGGAAAAGGAATTAAGAACTGTGAAGCTGAGAAAAAATGAATTAAAAGCAAAATGAAAATAAGGTTAAGAAGCTAAACCATGTAATTTGGCAGACATGAAACAGTAGTGCTCTATATCTTTAAACACCAATTAAGGAAAAATTAAAATGTTTGTGTACTCTCAAAACAACTAAGTATTATATCTTCTTAAAAATTTTTAGTAGGAAAACCAGTATCTGCCACTATTTTAAGCATGTTTCATTTATTCCCCTTTTGTCGAAGAGTTTCTCTTTAACTATAAAATACCAAAATAACATAACTCACATGCTCCATGGTGCCTGGTATGATGCAACACGTTTGAACAAATTTTGTAGTTAGGACAACACTTCTAAAGCTTGTTTATTGTGTCTTTTTTGACTACCTTCCAAGCTACTTTGTTCTAGAATATTTTTCCCATGGAGACAATATTCTATTCTTTAAGATATTCTTTAAGACTTTTCTATTGCAAATGAGATAAATAGTAGTATCTTTAACAGGAAGAAGTATGCCTTCATCAAAACAGACTTTCATGGCAGTAGTTGTACGTGGAGATATAAATTTTATGTAATAAATAACTCTCCTCAGACCCATCTGGATCTTGGGTTAGAAGCCCCCAAGGAGAGGTGTCCTAGAGCTTAGGATGTGAACTCTCAAAGGACCTGGAGCAAGGGAGCAGCAATCACATGTCCTATTTATGTGATGGAAACCAGCTTCAGTTATCAGAGTGATTCATGGGTCCTGTGCTCACCAGCCCTTCTCATTAAAGACTAGCCGGGGCTCAAAACCGCCTATCAGGCTGCTGCCAACCATATCCTTTTTATCTGCTAGAGGAGCCAGCAGCTCAATCAGCGGGGGCGTGAGCTGTCTGAGCTGTCTAGGACTGAGTGTTGCCTCATCTGAAGAAGGGCAGAGGGGAATGGCCAACAGAAATCAGATGGAGGCCTTGCCCGCAAAGCCAAGGAGACCATAAGCCACCCAAGTATCACTGGTAGCTGTTCACTGCTTTTCAGGTTTGACAAGAATTGAGTGGGTGTATAATGGTCGTTAGTGATCTTCTTAGGAAAATTCGATCAGCTAGAATGTTAATCCAGTGTGTAATTCCAGAATATATGATTACAGAAGCTCTGACCTAATTCCAGTATGTATATGTGTCCTAATATATATCGCTTATGTGAATTATTATTTATTATATGTAATTTCATTTTTTTATCTTATTCTTTTACATTTTCTCTCCTTTAAAACACTTTTTTCGAGATGCCTGGGTGGCTCAGCAGTTAAGCGACTGCCTTTAAAAGCCCAGGGCGTGATCCTGGGGACCCGGGATCGAGTCCCGTGTCGGGCTTCCTACATGGAACCTGCTTCTCCCTCTGCCTGTGTCTCTGCCTCTCCCTGTGTCTCTCATTAATAAATAAATTCTTTAAAAAAATAAAATAAAAATAAAACACCTTTTTCCCCTAAGTTTTACTCCAAATGAAAATAATATAAAAATTGCCAAATTGCCTAACTAGTCTTCCGAGACTCTTTTTTTTTTTTTTTTTTTGCTGGCTTTAATGTCACAGTGCCATCAGTTTTATCACATGAGGTTTCCCCAGAGAAAAACAACCACTACCATATGCCTTTAAGAAAGAAAATGCTGGTAACTGATGAGCTCCATTTGCTGAAATCACTTTCCTTCTTTTTAATTATTTTTGTTCCAGTAACTAAGAAATCATTTTTTGAAAATAAAAGAAAACTCCAAAGAAAGTAAAAAAAAAAAATAAATAACTTCCCATTCATTGTCTCCAAGATTACAAAAAGAAGAAAATGTGTAATTAAAAAATATCTAAGTAATTGAACCCTAAAAGATAAATTTAAAAGTGATGATTGCAAATGCCTTTCTCATGACTTTTGGAAATCTACAGCTGGTCCTTAGCTATCAATATAATTATCTCACTTAATCCCTGTTGGCTTTTCTTTTAACTGATCACCAGTAAAATTCAAATTTCCCCATCCTAGAAATGAAGCTTGCTTGAGTCTTTCCTCAGACACTGGGCAAGAAAAAAGATAAAGCATTTAATCCTATTCTTAAACATTCAAATGAGTATTTATCCTGCATTTGCAGCTATCATACGGTTATTTCAATTCCCCTGCCTTCTCTCAAAACACTTTCAGTAATCTTTTCTTGGAAATGTCATCCAGACCAGGTTACCAGCCATTTTAAAAATATCAGTCTCATCGTATTATAATGATATCTCATTTTAGACGCCAAAATGCTATTACCCACTGAAATCATGCTCCAAATGACCTTCACATCTTTCCAAAAACCAAATTATTCAGAGGACAAAGATTTGACATTACTGAGAATATTCCAAAAAGAATGCCATAGGCTCTGAAAAAATGGATAAGAATGCCCATAGAAGTCTGCCCTTTCAAATTTTCCAGACATCTTCGAGTCTTTCATTTCATCGATTCTTCATGACTTTACTTAGGTGTTATTAGTCCCAAGGGAAGAAACTTGAAGCCTGAAGAAGTCATTCTATGCCATTCATTCATTCATTTGATATTTATATGATACCTACCATGGACCAACACTGGCAGATCAGATAATGTCTAAAATTACACAACTAGTGAGTGGCTAACCAGAACTAGGACACAAGTCCAAACTTCTGCTCTATCATACTGCCTATGGAAGATTATATTTTTTAAATCAAAAATCTCTCATTTCATACCCCCTAGAAGTTTGTCTCACCTCTATCAAGAAGTGAAGTCTACTATACCTCCTTTGGAGCCTGGGTAGGCTGTGACTCACTTGTAACTAACAGAATACAGTGGAGGAAGTGAAGTTACTCGAACCTCTCTAAACTTGGTTTCCTCATCTGTATAAAGGGAATAAATAGTATCTACTACAAAAGATTAGTGAGAGAATTGAATGAGATAATCCATGGTGTTAGTTTTATGCTTTTGTTATAAGGAATACAATCTAAACTAGTCTAAGAAAAAAATGGCGATTAGTTGACAAGATACTGTATATAATTGAAGGAAGTACTGAGCAACAGAACTGCAAGGACACAGCTAGTTCTTAAAAATAATTGAAGCTCAGGTCTTTAAGTAACTCTAGGGCTCTTTTTCTCTTGCTTTCTCTCCAGGTATTGTACCTATCTCTCTTGGCATACCGTTATTACTCTTCCCTACCAGCTTCCTTAGTAAAGCACAACCATGGCTGCCAACAACTCCCAAGTCTGACATTCCTACCACCATATTCTCTCTGGTCTTAAGCTCAGAATTCTCAGTGGTGGTTCTAATTGCTGTTCTTGGGTCAAGTTATCTATCTTGAATCAACTAAATGTATCCAGGGGCATGGTCTGTGAGATGGCAGCTCTTGTATATACTAAATTGCAGAGAGAGGAGGATAGTAGATTCCATTAGAAAGGGCACTATTACCCAGAACAGGTACGAGTATGATATAACAATTCCTTAGATGGCCACTATACATGTTAATCATTTAGCACAGTAACTAGTTTACTGTAAAGGCACAGCATGTATTACCATCTTTTGACTGACTCAAAAATTGTAATAATCATCACTGAGATATTATCTAATATCCATATACCTAATTTATAACCCATTTTTGCAGCACAGTCTAATGTAAGTTTCTACTGACATTCACCTTCAGCTTCAAGCACATTGATAGACCTTCCCTGGTAATACATGATTTGACAAGTCAGTGAAACCTTGGGATTTTTCTTCCTTTTCTGAGACATCTTTGATCAAAATTCCCTTTATAGGCCTTGTAATGGTGAATTTTATGTGTCAACTTGACTGGGTTAATGGATGCCCAGATAGTTGGCAACACATCATTTCTGGGTGTGTGTCTGTGTGTTTCCAAAGGGATTAGCATTTGAATCAGTAGACTGAATAAAGAAGATGCCCTCACCAGTGTGGGTGGGCATCATCCAAACTGTTGAGGATTTGAGTAGAACCAAAAGCCAGAGGAAGAGTGAATTTGCTCTTTCTGTTTGAGCACCATCTTCTCCTGCCTTTGGACATTGGTGCCTCTAGTTCTTAGGTTATTAGACTCAGACCAGGATTTATACCATTGGCTACCTGGTTCTTTCCTGGATCTCATACCATTGGACTGGAACTACACCACCAGCTTTCCTGTACCCAGCTTGCAGAGAGCACATCATGGGACTACTTAGCCTTCATTATTGTGTGCGTCAATCCATCATAATAAATCTCTATCTACATACATCCTATTGATTCTGTTTCTCTAGAGAATCCTGACTAATACTAGCTTGAAGCCTGTTTTTATCACAGAAATAAATGAAATTATCATATGGCATCTTCTGTCTACTGTACTTGAATTACACTAAGCTGCCTGTGCACATACTGCAGAAGGGAAATTATACACATTGCAATAAAATGGACTGTGTCCTAGAAGATGTATCTTCCCACATAAACACACTTAAGCAAATAAAAGAAAGAAACTTGCCTTTTCTTTTACAAAAATTGTGAGGAAAGTTCCCAAGTGATAAAGTCCTGTCCTCCCAACCGTGAAAGTAACAAGTAAACAAAAGTCTCTCCAGCTATCAGATTCCACTCCTACCCCTCCTCCCCTCTTAGGAAAGCAGTAGCTGTATAACTAACAAACAGATTTTCCTCATCTTCCTCTGAGGAAATATTTGTCTCTCTGCTAGTTCTCTCCAAAAGGTGGGTGAAGAGCAGATAATGTAGTATCAGGGTGCCACGTGGCTCAGCTGGGACCCAACTCTCCTGCCTTTCTCCTTTCGCTTTGAGTTAGTTGGGACCATTTGAGGATAGTCTGAAACTCAGGTTTTACAGATGTTCTATCTTCAGGTGTTTATTTAGAATCCTGAGAGAGTTTTCTGCCCCTCCTTTCTGAGTATTATAATTAATACTGCCTGGAAAGGTGAATTCTTCCAGTCAGAAAAAATCTGGAGGTTCTTCAGGAAATAGATGTAGTAGACATTAACTGGTATGATCACCTGGCTTCCAGGGATCTCCCCAGTAGTCAGTCTTTGATAATCCTCTTCTTTAAGGGCTGTTACTTCTGTGCCCACTCCCACTCTGGCATATGGTCCAATGGAAGCTGTGTGGTCTTATCTCCATGGTTGGGGAAGTTAAACATGGGCTCACTACTCAAGCGAGGCCAGACAGAGACCTTCCCTGGGATTGTTGACACTGGAGCAGTAAGTAATACATGTATGAGTCTAGAGCCATGCCCCACTACTCTACAACACAAAGAAACCTGTCCACAGCAGTGAGAAGCAGAAAGAACAGAAAGCACAGAGGGAGAGCTGATGGCATTTTAATCTTTGATTCCAGTTACTGGAAATCCTGGAGCTGCACTAATTCCTGTCTTTCCAAGAGGTGGTTGTTTAATCTTGCATTGGCTCTGGGAGACTCACCTGTTCCCTGCCAACAAATCCTCTTTGTTATTCGCACTTCAGTTATGTTTCTGTTACTCACAACCAAGACTCCTAACTCCCTAGAAAGCAAGTAGCTGCCTTTAATTCAAACAGTGTGAGAGTTCAGCATGTTCAGAGCCCCCAACCCTGGACCTTGCCAAACCTCTGTCACCCTCAGTGAAATCAGGGATCACCCTCCCACATGTAATCACCTTGTCCTGGGTAAACTAACATTAATCCTAAGGGCCCCTGTCTATAATCAGCTTCTTATTTCAGAAGAGGAGAACGATTTGTCTACCAAGTTCTTTTTTTCCCTCATAGGGTTGAAATTATTCTTCATTTTAGCCCTTTCACCATTTCTTTACTTAGTGGCTTAAATTTTTTGGAAGAGGTCTCATGATGGTGTGCCCCCTTTGAAAGCTACTGGTCACTACAGACTCAATGTTTATGTTGCCCCAAAATTCATATGTTGAAATCCTAATGCCTAATGTGATAGTATTAGAAGATGAGGCCTTTGGGAGATGCTTTAGGTCATGAGGGTGAAGCCCAGTTAGTGCACTTGTAAAAGAAGCCCCAGAGAGCTTGCTAGCCCTTTCCTCCATGTGAAGACACAGTGAAAAGGTGCCAGCTATGAGCCAGGAAGAGGGCTTGTACCAGAATGTAACCACGCAACACCTCAATCTTGAACTTCTCAGCTTCCAGAACTGTGAGAAATAAAAATCTGTTGTTTATAAACTACCCAGTCTGTGGTATTTTGTTATAGCAGCCTGTATGGACTAAGACACCAGACATCACCAAAAGCAAAACTAATGGATAAGCATCTTTCTCCTCAGAGAACTGAACAGCATTTTGATTTTTGTTTCTCAGACAGGAGTGCCTGTGGGAAGAAAATAAATATTTATATGTTCTTTCCAGAGCCCCAAGCCTGTCTGAGGAGCCTGCTGACCAAGTACAAAGGAAATTATTTATCCCAATCCTTGCAACTCTGCTTGCTGGGGTTTTGACTTATTTTGTAGTAGGGGGGCAGAGGATGAGGGAAGTAGATGTAGGAATAAAATTATATCTGTATCAAATTTAGTTCTCCAAATATGAACTGGTGTCTTCCAACAACACTGTTTTTTGATCTTGTAATCTGAAAGCCATGAAAGTTACTTCCTTCACTGACTTCTATAGAATGACTCTTACAGATCAGAATATTGGAGGTGGGGAGAGGGAAGTATCAATATTCATAAAAAGTGGGTCTCTTTATTCTGGCTACTTATGGCTAAGTCTCTGTGAGTAATTAGTAGTGTTGCTCCAAAGGAACCTGATTTTTCTAAACTGTGTTCCATAAAACCTATGTTTCACTGCAGGAGTCTCTTGCACATTTGTAGTAATATTTTCTCCTTTCTGTTGGTTGATACATGATCAGAAATTTAACATGCAACTTTTAGCCTCTCCCAAACTGAAAACCACTTCCTTCGACTGCCATAAGGGCATTCTATTTACAGAGAAGGAGGCATTTAGGTATCAGGTCCTTAGTGCTTCAAACAATGTCTGACACATAATAGACTCAATAAAAATGTAGCAATGAATGAATTTAATGTTCTGTGACTGTGTATAATTCTTAATGCTAGAAAGAGGCCCAAAGGAGAGAAATCAGCCTGTATATGTCTTGTTTTAGAGTTAGTGGGCTCAGTCTTTTTTGAGTTACAGAACCATTTCAGAATCTGATGAAGCTAGAGACCTTTCCTCCCGCAAAGTACATAATACCCACAAAAGTTGGCTTAAAATTTTAGGAGGTTTGCTGACACAAGTGTCTATGGCCTTTACATTGAGAATGTCTGATATAGTAGAATATTAAGTAATGCAGAAAAAACTCATAATTATTGGAGAATGGCTTTGGAACTAATTTGTGTTCTGACAGCCTTATCAATTCTTCCTAGCCTATTGTCATGATGATGAAATTGAATTAAGCAATCTTTAAACAGTCATTAAAAAAAATAGAAGATCTCTATGATTGGACAGTAGGCAAAAAAGGACACATAGAAAGAATATTCCTCCTCTGTATGGACTCCCACTCCTAGTCCCAATTTAGAAGATTCTTATCGTATCTACACTGTCAGGCTGGCTATGACTGTCACGATATGTGATGTTAATGATCGTCTTATGACAAAATTTACCGTCTGAATCTGAACATTCATATGGACTGTGCCCTCTATTTCTTTTAAAGTTAGGAGAAGAAGGAGGAAACAAAATATTTCATAGGGGGAATTCCCTGATAGACCTGCTGACATCTGCTTTATCCTTCCTCACTTCAATCAAAGTTCAATAACTCTAATAGGTACTTAAAAAACAACAAAATTTCTCTAGTAATATGCTTCAGTATATCTCTGTTCCCTGAGAACCAGGATGGTTTACAGGATGACATAGAGTTATGGCCATATAAGTATAAAGCTAAACAGAACAGGTTATCTAACCTGACACTTTGGTTTCACAAATTAAATACCAAGACACAGAGAGGTTGAAGTAAACTTTCTACAATCTCTATAACTTTTTCAAGGTCTTCATAACAGATTCATCCCCTTCCTGTTAGTAAATTATTCATCTATACGCATTACCCTGTGTAATTGCAATTTCTTTCAGTGGAGTAAATTGAAGTATATTTTTTCCATCTAATTGATGTTGAACTTGGTCATGTGAATGAAATGCCAATAAATGTTAGCATCAACTTTAAATGTGTTTGTCTGATTTGGTTTGTCCTCTTGCACTTCTGCCATTCTATCGTTAGAAATAGATAGTTCAGGTAGCTTCTGGGCCCAGATGATGACATGTGGAACACACCTGATCCTGACTTGGAGTCTGGTGTTTAGTCAAGCCAAGCCAAAAGCATCACCATGTTCAAGATCAAATTAATAGCAGCCAACACACAGACACATAAGGAAGAAAAGTCTTTGCTATTTTAAGCCACTGGGGTATTAGGGATTGTCTGTTAAGCAACATTACCACAGTGAAAAAGCTGATAAAGTCTTAGAATTAGCAAAAGTAGAATATTCAAACACTTTTCCCCAAATCATTGTATTGGTTGTGATTTGAGTCACATGCATATAATAGAAAAACTCAAGTAACCATGGCTTAATCAAAATTGAATTTTATTCTCTATTAGAAAAATTGTTCTAGAGTTAGGCAATTCAGACCTAGTTTATTGATTCTATGAGGTCACCAGGCTCTTTCCTATGCATGGCTCTGCCATCCCTAGAATATGGGCCTTGTTCTTAATGGCCCAAAATTGCTAGTAGAACTTCTGCTTTCAAGATTCAGGAAGAAGAGTAAGGAGAGGAAGAAAAAATTATGCATGCTCTCTCTTTTAAGGAGAAGTTCTAGAAGTTCCAGACACTCTCTACTGAGATTCTATTGGCCAGAAATTAGTCAGATTACCACATGTAGATTACAGGGGAGACTGAAATAGAGACTTCTGACTAAATAGCAATGTGTCAAGCAAAAATTACAGGGTTCTATTACAAAGAGAAGGTGAGAATAGGTACTTTGAGACGACTAGCAGCTTCTATCATAATGAACAAATAGTTGCTGCCCTACAGAAAGTGCCCAATAAGTGTTAAGTGGGTAACTTAATGAAAATGTGAATTAATTTTTATGATCTCAATCACCAAAAAGAAAAAAAGGTGAGAAAATTTACTCTCTTAATAGCTAACCTATACATCATACATCAGTGTGCATATATCAGTCATCGTGTTGTGCATCATATCCCTAGTACTTATTTATCTCATGACTGGAGGTTTGTATCTCGACTAACTACCTGCCTCCAACTCCTTCTCTCTCTCACTTCACCTGCCTGCAAGTCTGAACTCTTTTTCTATGAATTTGGTTATTTGTTTGTTTGTAGATTCTACATATAAATGATGTAATGTAGTACTTGTCTTTGTTGGTCTGACTTATCTCACTTAGCATAATGTATCTGAGGTCCTTTTATGTTGTTGCAAATGGAGAATATCCTCTTTTCTGATGGCTGGATAATATTTCACTATGTGTATATACCACACCTTATCTATCCATTCATCCATTGATAGGCATTTAGGTTGTTTCTATGTCTTGGGTATTGTGAATAATGCTAGGATAAACATGGGAGTGCATACACCTCATCGAAATCCTGTTTTCATTTCCTTTGGTTATAGACCCAGAAGTGGGATTGAGTGGTAGATTTATTTTTAAGGTTTTGAAGAACTTCCATATCTTTTTCCATAGTGGCTGGACCAATTGATTGTTCTATTAACAGTGCACAAGTGTTCTCTTTTCACCACATCCTCACCAGCACCTGTTGTCTCTTGTTTTCTTGATGATTGCCATTCTAATGAGGATGAGGTGATAGCTCATTGTGGTTTTGATTTTCTGTAGAATCCTCAACAAGTAGCTTTTAGAAAGCTCTATATTCAGATAAATAATATTTTATTAGATCAGAAGGCATCTAAGTGAAATACTGTTAGATAAAGAGGATACTAAGTGGGTTCATTCCACCATTAGCATCTAATCTTATCCATCTCTCACGATATCCACCAACTATCACTTCTCCCAGCCATTCTCATGCCCTCGTTATCTATTCTATTTTTTCTAGATTACTTAACTAGCTTCTGGTGGTGGAGGCTTGTAACTACCTCCACAATAACCATTTCTAGTTCTTCCTTAATGACAAAATCCCAGATTTATTTGGAGTTGCATGTGCCCAGTTGAATGAATCATTTCCCAGCCTCTCCCATAGATAGGCATAGCCATGTGATGAAGTTCTGGCCAATGAAATGGAAACAAAAGTGTTGGAGGAGACTTCCTGAATGTCATCTTGAAGTTGCTTGGCTCACTTTGCCTCCTTCCTGCAGCCTAAGTAGTGAAAGTAATGGTCAATGTTCCAGTAGCCTACTGGGTAGCTAACACTGATATGATAAAGGGAAACCATCATATTAGCCCTGGACTATCAGCTTCCTTAACTTCTTTTACTTAAATAAAAAGTAAACTACTGAGTTTTAAATATGATTGTTGGAGTTTTTTCTACGGTACACAGTTAGGCTCTTAGTGACCAATGGATGGCAGGCTAAAGCAGAGTTACTGAGGACAGTTTACTTAAGGGTATAGGCAGAATTAAGGCACAATAACATTTTTACCCACTGCAAGGAAGCCTGTTCAGCCACTATGCATAAAGAATCAAGGAGAGAGCCATTATTGGCTCCAGGTTGCTATAGAATTTGGCCTCCTGATTGGAGCACTGGTCTTCTAGCAGATGTACCCATCAGAGAATAACTCAGGATAACAGTCACTCTGTCCTCACTCTTTACCAGCTCTCTTTTCTCCTGCTATATGTCCTCTGTTGGCCAAATTCAACAATAAATTAGAGGATAGAGGCAGTCTGTTTAAATAGTCCATGGAAGTCAGCCTTCAGAGACACCAGAGTAAAGTAGGATAGACAGTGAATCCAGAGGAGCAAAGGGAGAATGTCCAGCACCACTGCCTACTTACTTTCCTGCCTTCAACTCCATTGCCCCCTCACCAATCCATCCCACCTTCCATAGCTATTTTCTTAGAGACTAATATTATCATTTTCTCCTTTGCTTAAAATTCTTCAATGTATCTTAGTTGCCTAACAAGGCAAGTCTAAACTAACTGAGTGACCAAAGCCATCACCATCTTGCTTCATCCCATTTTTTTAAGCCTATTTTTCTGCCATTTGCTACAGTATCCTATGTTGTAACCAAATTACAACAATCACCATTGCAAGCAATAGCCCATGCTATTCCTGTTCCTGTGCTTTTACTCTTCAAGCTCAAAGGGCAGGGCACTCCTTTCTCATCTGTGAAAACTTCATCCATATATTAAAGTATAGCTTAAAGACATGAACCCTGTGGAAACTTCCCTGACATCTTTAGGCAAATAGTCTTTAATATTCTTGTGAATATTAGCACCTTAGTGTCTGCCCTTACCAACTACCAATTGGACCAGTTGGACTACCAACTGCCAATTCCCTCCTCCACTGCTCACAACATAGTCTTTCTCAGCAAATGGAATGCCAACTGCCCAAGCCATGCTTAGGAATCTTTTTTGGCTCCATTTTTTACTTCCCATTTCCCATATCCAATCTTCCAGCAAATCCTAGCAATTATATGTTCAATATATATCCATAATTCAAAGCCCCCACCCTGGTTGCTCCTCACTGTTGTCCAGCTGTTATCCAGTTCTTGTTGTGCTACCATAATAGTCCCCTTTTCATCAGTTTTTACCCGTCACCACTCTTTTATCAAAGTGATAGAGTCATCCTTTTTTTTTCAAGATTTTATTTATTTATTTATTTATTTATTTATTTATTTATTTATTTATGAGACAGAGAGAGAGAGAGGCAGAGACACAGGCAGAGGGAGAATTAGGCTCCACGCAGGAAGCCGGACGTGGAACTCCATCCCAGACCACTGAGCCAAAGGCAGACGCTCAACAGCTGAGCCACCCAGGCGTTCAGAGTCATCTTTTTCTTTTATTTTTTAAAAATGCTTTGAGAGAGAGACAACAAGCACATGAGTGGGAGTAGGGACAGAGGAATAAGCTGACTCTCCACTGAGTGAGAAACCCAAGGTGGGGCTTGATCTCAGGATCCTGAACAGATGCTTAATCAACTGAGCCACCCAGCAGCCCTCCCCCTCTTCTTTTAGGCATCATCCTTTTAAAATAGAAATAAGGTCACTCTTTTTGTTCAACTTCTTCAATTGGGTTTTCATCTCCTCTAGAGTAAAAGCCAAAGTCCCTTCAATGCCCTACATGTTATGATGGCCCTCACTCACCCTACACACACCCACACACACAACTTCTTACTTTGGTAGCACTTTCTTTATAACTCCTTCCCTCACCACCAGCATTCCCTCTTCTTTTTAACACAGAACTATCCATATCCTGCTGATTTTCTATGTTCTTGCTAGTTTATGTATTGTCCCTTGTCACAATAGTGTTAACTCCATGATGACAAGGACTTTATTCACTGCTACCTCACCAGTACCAAGATCAATGCCTGGTATGCAGCAGCCACAGAGTACATGGAAAAAATAACCACGTAAGTTTCTCTTCTTTTTGTAGTTATGTAATTCCCATGTCTTTCTAGTAGAGATGTAAAGGGAGGTGCACAAGAAATTTAAAAATTTTAATTGCCACATTTTAAATGCTAAAAAGAAATAAAAATAATTTTAATAATATATTCATTTAACTTAATTTACCCAAATAATTTTCATTTCAATATGAAATCAACATAAACACTATCAATGATATATTTTAATACTTTTTTCACACTAGGTCTATAAATATTAGGATAATTTTTACATGTATAGTACATCCCAATTTGGATGAGCCAGGTAATAGGTGCTCAATGGGCACATGTGACAAGTGGCTACTATATTGGACAGTGTAGCAATATAAATATAAAGGTGAAAAAAATGCAAGGATGGAAGAAAAATGCTCAATAATCCAGTATTTCTGAAGCATGTAGCAAGTAGGAGAATACAGAGGCTTCAACTTGAAAAAGCCATAATGAAGAGGATAGTTGGGAAAAATGGGCAGGATCAGTTAAAGCAAGCAGGTTGTTTTATAAAACATCTGAAGTTGTAGCTGGTTGTCGTTACAAGGAGATGGATGTTCCAGGGACAGAATGGAAAGAGTGGTCAAGAGAGATAGGAATTGGGACATGAGCACAGGATGAAGTGCAGAATGGCAGGCTTGCCTTTTGGGTGGTGTGTAAGGTCAGAAAAATGAGAAACCTTACAGAGCTACCTGGTCAGAGTCACCTCTAGTGAGGTGTTTTTTGTTTTCTTCCTTTCTGATATCAGTAGAGGTTAATGAATGGCCCAGTAAGCAAATCACAGAACTTTGCTCAAAGGTACTAGTTAATGTTTGGTCTTCCAGTCCAAGTTCATAGTTTGAGAGTAATGTTACACTAGAAGTACAACTCAATGAGAGAGAGTAAACTGACCAAATGTATCTCCAATATTAAACTTTTAATATTCTTTAGAATGCTTCTTTACTCATTATTTAACTGAGAAGAGTGTCATGGCCTGTAGTCAGAAGAAATGCAGGGTAATTTTTTTGGTGATTCTTTCAGAAGCTTGGGCAAGAAAAAATATATATATATGTTTGCATAAAGAAATAATAATTCAATAATAATATTATTTGAAATAATCCAAATTTGAGGGATAGGAAAATTGTATTACTTTTTCTCCTACTCCCTGTGCTGCCTATGGCTTTTCCAGAGATGGTATAGTTTAGAGGAAAAAGAAACAAAGGCAACACTGTTGTTTAGTTCATATAGTTTTTGCCATTTGGCCTGCCAAAAAAAAACTACTGTTTTTCCCATTGGGCAATGTTCTGGGTTTTTAAGAGACCTTCAGTTGGGGTCAGCTCACTTTCCTAGGAAGTTACCCTGAGAGAGTCCCTTTCAAAACAGCCCAAGCGATTCATACGAGGCCCACATGATTTGTGTACATCCCTGCCCTACCAAATTGCCCCCTCCTAGCCCTGTCATCTTTTCTCTGCTGTGATAACCAGCCTCTACTTTCAACATTTGTTGGGATTTAATAAAGTATCAGTCCCCAGGGCTTTTGACTATAGATAAGGGTGAAATGCTTCTGTTTTGTCCCCCAGTTTTGGAGGGGGGGATGTCTTAATACTCTGGAAATAAATGAAGATCATCTAAGTAAGAACTGAAGCTATGTGATCGGAGCCTGCTATTCAAAGGGAATCAGGATCATTACTTGCACTTGGCAGAGACTAAAAAGGCAGTCAGGGGAGGGGGATTGCTTGAAGATTAACAAAGGAAAGCATTCAGGTGTGCTCTGGGTAGAGGTGTCGGTGTGGAGAAGCTAGAGCAGAGCTAACTAGAGCAGAGAATCTTAGATGATGGGTTTGAGGAGCATGTTTAGCTTTTCCTGGCTGGTCCTGAGTTGAAAATGAGGGCCAAAAACAGGGAAGCTGGCAATCATTGACAATGTCCTAACTGTTCCATCTGATTGCTACAGAGGTTGTGGTTTGGCTTCCGATTGCTACAAAGGATGTGCATCAAAATTCTTTTGACATACACTGTCTGGTCTTTGTTCATTTATATATTCAGTCCGTCACAGTTATCCCTCTAAAGTAGTCCTACTTATCCATGTCCATTAATTTGCAAACTTCCCCTCAAAATATCTTCAAGGTAGGCTAAGGTCAAATCACCTGATTAGTTTTTAGGCTGGCTCTTTTGAGTCACCCTTTGATTTGAAGAGTCTTCTCTTATATTAAACCTTTCTTTATATATTTTGTGTATAATAAAAAATTTTGTTCTTAGGTTTTAAGCCTCACCAAAAGCTGAGAAAATACTTGAATGTCCTATTACATAGGTCTCAGGATAGAGGACTAATTTGAGAAGTTTGGCAGCAAAAAGAGGAAGAGAAATTGGATAGCAGCTAGAATGAACCATCAGGCAAACAAGACTCCCTTTTCTTTTGGTTCTCTTTTTCCCTTCTCTTCTTTTTATCCTTCTCCACCTCTCCCACTCACCAAAAAAACATAAGGCCTCACAATCAGTTCAAGCTCCTTGGCATGGCTATATTCTTCAGCCCTCAAGACTTGGTCCAGCCTTGTCCTCATCTCACTTTCTACCATTCCCAAACACTATCTTGTACTTCCACTACTACTTGTGCTTTCACAGGTGCTGTGAAAACCAGCATAGTAAAGACAGGAAGAGGGTATGATATATCCAGATTAGGAGAGTGCCTCTAATATAAAAAATAGAGGGTCTATTAAGATTATAAATTGGGGAGCACCTGGGTGGTACAGTTGGTTAAGTGGTGGACTCTAGGTTTCAGCTCAGGTTGTGACCTCAGGGTCCTAGGATAGAGCCCCACATGGGGCTCTGTGCTTAGCACAGAGTCTGCTTGAGTTTTCTCTCTCTCCCTCTGCCCTCACCCTGTGCTCTCTCCCTCTTTAAAATAAATAAATAAATAAATAAATAAAGCTTTAAATAGAAAAAGACTAAATATTGGCCTAATCAATTATAGAGCAGCAATTAGTGCAACAATTTCCATTTCTTTAGTTTCTGAATTCTATAAAATAATAAAGTTGGTGACTCCTCACTCAGGCTAACCTCATATGAGAGTAAGCTGTGGGAAAAATTATGAATGTCAGTAAATCGGTACAAAGTATTTTACTTGGAATTCCAGAGAAGAATTTCTAGAGTTCTCCATCTTAGTGTTCCCAGCCCTGACTTTGAAATGAAGTGCAAAGATCCTGACCTTTCAATTCGTGAAAGTTGCTATAAAGTTGTGATTTATTTTGGTACTGGGAAACTTTACCAAAAGACCTAAGTATTGATATGGTTGCAATCTAAGTAGCAATTTGAGTGATGTAGTATAATGTGTTCCAATATTTGTTTGTTTTTTCCTAGTTTTGAGCAACCACAGGCAAGCTAAGTGGAATACTCATAGATATTAGCCCAACAGAGATTTTTTCACAATTTACCATTATTTAGAAAGGAAATGTTCTATTGTTTCACAAGTTTGTTCATCACTTCTGAAAGGCTATCAAAGGATGCAAATAACCCATTAATACAGTCACTCAGCAAATATTTATTAAACACCAAGTACGCACAAGCAGTGTTCTAGGCAGTGGAATACTGAAGTGTATAAGACAGACTCCCTGTCTATGATGAGCTTCTAATCTCTTGTAGGGATTTCAAGAAGTGGAAAGAGCTAAGGAGATAAAACATGGAATCGCTATTCAGAGTGAGGGGAGTTGCTTTAACTAAGGCAATCAACTCTAGGTACTTATGCTTGAGTTTAGAATTGAATGAGGAGGAGGAGGCAGACATGTGGAGATCTGGGGAAGAGCAATCCATGTGTGGGGAAAAGCAAATGCCAAGGTCCTGAGATGGAAAGAGTTGATGCATCTACGAGGCAGAAAAGCCAATGGGGGTGCAGAGTACAAACCAAGGGGAGCACAGAGGTCAGGAGAATGAGGACAAATAGGCCAGCAGTGATCTCATCATGTAGGACTGACTGGCAGGCAGTAGAAAGACAGGGGATTTTTTTCTGGTTGTACAGAGAAGGCATTGGATGAATTTAAACTGAAGTATGGCATGATCTGAATCAGATTCTCGAAAGCTCACTTTGGCTTCTGTGTGAAGGATGGACTATTAAGGAGACAGGAATTCCCCAAAGTACATGATGTCACTATTTGAAGATTTGTTCTGCTCGAAAAACAATTTAGGGTCACCTGGGTGGTTCAGTGATTGAGCCTTTGGCTGAGGTCATGATCCCCAGGTTCTGGGATCAAGTCCTGTATCCGGCTCCTTGCGGGGAGCCTGCTTTTCTCTCTGCCTGTGTCTCTGCCTCTCTCTCTCTCTCTCTCTCTCTGTCTATCATGAATAAATAAATTTTTTTAAATATTTAAAAATAAATAAAATCTTTAAAGAAAAACCAATTTAGAGGTTATTGCCACAGTCTGGGCAAAAAATAAAGGCTGACCAATATTCATGGCAGGATATATTTTGGAGATGGAACTTGTAAAGCCTACTGATGAATTCAATGAAGTTGTGTGATAAAGAGAGGAATCAGGATGACTCTTCAGTTTGGAGACTGAGCAACTGGATGGATACATAGAGGCTGAGAAAACTTTTGGATAATTTAATTTGGAGGGCCGGCAGAAAAATCCAAAGCTCTCTTTGTCTAGTCCAGTTTAGGATGCCTGTGAAACTTATATATCAAGAAGCAGTTGGACATACACAGTGAGAAATATCAGTTGAGTTATACAGCAGTTTGGATTTCAATCCCATTCCTGCCACTCAGAAGCTGGGTTTCTCTGGTTGACTTAGTTAACTTTCTGAGCTTCTATTCCTTCATCTGTAAAACTGACATAATGATTCTGAAAAAAGTAATATTTAATCCCAAATCTTAGTTCAAAACTCTTTTCAACTGCACTGTTATCCCCTCCTTCTACAGCTTCCCTTTCCTGCCCTTATTTGAACACTCTTCAATTGTGTAATTATGTAACCTGTTTGCAAATGTGGCCACATTGTGTTATTTTTCCAATCAATCCCCAAGTATCCCCATGCCTAGTAGCTTCCCTCACCCTTAGCTGACCAGGGGCTCCCGAGAGCTGTGTAGCCCACACTCCAAAGTCACCCATGCTGTTTCTTATCAGCTCATGTTGTCATCAGTTGAAGACTTGTTCTGTCACTTTGGCATATACCACAAGAACAACCTGCTGGGGTCAGTTTGATGGCCAGGCCCCAGGGGGTCAATGCTGAGCACCAAGGTTATCACTTTTTAGTCTATATGCAGGCTGGGATATTTTTCCTCAAAGCTCAACTGCTGTGTCAGGGTTGTCGAATCTATAGAAGTTTACAATGTCAACCATGCACTGTACCTGGGCTCCTTGCAGCCTCACCACTCATGGGACTCCCCATGTCACTCCTGTACTCGGACCTCCTAACTGTTGCACTGTGTACAATATTATCTTTCTGGGCCCTTCAAAAAAAAGTTCCAAACTCCAGTTTCCTTAAGTGCATTCACCCTAACATATATAAATAAGAGACAACCATATTAAGCATTTTTGCCACAGAATAAAAACTTGCCCAAAAGTGACATGTAATCTCCACCCTTAAATATAGAGAGGACATACACAGTGAGGGAGGCTTTGTTCTTAAGCACTCCCAACACACAGAATCTTATTTACACTCTGCCTTAACTGACATTAACTAACACCTAATTTCAATGTATTGAAATTTCTTTTTTTTTTTTTAATTTGTTTGTCTTTGCATCTAGAGTTTAAGTTCCCAAGAAGGCATGTTCACACATAATTTATCTCTGGATTCTCATCCCCAGACACTAAATCAAAGATTGATGAAAAAGGAAAAAAGAAAAGTTTGTTTTTTTTTTTTTTGCGGTTGGGACCTCGAGCAGTATCCAGCTGGTTTTGGTTTTCTGTGATATCTGTCATTAAATAAAACACTTCTTTCTATTTGATACAAGAAATATGGGTCATTGGTAGTGATAAGAGAGAATCGCAGAGGATGATTTGCGCTGATTTTTTAATATATTTTGAGAATCATCGGTAAAAATTATTGCAACTGCAAAGCAAAATGTGATGTACTGAACACTGATGTTACAAAGAACTGTGAATGTAACATTTCCTAGCCCTTACACTTTCCCAAGTAATCACCATTCTTCAATATTTGACTTATATTGCTTTATCCCTTCATTTAAAAGTTTCTACTAATTTCTAATATTCCATGTATTGTCTACTAATACATCACTCTGCTAATAACTTGAAATGAACTTTTAAACAATTTTGAGTTACCCTATTAAATGTCAGTGAAGTGTCAGGTAAATATATCAATAATAGTTATTCAATAGCATTAATTAAAAGCATTAATATGGTATGTCTTGAAAAATTATGTATTGCATATTTTTAGATATATAACTTTATATATATATTTCTGATAAGAGTGTTATATGCCCACTGTAAAATACCAAAGTAATATAGAATAGATAAAGTTGAAAAATCCACCTTTATGTGGACTTTTTCAATAAATATGGTACAGTACTATAAATGTATTTTTTCTTCCTTATGACTTTCTTAATTACATTTTCTTTTCTCCAGCTTACTTTACTGTATTAATACAGTACATAATACATATAGCACACAAAATATGTGTTTGCCAACTGTTTACATTATCACTAAGTCTTCTGGTCAATGGTAAGCTTTTTAATAGTTAAGTTTTTGGGGAGTCAAAAGTTATATGTGGATTTTCAACTAGCCAGTGCTCCTAATTCTCATGTTCCTCAAGGGTCAACTGTACAGATATATATTTTTAAAAGATTTTATTTATTTATTCATGAGAGACACACAGAGAGAGGCAAAGACATGGGGAGAAGTAGGCTTCCTGCAGGGAGCCAATGTGAGACTCAATCCCAGGACCCCAGGATCACAACCTGAGCCAATGGCAGACGCTCAACCACTGAGCCACCCAGGCATCCCCAGGTATTTTATTTTCTATGCAGTTAAATTTATCTTTTTCTACAGCTTCTGATTTTTATGTCAGACCTAGGTAGAATTTTATCAAGTTATGAAATGACTTAACCATATATCCCGCCTATATTTTATTCCCTCATCTTTCATTTAATTATGACTTCATATTTATATAAAAATATTCTTGCTTACATGTTTAATATCCATGAAATAACTGTAAATTTCCAAGTAACATAGCAATATATAATTTGTGATTGTAACTTTAAAAAAGAGAAATATTTAAAAAGCTGTGTCTGAGAACTCAAGACAATACTTCCAGAAAAAAGGTGCAAATTTAGAAAACAAGTGAATAAATTAACATGTATTTACTAATATTTATAAAGAGGAAAGTATTTTGTTCCTTATAAACATTGGGCTTTTCATACTCTGCTGAATGTTTTATGGCTTAATTATCTGTGGAGATGCAGGTCAATTGAACAGATATTATTAAGGGCCTCCACCTGGCCCAGCAGTACAAGGGCTCTCAGAAAAAGAGATTTTCTAGAGCCTTCTAAAGAAAGAAGTTTCCTCATTTCTTATAAAAAGCTTCGGTGTCTCCTTGTTCATGGATTAGGGAAACATTAAACTTTGTGTATTTGGTAACCATTCGATACCACAAGGGGGAGCCAACAGTAGAATGAAATTGAACTGACCCCCAAGGATTGCAGAACTGAGGAAGAAACATTTGCCATAGGATGATGTTTTTTAGCTGCTGAATCAAACCTGTTCTGATCTCTCTTTAAACTCACCGTTATTTGAACTAATACATCCCTGCACATGTTTCAGCAAGTTTCTGCTACTTATACCCAAAGTTATCCTAACCAGCATAGTGGTCCTCGTAGGTATTGCATAATTACTATGCACTTTTCTACACGGACATTTTTCTTGTGGTGTTGTGATTATCAGTTTGTACTTGTCTGTATCCTTTTTAAATTTCAAGCAGGACTTTTATCTGTCTTGTATATCAGTCTATACCTACTCAGTACGGTGCCAGGGAAGTCTAGATACCTCAGATATTTGCTGAATGCATGAGAAGAAATTTTGCTATCTGGAAACCTTACATTATTTGATTTCTTAACTTTCACTTATGCAATTTTCCTTCATTCATTTATTCTTGTTGTATAATAAAGATTCACAAAACATCCCGATCCATGTACATGCCACCTGCAAAAAACGAATTATTTATATTGCATATTCCCCATAGTCCCCAATTTCTTCTCTTTTTATTGAGTATTATCATCACCTACCAAGTAGGCAGACCAAGTTTTTAAAATGGTATTGCTTTGTATGGTTTTTAAAATATATGCAGAAAAAATTATACTGTATTTAACATTTAGCAACCTATTTTTGACACTCAACATATGTGCTCTTGACATTTATCAGTATTCATTTCATATAGAACTACCTCATTCATCCTAACAGCTGTATGGGTTTTCATTATGAGAAGACACAACATGTTATTTACAGAGTGACCCGTTACTGGATTTTTGCATTGGTTCCAGTTTTCACTATTAATCAATACTTTGGTAAATACCTGTTAATGCCTTCTGTGAGAGGTCTTCTATGATAATAGGCCTAAGCAAGAAATTGAGGGTCACAGGATATGCACATTTTTAAATGTATTGGATATTGCCAAACTCTCTTCTCTCCAAAATTGCCACAAATTTTCAAATATTTCTGTATTATTAAATTGATTTCCAAAATAGATGTACCAATTTATGCCTTCCATCTACAATTTACCAATTTATACTTCCACCAACAATCTAAAAGAGTAATCATTAGTCCATATGACTGCTATCATTTGGAATTATTAGAATGTTTACATTCCACCTAACTTTCTCATTATTATTGTGTCATTCTGTAGTTTCACATTTAAGCACAAAATAGTTACCATTTTTGCAATCAATTTTTAATTAGTTTTACAAAATACTTTGCTTTTTTTTTCTTTTTTCTTTTTCTGTCTTTTATATATCCCGCCTTTCCTCTGGAATATAGTCTTCTTCATGAAATACATCTTGTAGTAATTATCATGGACCTAAAAATATATTTTACCCTCACTCTTAGAACACAGTTGAGCCAGGCACATTTATTTTTGATTTTCTTCTCTCCATCAAACTTCAAAGATGTCACTTTCTCTTAAGAAAAATGTAAATTCTACCGGAGTTCCAATGGTGAGACTCTTTTCAATCTTATTCACATAATTCTTCTGAGCAGTTTCCCACATTCCCATCACTGAACTTCAGTAATGATCAATTCATGGTCAATCTCGTTTAATCTATCTCCCTACTCATTCCTCCCCCCTTATATTATTTTAAAGCAAAATCCTAACATCATATATTTTATCCATAAATACCTAAAATTAAAGACTATCTTCTTTTAGCTTAATACTACTATCACAGCAAAATACAGCAAAACTAAAAATAATTGTTGAATTATCAAATATCTAGTCAGTGTTCAAGTTTTCAATTACCTCACCTACATCATAATTTTGAAACAATTGTTTTGAGTCAGAATCCAAGTAAGGTTATAACATTGCAGTAGTTAATATATCTTCTAAGTCTTTTTAAATCCTTAGGTTTCCCTTGCAACTCAAGTTTTTTTGTAATTTTTAATTAAATAACTCAAGTCGTTATTTTCCTGATTGCTGATGTAATTTAATGTGTTTCTTTGTCATCATTATTTCTATCAGCTGAACCAGATTTGTTAACTGTGTGTGTGCATGTGTGTGTGTGGCAATGATTAGCAGTCATTGATGGTCAATACCTAAATCTGTTATGCTTTTCCATTAGGAAATTTTAATGTATTAAGGGCCTAAATATAGACCAGTCATTTTATCAAATTTCACTGAAGCATTTATAATTTACTATTCTCATAACCTGAACAATTAACAAAAAGAATGGTTGTTTTGTTACTGTTTTTTCCCAGCCCCTGGCCTTCCAACAGTTTGGCTACACGGATGTCTGAACCACCACTCAATATAACTTTGTGATTTGAGCTAACACACTAGTGCTCTCATGACATCCCAGTGGATGAATCGGTAACAGGCTGGGCTCAGCTACATCGAAAACTTTCAGATCTCTGCACTAGATAAAAAATGCACTGAAAATTGATGTCAAAGCAAATGCTGAGAAAGCTTTTGGCAGCAGTGTAAAAAATGGCAAATGTAAAAAAAAAAAAAGGCAAATGTAAAAAAGGAATAATGTTTCCTGGCAAAAGCTTGAAATGTTATATTTTCTTTTTTTAAAAAAATATTTTATTTATTGATTCATAGACACAGAGAGAAAGAGGCAGAGACACAGGCAGAGAGAGAGGGAGAAGCAGGCTCCATGCAGGAAGCCGGATGTGGGACTCGATCCCGGGTCCCCAGGATCACACCCCAGGCTGCAGGCGGCGCCAAATTGCTGCGCCACCGGGGCTGCCCGAAATGTTATATTTTCAAGGTAAAGATATGTGGGCATCTATTTTGGCAAATTGAAAATACTCTCACTTCATAAAAAACAAAACAAATCAGTTCATCCTAGATTGACAATGCCAATAAACTAAAGTTTGGTTCAAAAAAACAAACCAAAAAACTCCCTCAAAGTAGATACTCTGCTTCCTCCAAAGTAGAAAATAGAAGAGACCAAGCATGCTATTGGTTTCCTTGTGCAGAATTTGGGATTAAAAAAAAAAAAAAATGGCTGAGAAAACTTGGAAAAAGCAACAGAGAGAGCATGAAGAACCAGAGAAACTGTTCTTATCACAACAGAAGAAAAAAAAAAAAAAAAGAACCAGAAAAAGAAACAACCAGAGAGATGTTGAAAGTAGGAAAATGTGGGGGATGGAGGTTGGGAAGAGACAGTCTGAAGTAAGAAAGAAAACAAAGGTAAGACATAATTCAACCTCCTGGTGAAGTAGCCTTGCATGATTTAACAAGTAATGAAAGTATTAATATCCTTCAATTCAGTTATTCTACATTTAAGAAGCTATCCTAAAAAAAAAAGTCTGAAATTGAAAAAATAATTATACCCAAGCTGTTCAGCCATGATTAATTAAGTACAAAACTTAGAAACAACTATCTCAAGATATAGATCTGGGGATGATTAGAGGAATAACAGCATATAGTATAAAAGCAGTCATTCAAAATGTCATTTGTAAAATATTTCATAATCTGGGAAACTGGATATGCTACAGCATTAATTATTTTATATATACACATATGTATATGAAAACATGTGTATGATATGGTATTGATACATATACAATGATAAAGATGTGTAAGGATCACCATGAGATAAAGTAAAGGTGTGGCTGTACAGTCCTTTGGTAAAACCTCAGAAAACTCTAAGGGGAAAATTTCTGTCAAACAAGAGGCTTTTAAGAAGCATATGGTATTTTACCTAAGCAGTTTTAGCAGAAGCCTAAGGTAGAGAAGGGCTTATCTCAAAAAAGATTTTTGTGTGTGCCTTTTGTCTAATGAGGCAGATCCAAATAAGATTCAAGGAAAACAAAACAAAAATTTAAGAGAATTGTATTGTAGAAATGCCAGCAGTTTGAATGGGAAGGGATAGAAATAACACAAAATGAAAAGAGACCTTACATGATCTAAAATTTCTAGAGAAAGATGATATTCTCATACATATAAAAAAACCCCACAAAGGTATCCTAGAGGTTCTGAAAGAGAATTCTCTAAATAACCCTGTTTCTGGGTGGTGGGACACTGAGTGGTGTCTTTTTTTCCTATTTCTTCACTCTTACCTGTACTTCATAAATTTTCCGTAAGTGTAAATTAATTGATGAGCCCTCCAAAAAACATAAAAACAATCTCAACAAAAGGCAAAAAGTTCAAATGAACCAAGAGTCAGTACCTCTTAGACATATGGGTCAGTAAAAACCATCCCTCCTTCTAAGCTCTTGTCCCCTTTCACCACCTTCGTTGACCAGCTTCGTGAACATGTGGTCTATGTTTAATCCTGCATTTTTTTTCTTAGTTTTCTCTTTGAGCCCTTGAAATCTGGCTTGAGTCACTCAAGTCTTCTGAAAATGGAGTCCAATCCTAACTTTCTGCTTTCTTTTTTTTTTTTTTAACTTTCTGCTTTCTAACATTCTCTCAGCTTGTGATAGTATAACTTTCTTCCTTTTAAAAATGGTAGGAAGTACTTAACCGCAAAGAGAATGGACATAAAACTGTTTTCATCAGGGAAGTCAATATGATTCTGTTCTAGAAAAATTACTCTGCAATCCACCAGAAAAGTAAACGTACCAGAATGACCATTTGTATATCTGTATTTCCTTTTCTGTGACATCTGTTCACAATCTTTTTTTCTTTTTCTTTTTTTTAAAGATTATGTTTATTTATTCAGGTGAGACACAGAGAGAGAGGGAGGCAGAGACCTAGGCAGAGGGAGAAGCAGGCTCCATGCTGGCAGCCTGATGCGGGACTCGATCCCAGGACCCCAGGATCATGACCTGAGCTGAAGGCAGACGCTCAACCACTGAGCCACTCAGACATCTCTGTTTATGACCTTTGACTAGATTTTATTATTAAGGTGTTGGTGTCCTTGTCAATTTGTTTGAATTCTTTCCACTATGATGTTGTTAGAAATCTTATTTCTTTTTCATTTGAATTTATTTTATTTTATTTATTTATTTTTTTAATCTACGATAGTCATACAGAGAGAGAGAGAGGCAGAGACACAGGCAGAGGGAGAAGCGGGCTCCATGCACCAGGAGCCCGATGTGGGACTCGATCCCGGGTCTCCAGGATCGTGCCCTGGGCCAAAGGCAGGCGCCAAACTGCTGCGCCACCCAGGGATCCCTGTTTTTCATTTGTATGATTAATTTCCTTCCAGTTTCTTATGTGTCTTATGATTTTATTTTGTATATTTGGGTCTTTGTTTTTATTACAAATGTAATAGATATTTCCTGTAACAAATTCAAACTGTACAGAGACATGCATTAAATATAAAGCAAAAGGTAGGATAACATGATGTAGAAAATCATCCTGTACTTAAACCCTCCCCCTTTCATGCCTTCTTGGTTTGTTTATAGAATTTTAAGATTCTGTGATGTATCTGTGTATTTTCAAGAGGTTTTTATCTCTCTAGGATGCATGGTGCTTTGGATCTGAGGAAGAGAAAGGGAGGCTTGTTTCCTCCACTGAAGCCCCAGTATCCCTTCTGCTCAACATTCTGAGAGGACAAGTCACTTATTTCAGAGAGGAAAACTTACTGATCCTTAGTCACACTTTTCTAGAACTTCTATAGCAAGTATGGCAAAATATTTTGGTGACTGAAGGGACAATATGAGCTTACCTTTTGTTTCTGATGAAATCTGATACATCATCTATAAGAACAAATAATAAAAATCTTTAAAAAGCATCAGGGAAGGCTATGTAAGCATAGCTTTATGAATACAGCTCTTCTACAGACACAAAGACATCAAACATCTGTTTCCACAAGAAAGCATTGATGGGCTCTTAATACTAGTATCTACACTTCCATCCAGTGCATTGTTTTCTGCAATCCAGGAACACTCTAAAGCTTGGCAGCCACATAAAGCCAAATATATGGTAGCTTTAGACTGCTAGCATTTGCTGATCTTTGTTTTCCTTGTGAAAGTTAAAAGGGGGAAAACACAGATTTGTTTAACGGACTCAGATCAACAATTTTTTTTTTGCCTAGGTTTAAAACCTTCATCAATTTCCTAGTATGATTATTTGTGTTTGTGTTGTTGAAGTCCATATTGTTTGTTTAACCAAGCAGATTGTGTATATCAATTCCCTGGACACAGTGAGAGCCATTGGAGTTTGCCTTTAGACATAGCTAGAACTTCCTCTTTTTCTTCTTCCTCCTCCTCCCCCCCCCTTTTTTTTTTTTTTTTGACAGTTCATTCTTTTCAGGCAAAACACAAAAATCCAGGAGTCCAAGCAATACATTCTCCTAACCTTTTCCCCTTGTTCCTAACTATCAGAACAGTAAATATAACCTCTTTTCAGAATTGGTAGACTTTGCCATTCACTTTTTCATTCATTCTATAAACATTTTTAGAATCACTTTTATATGCTAGTTCTCTTTTAGTCATCAGAGATAGAGATGAATAGAGTGCAGACCTTGCCTTTAAGTACCTTCTAGAGGACAAGTCAGAGCTACAAAATACTGTTACAGTGATGTCAAGCATATAGACATGAAGGAAAAAAGCAGGATTTGTAAAAAGTAGCTGCCAGTATACACATAGAGCCACTACAAACACCTGAGGGGATGAGGGAAAGCTCCCTAGGGAGGTGATCTTATAGTGAAGTGTAAATTTAGAAGACTGAATAACGTTTATTCAGGTAGACAAGGCAAGAGCATGGAAATAGCAAGAGTGAAAGAATAATGCGTAAAAGAATTTTTCCCACTTTTTTTGTTTCTCTGTTCTCTCAGTCAATAAATTCTTTCCTGCTAGTTTCTTTCAACCTGTCATTTTTAAAAACTGACCCATTGAACAACAGAAAGTAAGTTTTAATGTATATAAAACTGCTCAAAATGCTCAGAGGAAGGATACTCCATAACTATCAATGTAAACAGTTTATAAAATATCATTAGGTTAACAGATTAGTGTTTCTGGAATCCAATTTTAACTTTCAGAGGGTGCCTGAGTGGTGCAGTTGGTTAAGCAGCCTACTCTTGGTTTCAGCTCAGATTGTGAAATCGAGCCCTGCCTGGGGCTCCACACTCGACGAAGAGTCTGCTTGGATTCTCTCCCTCTCCCTCTCCCTCTGCCCCTCCCCTCTACACTCTCTCTCTTTCTATAAAATAAAATAAAATAAAATAAAATAAAATAAAAGTAAAATAAATAAATCTTTAAAAAATTTATGGAAAGGTAAAAGAAGAACATGCTTGCAAAGATTTATGTACAAGGTATTTAATGTCATTATTTATAATGAAGAAAAAATGGAAATATTTAAATTCTAACACGAGACAACCATTTATATTAATTATACACATTAATATGTGATATAGAGATATGCTCATTACACATCCTTCATTGAAATATTTACAAAAGACTGCAAAGTATGGCCTCATATTTATATAGAAATGTATATAGAGAGATATATAATTGGAAAAATCATCAGAAGTATATGCTATTTGCAAAAAAAAAAAAAAAAAAAACCCACCCAGTGTTCTTTCTAGCTTTTGGAATTATAAATAATTTTAATTTTGGTATCTTTTCTATATTTTCAATGCTGTCTATAATAAACATGTCTCATTTTATAATCACAGAAAAGCACAGTAAAATTCAGTGGTAGAGTTTGGAGGATAAACATATTCATTAATAGTTTAATGAACTTAACAATATTTCAATTCTAACCTTTGTTAATTTTATAAATTAAAGGCCAAAGCTAAGCATAAGGAACACTTGCTTGTCTCATAAAGAAGAACCATGAAATTGAAATTTAATCTGTTGGATAAACACTTTTTAAAAGTAAGGGAGACATACAGATTCAGATACTTTTGCTTGAAATCAAAATTTCAAATATTTTACTGCCTTCAACTTTGTATAAATGACTTTTTAAAACATCACACATATCTCGAATTAAACATGCTTACTTTGTATGAACTTTAATACATTAAGAGATTTCTGTGGTGGATAATTGAGATTGAATTATTATTGGGTTAAGGACAATTTTCCTTTTTTTGTACCATACTCTCTTGTACCATGGGTTAGCAGCCAAATACAGACTAGCATTTATCGATAAGGTGACCTTTGCTCTATCGATGGTGTTGCTTAGAAATAGGCTATTAAAATTTGTTAGTAACCGTATCGGTTCTGATTTTAAAAGCAAAGTTCCAGAGGCGCCTGTGTGGCTTGGTCAGTCCAGACTCTTAGCTTTGTCTCAAGATCTTGGGGGTCATGATCATGATCTCAGGGGTCCTGAGATCAAGCCCCATGTCTGGCCTATGCTCAGTGAGGAATCTGCTTGAGGTTCTTTCTTCCTCTCCACCCACCCCCCCTCTAACTAGGGCACTCTCCTTCTCTCTAAAATAAATAAAATCTTTACTTAAAAAATTTAAAGTTTCCAGCATTTTGCTATTATTATTTTTAAGATTTTAATTTATTTATTAATGAGAGACACAGAGAGAAAGGCAGAGACACAGGCAGAGGGAGAAGCAGGCTCCATGCACGGAGCCAGATGTGGGACTCGATCCTGGGACTCTGGGATCACGTCCTGAGCCGACGGTAGACACTTTTCTTTCACAGATGAGAAATATGTAATCAATGAGGAAGTGACTTACTTATTTGTTGAAAATCATAGTAATAATTGTATTTCTTCACTGTTGGCTATGTGTCAGTGTCACACACATGGTAAAGGGGGAATGCCCTAATTATAAGAAGTTGAATAGGCAAAAATCATTAGAATGCAATTTCTTTAAAAAGGTAAGTGTCTGGGGCACCTGGGTAGCTTAGTTGAGCAACTGACTCTTGATTTCAGCTCAGGTAATGATCTGAGTCATGGGATGAAGCCTTATATGGGGCTCCAAGTTCAGCAGAGAGTCTACTTGAGATTCTCTCTCTCTCTCCCTTTGCCCCTTCCCCTGTGCACACCCCCTTCTCTCTCTCAAATAAATAAATCTTAAAAAAAGATAGGTGGGCTTTTTTCCCAATAATATGTGTATATAGTACAATGGTTATAAACTTATACCCGAGTTTGAATTCTGACTCATCACTTACTATTTGTAAGGTTAGAAAATTAGGGATCCCTGGGTGGCGCAGTGGTTTGGCGCCTACCTTTGGCCCAGGGCGCGATCCTGGAGACCTGGGATCGAATCCCACATTGGGCTTCCGGTACATGGAGCCTGCTTCTCCCTCTGCCTGTGTCTCTGCCTCTCTCTCTCTCTCTCTCTCTCTCTCTGTGACTATCATAAATAAATAAAAAAAAATTAATCCCCTTAACTTGAGTATCCCTCTCTGTAAAACAAGAGTTGTACCTATATAATAAGGTTTTTGTGAGGATTAAGTGCCATGATCCATGAGAAGCACTCAGAGTGCCTTGCACATAGTAAGTGCACAATAAATGTTAGCTAGTAATACACTTCCATAGCATCTTGCCACTGGGTACAGGAAGAAGCAGAAAACCCCCCATTTTGTTTTGACTCTCTTATATTCAATACCTACTAACAGGATAACTTTTCTCATTCTTTGGAATGTACTAAATAGGAAAGGTGAGATATTAACTTTCTGTGGTAAGTATTAAAAGCTCTTGTGATTTTTCTACATCTCCATTAAGATGTTCTTAAACCTGAGTTAAAAGATTGAATATTTTCAAATCACCCAAATTGAACTTACTCATGTGTAACAGTGTTGAATAAAAGCCATAAGGGTATGAGAATGTGTTCTTAGGATTGTGCCATGATGTCATATTTTCCCCAATTAAAAAAAATAATAAAAGTTTAGCTTACCTTAGAGACACATTCTATTCTTGCATCCATCTTATATATTAGGTACACAGGAAATTTTCTTTAGGAAAAAAAAAAACTTGCCTACCCTCCACCCTAAACCAAACCAAGCAAATAATTCAATAAGCATGCTAGTTCAGGAAATCACACTTTTGGTGCCAACTTGAAGCTATATTTTCAGGAGGTCCTGAAGCCACAGTAGAGGTATATTCCTCTCTCTTTTATCTGGAATGCCTTAACTGACAAGTGGAAGAGAGCTTTGGAAGCTAGTTTTATTTGGAAAAAATCACAGATTTAATGTAGTAAGATAGCTGAGCCACCAACTTTCATGTCTGTTCTATCTTGAGCTTTCATTATTGTCCCAATATTCATCACTGCTTTTGCCCAGGACTCAAATCAGATGGTATTTCAGATAATATTTCATTTTCTCTTTTGAGTTCATATTTAGGCCTATGTCTTGATTTGTTCTTCTGTGGACAAACATGTGGAAAACGTGCCTTCAAGTCACAAGTTGAAGAGAAAGAGAAGTTACCAGTCTATAACCATTTTCTTCTCCATTTTGTTTACAGTTAAAACAGTACTTTTCTCTAGATTGTTGAAGGGAGGAAAAGAGAACTTGGTGGCTATTCTGGGGAATAAATCACTCCAAAGAAGGGAACTCTTAAAATTAAAAGTTTTACTATGAAATGAGATTGAGTAACCCAGCAATTATATTTAAGGGAAGCATTTCATTGACTAAGAAAAAAGTTATTGATTTTGATTTAATATTATCAATATACTTCTGGAAATGTTTTACCTATTATGAGGGTTATACATATTCACTGGTAGAGTTGAATGTACTCCATTTTGTCTATTCATTCTAATATTTTAATTAACTGTAAAAATATAACCTAAGGGCAATTTCATCGTCTAAAACTATTAGGTACAATCTTCTAGTTTCTATAGTTCCTAATAACTAGAGGTGGAGAGGTTTACAATGACAGGTCCTACACCAAATTCTATCACACACACACACACACACACACACACACACACACACACATTTTATTAAACAAAATCTATTGGCAAATAGGCTAATAACAGTAAATACAACTTTGTAAAAATTGGGTATGTCCACATTATCTTTACTTTGAGTGCTCCAAACACATGCATTAAAGGTTTACTGGAGGCAGATGCATGTATTCTAGGGGCAAGATTCAGTTTACTTATTATTTGCATAAAACAAGCAGAATACTAAGAATCAATGACTGGATGTGGTAGTATGTAAGGGTCAAGGCTAAGGCACCATCACTAAATACACTTACTATAGGATTTGCTAGATTCTTACTTGCTGAAGAGACTGGACAATTTATCCTATGGAATGCCCTCATTTTCCAAATTTTCCTCTTTCTGGTGTCATTTATTTTGTGCCTTCAACTAGAATTCAAATCTAAAGTCTGGGTTAGAAGCTATCATTGGTGATGTTGTGTTTTTCTTTTTGTATCACATCTTACACCAAATTCTATCTCATACACACACACACACACACACACACACACATATTCATGCTCACATTTTATTAAATAGCAGTTATTGACAAGCAGGCCAAACTATGACCTAATTTTGGTCATTCTATCAATATTGACACTAAGACCAAATGAAAGTGGTAACAGTATGACCTTAGAGAAACAGTGGTAAACAAAGCAGAAAAGATCCCTGATCTCATGGAGCTAAAATGTTAGTGGGATAGAGATACTATAAACAAATAAGTAAATACATAAAGAGAATAATTTCAAATGGCAATAAAGTTATAAATAAAACAAAGTAATCAGTCAGTGAGATAAAGAGTGTAAAAGGCGGTCCAGGAAAGTCTCTATAAAGAGGTGGCATTTGAGCACAGCCTGAAAGACAAGAAGCAGCCACCAAAGTGAGGGCCGAGGAAATGGGATTCAGAGAGAGTGGAAATATACTTCCATTTGTGGCATAAGTGGAGTGAGTTTGGGAAAAGAAAGGGGCATTAGTGATTAGAGAAATGTATTTCCTGCTATGTGGTAGACCAGATATATTAATTCTTTGCCGTCAAATACATACATAAATATAATATTAACTGTTTACTTTTAAGTGGATTTCTATTAGGTGACTAGAAAAATTTCCCCACCAGCAACACAAAGACATCACACCAAAATCTAACTTTCTGAGAGCAAAGGCTTTGCCTGCTTAATTCGCTGCTACATTTCTAGTCCTTAACACAAGGCTCGCATTTGGCAGTAACTTACTAAATGTTTGTTAATGAATTAATTAAATTCTTAGCCTGAGGTCTAAGCGAAGAAGTCTCCCCTGTGAATTTGTAACCACTGGCCTCCTCTCACTTGAATTTGAGGACTTAGAGTTGAAATTTGAGAATATATGTGAAATTTGCTAAACTCTGAGATGAAAAATTAACAGAAAAGGTGATCCCAAATTGTGACACCCCTGGGGAGCCTAGAAATAGCAAAAGGACACACTTTCAATCAAGATTTTCTACAGAAAAAAAAAAAAACCCACTAAAAATAAGCTTAGAATTTAAAATTATAAAACAT
Organism: Canis lupus dingo; assembly: GCF_003254725.2. Lineage (NCBI taxonomy): Eukaryota > Metazoa > Chordata > Mammalia > Carnivora > Canidae > Canis > Canis lupus. Next base: position 26,396,344 of record NC_064274.1, read on the forward strand.
ACAAGGAAACAGGACAGGAGGGTAAGAGAAGATTTATGAATTTTAAGTAGTAGAAAAAGCTGAAAAGTAGAATAAATGTAAGTAAGTTTAAAATTATTACAACTACAGAGGTGCCTGGGTGGTGCATCTGACTCTTGGTTTCAGCTCAAATCATCATCTCAGAGTCATGAGATCAAGCCCTGCATTGGGCTCGGAGCTCAGTACAACAGTCAGCTTGAGATTCTCTCTCCCTCTCCCTCTGGCCCTCCTGTTCATTCTCTCTCTCTCTCTCTCTCTCTCTCTCTCTCTCTCTCTCTCATAAATAAATAAATCTTTCCAAAAAATTATTACAACTATTAAAAAAAGGATTCACAAAATGAGAAAAGAGTAAGACTTTATTTTTTTTAGGATTTTCTTCATTTATTTGAAAGAGTGAATGAGAGAGAGAGCATGAGTGGAAGGAGAGGTAGAGGCACAGAGAGAAGCAGATTCCCGGGAGAGCAGGGAGCCTGACACGGGGCTGAATCCCAGGACCTGGGATCATGACCTGAGCTAAAGGCAAATGCTTAACTGACTAAACCATCCAAGTGCCTCAAGACTTTATTTTAAAAAGAAAGACCAGTAGATTTCAAAAGGGCCAAAACTATATTTTAGAATTAAAGAAATGGTCATTCAAAGTTCAAATGGATGAATTTCGTGGCAAATTAGACGGGTCTGAAGGGAGAATTTGTGAATTGGAAGCGAGAGTTAAAGAAATTAGCCAGAATGCTGCACAATAGACAGAAATTAAGAAATAGAGAGGAGGGGCGAGAAGGTGGAAGAGTAGGGTCCCCAAGTCACCTGTCCCCACCAAATTACCTAGATAACCTTCAAATCATCCTGAAAATCTACGAATTCGGCCTGAGATTTAAAGAGAGACCAGCTGGAACGCTACAGTGAGAAGAGTTTGCTTCTATCCAGGTAGGAAGACGGGGAAAAGAAATAAAGAAACAAAAGGCCTCCAAGGGGGAGGGGCCCCGCGAGGAGCCGGGCTGAGGCCGGGGCGAGTGTCCCCAGGACAGGAGAGCCCCGTCCCGGAGGAGCAGGAGCTGCACCGACCTTCCCGGGCGGAAAGGGGCTCGCGGGGAGTTGGAGCAGGACCCAGGAGGGCGGGGATGCCCTGGGCTCCCGGGGACACTAACAGACACCTGCGCCCCGGGAGAGTGCGCCGAGCTCCCTAAGGGCTGCAGCGCGCACGGGGGACCCGGAGCAGCTCGGGGGGCTCGGGGGTGGCTCCGCGGAGGGGGCTTCGGGGCGGGAGCAGCTCGGGGGGGCTCGGGGGCGGCTCCGCGGAGGGGGCTGCGGGGCGGGAGCAGCTCGGGGAGCTCGGGGGCGGCTCCGCGGAGGGGGCTGCGGGGCGGGAGCAGCTCGGGGGGGCTCGGGGGCGGCTTCGCGGAGGGGGCTGCGGGGCGGGAACGCGAATCCAGCAGCGCAGGCCCCGGAGCACAGGGCGCCAGGACACAGCCCAGGATCCAGCCTCCCCACGGGACAGGGAGAGGCCGGGAGAGCCCAGGACAGCGGGGAAGCTCCTGCCCGGAGCAGAGCAGATCAGCGGCCCCGCCCCGGAGCCTCCAGGCCCTGCAGACCGAGAGCTCCGGAGTTCCTGTGGGGGCTGACTCCAGGGCTCCAGAGCTGGCCCCGCCACTAGGGCTGTTGCTCCTGGGGCCTCACGGGGTAAACAACCCCCACTGAGCCCTGCACCAGGCAGGGGGCAGAGCAGCTCCCCCAAGTGCTAACACCTGAAAATCAGCACGACAGACCCCTCCCCTAGAAGACCAGCTAGACCGACAAGTTCCAGGGGAAGTCAAGGGACTTAAAGTATACAGAATCAGAAGATACTCCCCCATGGTTTTTTTGTTTTGTTTTGTTTTCTTCTTCTTTTTCTTTTTGATTTCTGTTTGCTTCCCGCACCCTTTTTTCCTTTCTTTCTTTTTCTTTCTCTTTTCTTCTCTTTTTTCTTTTTTTTTTCCTTTTTTCTTTTTTCTTTTTCTCTTTTCTTTCCTTCTTTCTCTCCTCTCTTTTTCTCCTTTTCCCAATACAACTTGTTTTTGGCCACTCTGCACTGAGCAAAATGACTAGAAGGAAAACCTCACCTCAAAAGAAAGAATCAGAAACAGTCCTCTCTCCCACAGTGTTACAAAATCTGGATTACAATTCAATGTCAGAAAGCCAATTCAGAAGCACTATTATACAGCTACTGGTGGCTCTAGAAAAAAGCAGAAAGGACTCAAGAGACTTCATGACTGCAGAATTTAGAGCTAATCAGGCAGAAATTAAAAATCAATTGCATGAGATGCAATCCAAACTAGAAGTCCTAATGGCGAGGGTTATCGAGGTGGAAGAATGAGTGAGTGACTTAGAAGACAAGTTGATGGCAAAGAGGGAAACTGAGGAAAAAAGAGACAAACAATTAAAAGACCATGAAGATAGATTAAGGGAAATAAACAACAGCCTGAGGAAGAAAAACCTACATTTAATTGGGGTTCCTGGGGGTGCTGAAAGGGCCAGAGGGCCAGAATGTGTATTTGAACAAATACTAGCTGAAAACTTTCCTAATCTGGGAAGGGAAACAGGCATTCAGATCCAGGAAATAGAGAGATTCCCCCCCTAAAATCAATAAAAACCGCTCAACACCTCGACATTTAATAGTGAAGCTTGCAAATTCCAAAGATAAAGAGAAGATCCTTAAAGCAGCAAGAGACAAGAAATCCCTAACTTTCATGGGGAGGAGTATTAGGGTAACAGCAGACCTCTCCACAGAGACCTGGCAGGCCAGAAAGGGCTGGCAGGATATATTCAGGGTCCTAAATGAGAAGAACATGCAACCAAGAATACTTTATCCAGCAAGGCTCTCATTCAAAATGGAAGGAGAGATAAAGAGCTTCCAAGACAGGCAGGAACTGAAAGAATATGTGACCTCCAAACCAGCTCTGCAATAAATTTTAAGGGAGACTCTTAAAATTCCCCTTTGAGAAGAAGTTCAGTGAAACAATCCACAAAAACAAGGACTGAATAGATATCATGATGACACTAAACTCATATCTTTCAATAGTAACTCTGAACGTGAACGGGCTTAATGACCCCATCAAAAGGCGCAGGGTTTCAGACTGGATAAAAAAGCAGGACCCATCTATTTGCTGTCTACAAGAGACTTATTTTAGACAGAAGGACACCTACAACCTGAAAATAGAAGGTTGGATAACCATTTACCATTCAAATGGTCCTCAAAAGAAAGCAGGGGTAGCCATACTTATATCAGATAAACTAAAATTTACCCCGAAAACTGTAGTGAGAGATGAAGACGGACACTATAACATACTTAAAGGATCTATCCAACAAGAGGACTTAACAATCCTCAATATATATGCCCCGAATGTGGGAGCTGCCAAACATATCCATCAATTAATAACCAAAGTGAAGAAATACTTAGGTAATAATACACTTATACTTGGTGACTTCAATCTAGCTCTTTCTACCATCGATAGGTCTTCTAAGCACATCTCCAAAGAAAATAGAGCTTTAAATGATACACTGGACCAGATGGATTTCACAGATATCTACAGAACTTTACATCCAAGCTCAACTGAATACACATTCTTCTCAAGTGCACATGGAACTTTCTCCAGAAAAGACCAGATACTGGGTCACAAATCGGGTCTGAACCGATACCAAAAGATTGGGATTGTCCCCGTATATTCTCAGACCATAATGCCTTGAAATTGAACTAAATCACAGGAAGAAGTTTGGAAGGACTTCAAATACGTGGAGGTTAAGGACCATCCTGCTAAAAGATGAAAGGGTCAACCAGGAAATTAACGAAGAATTTAAAAGATTCACGGAAACTAATGAGAATGAAGATACAACCGTTCAAAATCTTTGGGATGCAGCAAAGGCAGTCCTGAGGGGGAAATACATCGCAATACAAGCATCCATTCAAAAACCGGAAAGAACTCTAATACAAAAGCTAACCTTACACATAAAGGAGCTAGAGAAAAAACAGCAAATAGATCCTACACCCAGCAGAAGAAGAGAGTTAATAAAGATTTGAGCAGAACTTAACGAAATCGAGACCAGAAGAACTGTGGAACAGATCAACTAAACCAGGAGTTGGTTCTTTGAAAGAATTAATAAGATAGATAAACCATTAGCCAACCTTATTAAAAAGAAGAGAGAGAAGACTCAAATTAATAAAATCATGAATGAGAAAGGAGAGATCACTACTAACACCAAGGAAATACAAACGATTTTAAAAGTATATTATGAACAGCTATACGCCAATAAATTAGGCAATCTAGAAGAAATGGACGCATTCCTGGAAAGCCACAAACTACCAAAACTGGAACAGGAAGAAATAGAAAACCTGAACAGGCCAATAACCAGGGAGGAAATTGAAGCAGTCATCAAAAACCTCCCAAGATACAAAAGTCCAGGGCCAGATGGCTTCCCAGGGGAATTCTATCAAACGTTTAAAGAAGAAACCATACCTATTCTACTAAAGCTGTTTGGAAAGATAGAAAGAGATGGAGTACTTCCAAATTCATTCTATGAGGCCAGAATCACCTTAATTCCAAAACCAAAGACCCCACCAAAAAGAACAATTACAGACCAATATCCCTGATGAACATGGATGCAAAAATTCTCAACAAGATACTAGCCAATAGGATCCAACAGTACATTAAGAAAATTATTCACCATGACCAAGTAGGATTTATCCCCGGGACACAAGGCTGGTTCAACACTCGTAAAACAATCAATGTGATTCATCATATCAGCAAGAGAAAAACCAAGAACCATATGATCCTCTCATTGGATGCAGAGAAAGCATTTGACAAAATACAGCATCCATTCCTGATCAAAACTCTTCAGAGTGTAGGGATAGAGGGAACTTTCCTCGACATCTTAAAAGCCATCTATGAAAAGCCCACAGCAAATATCATTCTCAATGGGGAAGCACTGGGAGCCTTTCCCCTAAGATCAGGAACAAGACAGGGATGTCCACTCTCACCACTGCTATTCAACATAGTACTGGAAGTCCTAGCCTCAGCAATCAGACAACAAAAAGACATTAAAGGCATTCAAATTGGCAAAGAAGAAGTCCAACTCTCCCTCTTCGCCGATGACATGATACTCTACATAGAAAACCCAAAAGCCTCTACCCCAAGATTGCTAGAACTCATACAGCAATTTGGTAGCGTGGCAGGATACAAAATCAATGCCCAGAAATCAGTGGCATTTCTATACACTAACAATGAGACTGAAGAAAGAGAAATTAAAGAGTTAATCCCATTTACAATTGCACCCAAAAGCATAAGATACCTAGGAATAAACTTAACCAAAGATGTAAAGGATCTATACCCTAAAAACTATAGAACACTTCTGAAAGAAATTGAGGAAGACACAAAGAGATGGAAAAATATTCCATGCTCATGGATTGACAGAATTAATATTGTGAAAATGTCAATGTTACCCAGGGCAATATACACGTTTAATGCAATCCCTATCAAAATACCATGGACTTTCTTCAGAGAGTTCGAACAAATTATTTTAAGATTTGTGTGGAATCAGAAAAGACCCCGAATAGCCAGGGGAATTTTAAAAAAGAAAACCATATCTGGGGGCATCACAATGCCAGATTTCAGGTTGTACTACCAAGCTGTGGTCATCAAGACAGTGTGGTACTGGCACAAAAACAGACACATAGATCAATGGAACAGAATAGAGAACCCAGAAGTGGACCCTGAACTTTATGGTCAACTAATATTCAATAAAGGAGGAAAGACTATCCATTGGAAGAAAGACAGTCTCTTCAATAAATGGTGCTGGGAAAATTGGACATCCACATGCAGAAGAATGAAACTAGACCACTCTCTTTCACCATACACAAAGAGAAACTCAAAATGGATGAAAGATCTAAATGTGAGACAAGATTCCATCAAAATCCTAGAGGAGAACACAGGCAACACCCTTTTTGAACTCGGCCACAGTAACTTCTTGCAAGATACATCCACGAAGGCAAAAGAAACAAAAGGAAAATGAACTATTGGGACTTCATCAAGATAAGAGGCTTTTGCACAGCAAAGGATACAGTCAACAAAACTAAAAGACAACCTACAGAATGGGAGAGGATATTTGCAAATGACGTATCAGGTAAAGGGCTAGTTTCCAAGATCTATAAAGAACTTATTAAACTCAACACCAAAGAAACAAACAATCCAATCATGAAATGGGCAAAAGATATGAACAGAAATCTCACAGAGGAAGACATAGACATGGCCAACACGCACAGGAGAAAATGCTCTGCATCACTTGCCATCAGGGAAATACAAATCAAAACCACAATGAGATCCCACCAGACACCAGTGAGAATGGGGAATATTAACAAGGCAGGAAACCACAAATGTTGGAGAGGATGCGGAGAAAAGGGAACCCTCTTACACTGTTGGTGGGAATGTGAACTGGTGCAGCCACTCTGGAAAACTGTGTGGAGGTTCCTCCAAGAGTTAAAAATAGACCTGCCCTACGACCCAGCAATTGCACTGTTGGGGATTTACCCCAAAGATACAGATGCAATGAAATGCTGGGACACTTGCACCCCGATGTTTCTAGCAGCAATGTCCACAATAGCCAAACTGTGGAAGGAGCCTTGGTGTCCACCGAAAGATGAATGGATAAAGAAGATGTGGTTTTTGTATACAATGGAATATTACTCAGACATTAGAAATGACAAATACCCACCGTTTGCTTCGACGTGGATGGAACTGGAGGGTATTATGCTGAGTGAAGTAAGTCAATCGGAGAAGGACAAACATTATATGGCCTCATTCATTTGGGGAATATAAATAATAGTGAAAGGGAATAGAAGGGAAGGGAGAAGAAATGTGTGGGAAATATCAGAAAGGGAGACAGAACATGAAGACTCCTAACTCTGGGAAACGAACTAGGGGTGGTGGAAGGGGAGGAGGGCGGGGAGTGGGGGTGAATGGGTGACGGGCACTGAGGGGGGCACTTGACGGGATGAGCACTGGGTGTTATTCTGTATGTTGGCAAATTGAACACCAATAAAAAATCAATTTATTATTTAAAAATAATGAAATGCAAAAAAAAAGAAATTAAGAAATAGACATTAAATATAGACAAATATAATTGTCTTAATTCGGCATGCATCTCACTGGAGTTAGAGAATGGGAAAATAGAGTGAAGAATAAGCAATATTTGAACAGATAATATTGGAGTCTTTCCAAAATGATGAAAAACATTGAATTCTCAAACTTGGGAAGCAAAGTTCTGAGTATCATCAATAAAATAAATTTCCCTTAAAGTGCATCAGAATGGAAGAAATCTGGAGAAGAGTGGCATGAGATGAAATTGGAGATATAGACAGGGACCAGATCAAATGGGGTTTGGATTTAAGTGGAGGACTGATGGTATGTCATTTGCATTCTTCACAGATGGTTCTAGCAACTATTGAAAAACAAATTGCAAAGGCCCAGAATGGGAGCAAGAATAGTAATCTAGGGCCGCCTGGGTGGCTCAGCGGTTTAGCACCGCCTTCCGCCCAGGGTGGGATCCTGGAGACCGGGGATCGAGTCCTACCTTGGGCTCCCTGTATGGAGCCTGCTTCTCCCTCTGCCTGTGTCTCTGCCTCTCTCTCTCTCTCTCTCTCTCTGTATCTGTCTCTCACAAATAAATAAATAAAATCTTTTTAAAAAAAGAATAGTATAGTAATCTAGGCCAAAGATGTTAGTGGGAAATAAACTGGGTGTGATGTGGTCTAAGGTGAGGTATCTTTGGGGGACAAATGAAGGTCATGAAATTCAGAAATAAAGAGAAATTAATTCTCTGTGACAAATTCTGACAAAATGAAAACCAGAGGAAAGAGGAGGCTGGGCAAGTGATTCCTCCTTCCTTTTTCTTCTCCATGGGATTCTCAAGGCCGGGTTTCTCCGTGCAGCCTGACCCCAGCCACTCCTTATGCTGAACAGCTGCATCTATTCATCCACCTGCTTTGACATCCCAGCTCATTGTGAATAGGAGTGGCTTTTAGAACATTTAACCTCGATAGTTAAACTACACCTTTTATTTCTAAGACTATGCTCAGTATATTGGAGATATACAAAGTCTTCTTAAAACACAGAAGTTAGTTATGGTCTAAAAATGAAACTATGAAAAATCTGTAAGTAATTGATGTGATCAGATAGTTTATATGAGTAAATTCACCTCAAGCAATTCTTGATAAGTGAGTGGTTTATTAATTGAGAAACTCTAAAATTCTAATCAAGGTATAAGTTGTGGCACAAAACACCAGAAAAATGTAAAGAATTATGATTAAAGTCACCAGTAGAAAATGTTACAGAGAAAATGACTTTTTAGGAAAACTTCAGACCTATTTTGGAGGTAGGCCAGGGGGACCCAGAAATGAACAATTTGACATGAGCATTTTAAATCACCTTGGACTGCAACTGAATAGGTCTGAGGATAGGTCTTAAGTAGTTTGAAAAAGTCTACTCCCCTCTTCTTTATTAGCATTCGGGTATGCTTTTATGGAAATTAGTGCTTATCAGAGCGGGAAACACTGAATCAGCCTGCTAAAGAGAGGCACTTCAGTAATGAGGTAGGAGACCAGATAAGGCATAATATTAGCAAATTGCATGTTTCCAATTCACACTTTTCAGTAAAATATGGTTTTGGAACACCCATGCAAGGCTTAATTTGTGGATTAATGATTAATGATGAAAAGCAATGTCTTGTTATGGTCTGGATCCACTTTGTTTTTGACCGATAATGTGTATTTATTTAAAAAATGGGACCAACACAACCAAGGCCACGGCACTCACTGTATGTCACCAAAGTCAGCAGAAATGCAGAGTTTTTCACTATATCATTGCTCACTGAGGTCATTTTGGCACCCCCCAACTGGATCAGAATTCTGGAAAATTGTGGTCTATTCCTTGCCTGGAAGTACTCCTACTGTGAACAGTAAACAGCAAGGCACTCAATAAGTGTTCATTGACTGGCTTAGTGACTTGACCTTTCATCTTGATTTACCTTCAGAAAAAAAATTATTCATTTTTTAAAAGATTTTATTTATTTACTTGGGGGGGGGGGTAGCAGCAGAGGGAGAAGGAGAAGCAGGCTCTCCGCTGAACAGGAGTCTGACGTGGGGCTCAATCCCAGGACCCCGAGTTGAAGGCCAACACTTAACCAACTGAGCCACTCAAGTGCCTCCGGAATAAATAAATGACATAAATAATTTCTTGAAACTAAAGTCAAAATGAGTCTCAGCAGAAGTGATAAGATGAAGTGCCTATATACATGCTGGTTAATTCACCCTGTTACAAGTTTACGATTACATAAGCCTCCCTTGTGACTTTTTCTAAATCATCACACACATCGCGACACCATCTTTCTATCTGCCCTTGAGCATCCCCACTCCCCTCTCCTACCCCATGACACACATGGAGTCACACATCTTGCCATAATTAGATACAAAATGTTTCTTTTACAGTTTTCTAGAGAAGTCAAGATTCCTTCCATTTAGATCAAGCTTCTTTTGCTGGTAACAGCTTAAAGCAGCAAGTATCCCATAGTCTGCCCAAGACTGAATTAAATATCCTGTTGAATACTCTGCTTATTGAATTTCAGGACACACTTCTCTTTTGAGGTGCATATAGTCCCAGATCAGAGTCTCTGAGCTATTTCTCCTTTCTTGCCTTTTATAGTCTCACTATTGTTGCCTTCTTTTTTTTTTAATTTTTATTTATTTATGATAGTCACACACACAGAGAGAGAGAGGCAGAGACACAGGCAGAGGGAGAAGCAGGCTCCATGCACCGGGAGCCCGACGTGGGATTCGATCCCAGGTCTCCAGGATTGCGCCCTGGGCCAAAGGCAGGCGCCAAACTGCTGCGCCACCCAGGGATCCCTATTGTTGCCTTCTAAAGTCTCTATTTTCTCAACCTACTCATATTCTAAAAAAAAACTATTTTAAATCTAAATTGCCAGCTTTCTAATCCCACTCCAAAATGGTCTGCACATTTTTTATACATTACCTATACTAATATTAGGACGAAATTTAATATGTTTTTTTTAATTTAATACATTTAAAATAAAATTCCATATTTGTCTTTTGTTTGTCTGCAGGTGCTCTGGGTCACTCCTAGTCCACATCTACATTGTCATCAGGAAAGGAAGGGAGAAATGTTTGTGCAAAGAATGCCCACAAAGTGAATTTGCAATAGTGAATTAGGGAGTGAATTAGGGAGATTATGTCTGCAATAACAACATGTACTATTAAGGGGGGAGAAAGTTTAGGCATCCTGTGTCTCCATTCTAGTTCTGGATTTGTGACTAACCCACAGGATGAGCTTTCACAGTCTTGTAAGCTTTATAGATCTCAGGTCCCTAAAATGGGAAATACAGAGGTTAAGGCTAGAAATCTAATTCAACATTCACTGGCTCTGACAATCAGACAGTATTTTCTTTGGGAATCACTCAGAGACTATAGAAAAGGCAGGGACTACTCATATATGAAGAAAATGTGGTTTGGTGGGAAGGCCACAGGTTAGAGAGCCTTACACCTGGACTACAGTTCTCTTTTCTGCCCTCCACTAGCTGATCTAGAGTGAAATTGTTTAACTTCTTTTAGTCTGAGTTCTGCATCTGGATAACATAAGATTGTTCTGAGGATTGCATGAGCTACAATATTCAAATGGCATGTGCATAGTAGGTGCTCTATGAAAGGTAATTATTTGTTTGTTTGTTTGTTTATTTTAAAGAGAGAGAATGTGAGTGGGGAGGGGCAGAGGGAGAGAGACAATCCCAAGCAGGCTCCCTGTTGAGCATGGAACCTGACTTGGGGTTCGATCTCATGATCCTGAGATCATGACCTGAGCTGAAATCAAGAGTTGGTCTCTTAACCGACTGAGCCACCCAGGCACCCCAACCCAATGGTAGTTATTACTAATGCTGTTGTTTTACTTCTTGGTTTGAGGAAGAGACGGCATTTTGCTTGGGTGATGTGAAGGAGAAATCAGTCAATTGATACTATAGACATACTAAACTAATAAAGAACTTGGTAACTGGTAGCTTGTTTAAAAAGGTCCACTACAAACAGAATAAAGAATCCAGAAATGGGCCCTCAGCTCTATGGTCAACTAATATTTGACAAAGCAGGAAAGACTATCCACTGGAAAAAGGACAGTCTCTTCAATAAATGGTGCTGGGAAAATTGGACAGCCACGTGCAGAAGAATGAAACTGGACCATTCTCTTACACCATACACAAAGATAAACTCAAAATGGATGAAAGATCTAAATGTGAGACAAAAAACATCAAAATCCTAGAGGAGAACACAGGCAACACCCTTTTTGAACTTGGCCACAGCAACTTCTTGCAAGATACATCTATGAAGGCAAGAGAAACAAAAGCAAAAAATGAACTATTGGGACTTCATCAAGATAAAAAGCTTCTGCACAGCAAAAGAAGCAGTCAACAAAACTAAAAGACAACCTACAGAATGGGAGAAGATATTTGCAAATGACATATCAGATAAAGGGCTAGTTTCCAAGATCTATAAAGAACTTATTAAACTCAACACCCAAGAAACAAAGAATCCAATCATGAAATGGGCAAAAGACATGAAGAGAAATCTCACAGAGGAAGACATAGACATGGCCAACAAGCATAGGAGAAAATGCTCTGCATCACTGGCCATCAGGGAAATACAAATCAAAACCACAATGAGATACCACCTCACACCAGTGAGAATGGGGAAAATTAACAAGACAGGAAACAACAGATGTTGGAGAGGATGCGGAGAAAGAAGAACCCTCTTGCCCTGTTGGTGGGAACGTGAACTGGTACAGCCACTGGAAAACTGTGTGGAGGTTCCTCAAAGAGTTAAAAATAGACCTGCCCTACGACCCAGCAATTGCACTGTTGGGGATTTACCCCAAAGATACAGATGCAGTGAAATGGCAGGACACCTGCACCCCGATGTTTCTAGCAGCAATGTCCACAATAGCCAAACTGTGGAAGGAGCCTCGGTGTCCATTGAAAGATAAATGGATAAGGGAGATATGGTCTATATATACAATGGAATATTACTCAGCCATTAGAAAGGACAAATATCCACCATTTGCTTGGACGTGGATGGACCTGGAGGGTATTATGCTGAGTCAAGTAAGTCAATCAAAGAAGGACAAACATTAAATGGTCTCATTCACTTGAGGAATATAAAAAATAGTGAAAAGGAATAAAGGGGAAAGGAGATAAAATGAGTGAAAATATCAGAGAGTGCAACAGAACATGAGAGACTCCTAACTCTGGGAAACGAACAAGGGGTAGTGGAAGGGGAGGTGGGCAAGGGGTTGGGGTGACTGGGCACTGAGGGGGGGCACTTGACGGGATGAGCACTGGGTGTTATGCTATATGTTGGCAAATCGAACTCCAGTAAAAAAAATAATTTAAAAAATGTCCAATACAAAAAGCTTAAAGTAAAAAGGGGAAATTCTCCTCTTCTCCCCTCCAGCACCACTGTCCATGTATATATCTAAGTTTTTTCTAAATGTGAAATTATATGTACATAAGTATAATTGCTCTAATAAAAATCATATTGTGTTATATATGCTGCTAGATAAAAATACTTAAATGATAAGTGGGAAGGAACAATGGCTATTTCTTAGTTTAATAAGAAAACAGCTTTTTTTGAGGGAAAATATTAGCTATAACCAATGTAGAAAGGAGACATCTCATGTTACTCCAATTCTTTTTACAGAATTAATTGATATTAATAATAATATTTACATATATTATTTCTTTGAGTTTATTTTTATTAGACATTATTCACAATATTTTAAAAGATAAGTGAAGCTTCACTACTAAAAACCATTATTCAAGTATTATGTTGTTTGTGTGCAGTAAAATCATATCCACATTGTTTAATTTGTTTAATTAAAGTGTGGATAACAAATAAATATGAAAAATACCTCTTCCAGGTGCTACCCGGCACTTTTCCGGCAAAGCCACTTACTTCCAGCAGCCTAACAAAGTTTTGCAGGCACAGAGAATGGTTGGAAAAGGATATAGATTCTCTGTGTTATTTGTTACTCTGAGAGCAAACTGACCTAGTTATGGTTGCTATGGATACTATAATTTTGAATTTAATAATATTCTCTGAAGGAGTAGTATTACAGATCTGCAAAATGCTGAGCCCAATCTAAATCTCATACTTGAAAGGTGAAAAAAAAAACTGCATCAGAGAGGCTGAATGACAAGAGAGATATCAGAAGATTTGCAGAGAAATCTCAGAATTAACCAGACTGATGTCTATGATTAGTTGAGTGGCCAATGTGCTTTTCAGAGTCACTCAATCCAAGGAAAATGGTTTTTGCTTAAGAGATTCCCACGTGCCCTGGTGGCACTCATTAGAGACATGCCCTTTCTGCTGGGCATTTACACCTAGTGCTTCTGCCTCCCACTGAGAAAAGCACAAACATCTACTTGGAGCCAACATACTGAGCTCTTGTGACAAAACAGTTTAGGCACAAAGGAAAACGAAGTGAAATGAGAAAAGAATGCCTTGGAGGTAGAAGAACAAAGGATCATTTTTTTAACCGAGTCTCCAGGATCATTCAGTAGCCATATATTATGAGTGTGCAGCATATAATCTTGCATATAAAATATGGCACAATGATGTGTGAATTTAACTACTCAACCGTAATATTAAGATTTTATTTTTCAATAAATGTTTCTGAATTATTCATAAGTACCATAAAAGAAAGAGGGAGCTGGCTGCTTACAACTAAAATGAAAAGTACAGGGGGACCTGGGTGACTCAGGGGTTGAGCATCTGCCTTTTGTTCAGGTCGTGATCCTGGGGTCCTGGGATCGAGTCCCGCCATCAGGCTTGCCGCAGGGAGCCTGCTTCTCCCTCTGCCTATGTCTCTTCCTCTCTCTGTGTGTCTCTCATGAGTAAATAGATACAATCTTTAATAAAATAAAATGAAAAGTACATATTGTTCTATCTCCTGCTTAGAAGCCAGTTAACTACAGTGAGGTCTAAATTTTGGTAAGTAAAGAAAGGAGAAACCAGAGAGAGGGACAATTAAAAAGCCTTCTGGATTCTCCCTGGGAAATAAGAATAATTCATCTTATTTTGACCATATCAAGTGTTTTGACCCAAGCTGCTATTCTGCTGGAATAGCTGTTAAATGAGTTCTGGAAGATGGTGAACTATTAGAAATTGAATCCAATGCTCCGACTTAGATACTAGCATCATTAAGCAAATAGTTTTCAGAGATTCCAATGGCACCTTTTCCTGTTTACGTAGCTGGTTTTGATCATAGTTGGGCTATCCCATGTACTCACAAAGATTCTTCCCTTTTCCAAGATAAATCCCCCCGCATGCCCCCCTCCCCACCCGCGACAACCTTGAAAATCTTGTAATGGATGATTCATTACAGCTAAGACAAAGACCCAGGTATGATCATATGTCATTGCTAAAATTACTTCAGTCAAGAGGATGAAAACATTAGAAGGTATACCTCCTTCCAAACCTCAGCTCCCATCCATTGTTTGCTGACAGGATTATTATGCTGCTGCTTGGTCAGTGCATTAACAGAAATTGTTGCTTTCAGGAAGCATAGCAGCGAATATAAAAACCCAGCTACAAGATAGCAGGGCCACTATGAACAATTTGCAGTTGAATAGGGAGCTCTCAAAGCTGGCTTTATGGTCATCTCACACGTGCATTAATGACCTCATCTTTGAGGAAGTAATATTCTCTGTTTTTCTCTTTTGTTTCCAGATCTATATCATCCTTTCCCAGGAAAGGAGATACTAATCAGAGAGAGAGGAAAAAGAACACTGCTGCTTGCAGCTCAGCCTCTTCTCATACATTAGTAGGCCACACAAGACCTTAAGCTTCTATGTCTGACCCCCATAACAACAAACATTTATTGATTTCACATTGCTCGTCATGAGGGTTTCAAAGGCAAATAGCCTGAAGAGCCCATAATCTAACAAGTCGCAGAATCTACAGAGATCCTTCTGCTATGATAGAGGTATGCTGCGATGTGGTCCCAGAGGAGGGTGGGAATGATTGTTCTCAGGGACAGAAGGGAAGTGTCTCTGAGGAGGGAACATTTAAACTGGCTCTTGAAGGATAAGTAAGGATTTCATGGATGGGGAGCGATATTCCAAGTAAAAGACACAGCTTGAACAAAATCAATCTTAAAAGAAAATATAATATGGAATATGTGATGGGCAGATGAGTCAAATTGCATTTCCCATAGACAGCCACAGCAATTTCTCCCATGCTTGGGGCTCTTCTTACAACGTCACTTTGATACTCCTCCCCCATCGAAAGGTGGGGTCAATGTTCCCTCCCCTTTGATCTGGATAGGCTCTGAAACTCCGATAGAAGTGATGCTGTGTGGCTTCACAGGATTGGTTGTAAAAGAGGATATGGTTTCTGTTTGGTTCTCTTGAGACCCTCCCCTTTGTAGTGCCAAGCCATGATATCAGCAGGCTGACTTCCCTAAGACTGCCATACAATGAAGGAGGCCCAAAGTAGTCCACAAGGAGCAGCCAAAGGGACCCTGGAAGTATATGAAAAGACACAGGTGTCTGGTCACCCTGCAGTTGTTTTTACCTGCCTGCCATTTTGGCTTTAGCCAACATCGACCTACAACCACATGAGAGACCTGAGTCAGAACTGCTTAGCTGAGCCTTTCCTGAATTTCTGACCCACAGGAGCCAGGAGAGCACACTAATAATCATTGCTTTAAGCAACTAAGTTTTCAGGGGTGACTTGTTATTCAGCAATCAATAACTAGAACAGCAAGTAATTGGAAATGAAACTGGACAGTCTGATTGAGGCCTACAGAAGATTTGGATTTCCTTCTACATGAGATGGGAAACAATCCATCAAGCTTTTTAATCTGAAGGATGACATGATCTGATTTATGGTTTAGAAAGGAAATTCAAGAGGCACTGGGCAAGATGAATTGGCATAGAGAGATACTGGAGACCAAGAGATGCTTGCAGGAATTCTCGGAGTTAAATTGTAGGTAAAAATCACTCAAGACATTGATAAAATTTCAGATCTTTCAGATTGACCTCCCCCCAAAAAGACATGTAATAGGGAATTCTTCCTAGATGCCTTGAACAGACAAAAGAAACACATGTTTGTGGTCTGCTCGCTGCAGATGAGGCAATTTGCTCTGAACTTTAGATATAGCACTGAGGCCGAGACTGTGGGTGTTGCTACGAGAGAGACCTGAATCTGTCCTTACTCCATCATTTACTAGTCCTGTGATCTAGGGAAAATCATTTAACTTCTCTGAACCTGTTTTGGGATCTGTAACACATGGATAGGAGTCTACCTTCACTATTTTGCCAAGGTAGAATACTTACATATAATTGCTCAGTGACAATACATCATAGCATACTTTCTCAGAAGTGTCATTCTGGGTGCCTGGGGGGCTCAGTCAGTTAAGCATTTTGGTTTTGGCTCAGGTCATGATTTCAGGGTTGTGAGATTGAGCCTGAGGGCTCCATGCTCAGCAGGTAGGTAGTCTGCTTGAAGATTCTGTCCCTCTACCCCTCCCAACCCTGCCTCAAATAAATAAATCTTTTTAAGACATTAAAAAAAAAAAAAACAAAGAAGTGTCATTCTCACATGATTCAACTTCCTTACCTCCTTTCATTTTGGATTCTCTCTCTCTACCACTTTACTGAAATCCTGAAAAGTTTATAAATGACCAACTTTGCACCAAATTAAAATAGTTATTTTTTATTTTCATTTTGTCTGGCTTTTCAGCAGACTGACCACTCTTGAGTTTTAGAAAATGCTTGGGACGCCTGGGTGGCTCAGTGGTTGGGCTTCTGCCTTTGGCTCAGGGCATGATCCTGGAGTCCCAGGATCGAGTCCCACATCGGGCTTCCTGCGTGGAGCCTGCTTCTCCCTCTGCCTGTGTCTCTGCCTCTCTCTCTCTCTCTGTGTCTCTCATGAATAAATAAATAAAATCTTAAAAAAAAAAAAAAAGAAAAGAAAATGCTGCCTCCGGCCCTGTGATGCCACATTCTTCCACTTTTCTCCCACCTTCTATAGCTGCGTGCTTCTGCCTTCTATGCTGGGTTTTCCTCCAGCCCCACTTCTAAATGTATTGTTCTTTAGGGCTTGACTTTGGTCCTTCTTTTCTGGATATATTTCTTTCTTTCTTTCTTTCTTTCTTTCTTTCTTTCTTTCTTTCTTTCTTTCTTTTTTTCTTTCATCTTTTTTTCTTTCTTTCTTTTCTTCTTTCTTTTTAAACATTTTATTTATTTATTCATTGAAAGACACAGAGAGAGAGAGAGAGAGGCAGAGACACAGGCAGAGGGAGAAGCAGGCTCCATGCCAGGAGCCTGATGTGGGACTCAATCCTGGGTCTCTAGGATCATGCCCTGGGATGAAGGCAGGTGCTAAACCGCTGAGCCACCCAGGGATCCTTGAAATATTTTCTTTCTAAATGGTCTCATCCATCCCTGACTTTAGATAGTATGTATATTCAGGGGCACCTGTGTGGCTTAGTCAGCTAAGTGCCTTTGGCTCAGGTCATGATCCCAGGATCCTGGGATTGAGCCCCGTGGCATGTTTCCTGCTCAGTGAGGAGTTTGCTTCTCCCTCTCCTCCCTGCTCATGCTCTCTCTCTCTCTCTCTCACTATCTCTGTCTTTCATAAATAAATAAATAAATAAATAAATAAATAAATAAATAAATAAAATATTTTTTGAAAATAGTATATCAGAATATATTCTGATGACCAGATTTTTTTCATCTAAAATCTAAATAGTTTCCCCAAATTTATAAATCCAAAGGCTACCTATTTGATATTTCCTTTGAATATTCACAGGCATTTTAACCCTAATGCATCCTAAATGGAGTTCTTGACAACTCCCTCAATTTATCTTTCCTCTGGTCCTTTGTTTCCTATTGCAGCACACAACACCAATATCCTCCCAGTTATCTAATCTTAAAACCTAGAATTTATCCTTCATTCTTCTTTTTATTCTTCTGCCTCAGTCAAACCACATACAAATTATGTCAGTTCAAATTTTAAAATATATTTAAATTAATCAATTTTTCTCCTTCCCTACCACCACTACCCTAGTCCAAGCATCTCTCACCTGAACTCCTACAATGAAATCCTAACTTATAATAAATTATTTTCCTTCCTTGAATCCAATTTATTCATGACATTATTTAAGAGATGTTAATTCTGTTTAGAATGAGGATTTTTCCAATCCAATGGCCTTCTGGGATTAGAATCCAGAAGTCACTTAATGCCGGACTTGAAAAAGATATATATATCATTTAATCCACACCCTACAGCAATAAGGACAGTCTAGGTTATGCTGCAGTAATTTTTTAAAAAGCCCCAAATCTCAGTGGCTTAAAGCAGCAAAGAGTTCTCTCATGCTCAAATTCCATAACCATTATAGGGTGACTGGGGGCTCTGCTCCGAGTCATCCTCATTCCAGGACTTATCCTGATAGAGCAGCCACTGCCTGGAATCTTGCCAGTCATCATAAATGAGGGAAAGAGAGCTATAGCAAATCAGATGCTGGGTCTTAACACTTTCCCAGAAGTGACATATATCACTTTTCTCAGGGACACAGGGTGGTTGCAACTGCCCCATAAGATCAGGTTTAGACAAAAGGGGAAGTTTGAAGCCAGCTGTGACAACATCTCTGAGAAGCAAAAGCTTTCCCAGAATCAACGCACTTCCCTCTGTTCTAGCACATGACCCCTGAGGTCTCATTTGGCAGGCCTGAGAATACATGGCCATCCCTAGCAGCAAGAGAGCCTGGAAAAGAGGGAACAAAATTATCATTAGGATTGGCCACGCCTACTTCTGCCTTGAACAAAAAACGTTTTCGGTTGGCAAGGAACGCCATGGGGGTAGAATGGGCTGCGATGGATATTAAAGCAACTGACAAGGCCTACCTCATTTGTTGATCGATTAAAAGGAAGTATTATTTTTAAAGTTGATAGAAACTTTTATTTAAAAAAACAAAGTATAGATCAACACTGAATCCATAGTAGCAATATTATGTATCTTCTCTACGGATACAATTTAAGAATACAATAAAGCTTGTACAGTCAGTTCTGCTATAAGGCTTGCTATGAAAACACAAACTGGTTCCAATAAGATTGATACCTTAAGGAACTGTTTGGACATTACACAATTTCACATTTGCTGACATGTGATTTCAACCACTTAAAACATGAGGTGAATGCAGAAAACTGTATCCAGATGCCCTGAGCCACAAAGGAGTACACAAAATTCACACATGCACAACCCTCAAAATTACCAGTAACCTCAGGTCACTGCCTGGGCTGTGAGCCACACTCATCCACATCTGCTGGTATCTATTTCCATCTGATTTCACAGACAGCTTGTTTCATGATCTGTAAACTGTGACCCTTCTAAAGCCCACTTCCACGAGTATCCTTCAGTTCGTTTTCAGTGTAAAGTGCTGTATTTATTATACGATTTATGTATTTCTTAACCATTTATCACATGTAAAACTGTGCTACCATTTTTTTTATAGTTTTCTATGGGTCACTGACAAAGTTTTGGAGTGCTGTGTGCTTAATCCCATATTTCCCGTAAGTCCTACAGTTTTAATGGGCCAAGGCTGCAGGACTGTACCCAAATAGTCTATCTCTGTTATTTACCAGGTGAATACGGGCAGACATATTATATATATATATGTGTGTGTGTATATATGTACACACACACACATATATATATATAATATTAGAATACAAGTGAGACTTTTTAATGGGAATCAAGAAAGCTCATTTTGCATCTTGGTAGTGAGTGTGCCTTTTATTTATTTATTTTTTTTTTGAGTGTGCCTTTTAAAGTATTTATTAAATGCGCTTGGGAGTGCTTGTTAAAAAAAAAAAAAGGCTATCAATTATATTAAATAAAAACCATTCAGTATGCCAAGCTATATATAGATGTCTCTATGTCTCTACAGTGGGTGAAGATTTGTCATTTATCTTTTAAGGTAATTATGCAAATTATATTCAGCCCACACATCTTGAATCGGAAAAAGGGTTTTCATCTTTTTTCCCTCATTTATAAACCTCGTCTAACAAGAGTTAGCCATGATCCAGAATGGGCAGCACAAAGTTGAATTTTGGCAGTAACTTTACAATAAAAGAGAATTTACTTTCCTCTTTAGAGTCTCTCTTTTCTTTAACGAGGGCAGACAAAACACTCAGCACATTCCCAGAGCTTCTGTGAATTTCCCCCTTGAGAGATCTCAGTAACTTGGAGGAAAAACAACTTCAAACAAATTAATGAAAGGCCCGACAGTATTTGCCTTCCTCCCTCCCAGGCCCGGCCCCTGTGCTTTCCACTCTCTACACGTCTCTTTTCAGTTTCAAGCATTTTCTCTTCCCTTCTTTTCCCAAGGTGAGCTGCTGCGTCCTGGCACTCCCTCTGCGAAACGGGAAAAGACCTTCCAGAAATCACCCCCTGATGCCACAGTAGTGCTTATTTTCCTAAACGCCAGGACAGAGAATACAGAGCTGGGACCGTGAAAGGGTTGATTGCAGGCAAGGGTCCCGGGTGGACAGGAGACATCAAAAGACTCCAGGATTCTGTGGACATTTCCTTCTCGTCTTGGGCCTGCTGCCAGGCAGGCCTCTTAAATGCGATCTCTTGTTGCCTCAAGAATGTGGATCAGGGTCTGCCAAATACATTTTTTTAGTAAATAATCTAGGAGTGCTCAGAAAGGCGGAAGGGTGACCTTTGAATGCACACGGTCATCCTTAAAAAGGATTCCGTACCCTATTTCTGTATCCCATTGGTTGGGATGCCAATGTACAGCCTAATCGCCGCACACTGACTCCGGGGGCCGGTCACACATGAGTGACTCTGGCTGAAAGTCCCACGCAAGCCCACGTCCGTCCCAGGCACAGAGGGCAAGGCCGTGTCCCAGTGCACCTGCACGCTGGGGCACACAGAACACCCACAGGCTGCAGGTCACGCTCCTGTGCGCTTCCCTTCGGCCCTGCCCCACCTTGTTCTTGCTTTCTCCCCCACCCCCAGGCCCTCTGCACACAATGGGATTTTTGTTTGCTCCCGTAGCAGGTGACAGCGCACTCTCTGCTTTGCCTAGCTCTGTGCTGCTGGTCTCTCAGGTAACAGGTGGCAGCTTCCCCTGTTGGATTCTAGGTATAAAAAAGAATGACCTCATCGGGGTGGAGCTCTGGGGCTCGGCACAGGTGGCAGTCACAGCCAGGTCACCCGGGCTCCGGGCAAGCCGGGGAAGCCGTTTAGTAGGAAGGGGGCAGTTCAACGGGTCACTCTAGTGGCTTCAGCCCTGACCCTGAGGCACTTGGGCAAACAGCCGTTGCCTGCAAGCCTCACGAGCTTGCCTTGGCCTCAGATGGAGCCCAGGGAAGCCGGTGGGAAAGAGAGCATGGGCACCAAGAGAAAGAATCTGACTTTCCTGAGGCCCAGGCTCTACATGCTGGAGAGAAGGAAGACGGACACGGTGGTGGACGGCGGAGCCCCTGGGGAGCACTCCGGTGCCTTGAGGAGGAGCCAGTCGGACAGGACGGAATACAGCCAGAAACTGCAAGGTAACCGCGCGGCTCGGTTGTCCTAGGTCCCTGCGCTCGCAGCCCCGGTCTCCTATGCCTCCACTTGCAAAGAAATCACTTAAGGCAAAGCAGAGAAATGGAATAGGACCTTCTCGGTAAACTGGGAAACCAGGCAAATAAGAAAATTAAAAAAAAAAAAAAAAAAAAAAGAGAGAATGAAAGTAAATGTCATTCATAAATTATAGGGAAGAAACTTATCATGTGCTTCAATACTTAACGAACCAATTCTGATTTTTTTCTGAATATATGTATTTTTTCCTGGCAAGGGTAATATCTCTTCTGCGATCTTCCTCCCTTCCTTCTCCCTCCTCCAGCCAGTTTACCAAGTGGGAAGCGCTAGAAAGCAAATGATTTAGAAACCGACAAGATATGGTTTCTCTCAATAGATAGGTGTGGGATGTCGCACCATGAGATCTATCTAAGTAATTGTAGTGAACTGTGATTGTGGTTATCCTAAAGAGGGGCATGGAACTGCAATCATGCCTGTGAAAAACGAAGAATGTTAGTCATTGGGTTGGTATAATGGGATTTGTTGAAAATCACAGAGGTGTTCATTCCTTTAGAGTGAATCGAGCTGTATCCAAATATGGTAAGAGATGTTTAGCATGCTTAGATTGAATGACTTTTGAGGAAATAACTTCAGTTTATTTTGTGATGGTCGTAAGATAGTTTGACATATAAGTTATTATATAAAATGTCCAGTTTAAGGCCCTAAATATCTATCCCTTCCCATCCACCCTCTCTTTTTCCTCCCTTTCTCTTGAAGGTCACTTGTTCAAGCAAACTTCATTTTGATGTTGATTGTGCAATGTTTTAAGTATCCACTGCAGTACCTGTTATGTGATCCCCAGAATCCGCCTCTCCTGCTTTGAGCACACTGTGTGTTTGAGCTCTTATAATCCCATTGTGAGCTGTCATTCTGGACTGACAAATTATGATGAAGCTAGAAAGACCAACAGGACACACTTTTACTTAGTAGGTCTCTTTTCCAAAAGAGAAAGAAAGAAAGAAAAGAAGAAAGAAAGAAAGAAAGAAAGGAAGAAGAAAGAAAGAAAGAAAGAAAGAAAGAAAGAAAGAAAGAAAGAAAGAAAATACTCAGACTTTGTAACACAAATTAAGTAAATTAAACACATTTAAATGAAATCTTTAAAGATTCCTAGTATGATTTAATACTTAAAAAAAAAAAAAAAAAAAAAACCCTGGTAGTTCAAGATTAAAAAGCAGTCAAGTTGTATCCTTAAAGGACTTTTCAAAAAATGGGAAAGGGGTATTGTTCGATCTTTGAAATTAACCTTTCTCAAGGCAGTGTATACATTGGAAGGAATGCAAATTTTAAAGCTATACACATTTGTCTTGCAATCCTGGCTCTTCAAAGCTATACACATTTGTCTTGCAATCCTGGCTCTTCAATTTATGACCTACAAGATTTGGAATAAATTACTTCTAATTTCCCAGCCGCAGTTTCCCTGTTTGTGAAAGTGGGACGATGATACCACTTAGTATTTCTGGGGGAATAAAATTAGGTAATTATATGAAATATCTCACATATTGCCTGACACAGGATATGTGCTCAATAAATATTTTTTATTTTAGGAATAATGGGAACAATGCTGATAAAATAAGACTTTCCCCCTATTAATCAAATTTACTAATCTATTTCAATTCTTCTTCTGTCTTTTGATGAAGAGACCGCCTAAACAAATTCAGTAAAAAGAAACCCTGGCTTTATCTCTAATAACATGTTTATTCTGTCTGAGATTTGCTAATTCAGCATCTTTTTGGTTCAGATTTTTCATTAACAAAATAAGTGGAAAATTTTGCTACTCACTTTCTAAGCTTAATTAAAAAAAAAATTCATCTGTGACCACAAAAGAAGGCAGATGTTTGTTGGTTACTTGACAGAAGACCTCAGGCTGCTTATGTACTCCATCGGATTTGTGGTTTCCCTCTGCTTTGTAGGATCCTACCTTTGAAGCTAGAAGAAAAGACTCAGGAGTTAACCATGTTCCTAGAATTGTCTATATAGGAGACACATCATCATGTAAAGATAGGCTGGCCCCCTGATAAATAACATTTTTCAGATGTAACTCTTAATAAAATCCAAGTCTGATATGTAATGCCTTAGAGAACTTTTGGCATGATTCTCCTGTAACTGCTTTGGCAACAATAAAAAACATTTTCATATTACCATTTAAAGCAATCAGTTTTGTTGGGTTTGTACTCTGGTCTGCATTATGCCCATTATCATACAGATGAATACAAATCACTTTAAGAAATTTTTTTATTATTGCAATGCCAAGAGTTTTTCCTCTGCCTGCCTTGGAATTGGTAGTTCCCTGAGAGGCACTGAATATGGATCTGAGCTGGTTAGAGCTCTCCGATGGATGGCCCAAAGCCATTGTGAGATCACAACATGCTTTTCAATGCTGGAAGGAGGCCTTAGATTATTTAGCCAGTCTTTCAGGGCTGTGTTGCTATTGGAGTAATACGGTTCACTGCTCTCTCTCCTTGACCAAGTTCTCTGGGTTCTGGGAAATCTTAGACCTTTTTTGTGGTGCCCCTGGGCTCACCTCTTACTCATACCACACAGTCTACTTGTTCATTCACTTTCTGGCTGACATCACTTTCGTGTGAATCCTAAATTGTAATTTCCTTAAAAATTGCACACTGAGAGCTACTAGATTAAACAATAGAACATAGTTCTAGGGGCACCTGGCTGGCTCAGTCTGTAAGGGTCCAACTCTTGGTTTTAGTTCAGGTCATGGTAACAAGGGTCATGAGATTGAGCCCCACATTGGCTCCTCGCTCAGCATGGAGTCTGCTGGAAAAATTATCTCCCTAGGGGTGCCTGGGTGGCTCAATAGGTTAAGAATCTGCGTTCAGCTCAGGTCATGATCCCAGGGTCCTGGGATGGAGCCCCACATTGGACTCCCTGCTATCAGCAGGGAGCCAGCTTATCCCATTCTCTTGGCTGTTCCTCCTGCTTGTGCTCTCTCTCTCTTTGTCAAATAAATAAATAAAATCTTTAAAAAAGAAATATCTCTCCCTCTGTCCCCCCTATGTGCACACGTGCATGCTCTCTTTCTCTCTCTCAAATAAATAAATAAATAAACCTTTAAAAAAATGGTTCTAATGAGAGTATCATAAAATCTTTGAAGAAGTCTGTGATCACAGACTTATTAGTCATTAAGCCTCAAGTTGTACGATAACAATTCTTTGCTAGTCTATTCTTAACGGCTCTTTTATTCCTTCAACAGATTTGTTCAGTTAATTGGCATTTATTGGATATGCTATGTGGTGAGCAAAACCAGAATATGTGCCAGGGATTACAACTACAAAATCATTAAGAAAAAAAAATGTCTGACCTTTACTCCAAAGGGGCTTAAAGTCTCATTGGGAAAGATAAGACAGGTAAACAAATGCAATAAAGTGGCATGACGGAGTACAGGTGGGATCAGCGGGTCCATAAAAGGAGGAAATGGTCTGTTCAGAATTGGGCAGGGGAGCGTTGTGGAAAACACTGTCGTTAAGAGTTGATAAGGTGGGCTGGGGGAGAAAAAGCTGAAGGGGGAGAGAAGTGTGTTTTAACTTCTTCATCGTACTTACCTCTGTCTGAAATTTTGTGGTTTGTTTTCTTGTTTATTGCCTATTATTGACTTCCATTTCCTCTCCCATCTTTCATCCCCCTCTCCATGAAAGAGACCTTATCTGTCTTGGTAACTGTTCCATCTGTGCACTTAGAATCATGCCCAGCACACCATAAGCATTCAGTATCTTTCAAACAGAATGAATGACTTGAATGAACTGGTCCAGGTAGGGAATCAGTGTGAGGAAAGGCATTGGAGCCTGAATTAAGAGCCCTTGTATCTTCAAATGTGAGGATACATGTTTCTATTAATAAAGACAACTCTCCAGTAAAAAGAAATAAACATATTAGGGATGAAAATGTACAGAATTGCCTAGATAATAAATAATTCCCAGTGGGAGCCTATTTCATTCCTGACTCTACCTTTTAGAGCACAGCAGACCCTCCTTTGACTCATTCCTCTTCTTCCATTCATCACAAGAGCTGCATCACCTTAACTTCCCACCTAGCTCAGCTACTCATTGCCATTTTACCGGGAGTCACAGAGAATGATCAAGGCAGGGGAAATGTACTGGCTAATTTATTCCGACTCTTTCTTTAAGGAATGATTTTGTGCATGATTATATGTGTGAGCTCTACATTTGAAATATGCCTAATTTAAAGTTATGTTTGTACAAGTGTGCCTGTGTATATACAAATCACCTGTCTATCTATAGTACGTAGATACAGTTGTGTATGTACTTGAGACATTTCTGTAATGATTGAAACTTATTGTACAAAGGTCATTGTTTAACATTCAGCAGCCTTTTCTGAAAACCCTACATGACTGATATAACTGACATTATAGGTTTCCTCTCAGTGTGGGTGATCTGGAATGACTATTTATAACCCCTCCTAATTCACGTATTGAAGCCTAATCCTCAATGTAGTATTATTTGGAGGTGGGGTTGGGAAAGATAATCAGGTCATGAGGGTAAAACCCTGCTGAATGGGATTAGTACCTTATAAGGACAATATGAGAGCACTCGCTCCCTCTCTCTGCTCTCTGCCATGTAAGGATTTGAGAAAACAGCCATCTACCAGGTAGGAAGGGGGGCCCTTACCAGACACTGGATTGGCCTTGAACTTGGACTTCCCAGCCTCCAGAAGTATGAGAAATAAAATGTTTGTTGTTTAAGCTACCCAATCTATTGTAGATTTGTTATAACAGCCCAAACTAAGACAGTGGGTCAGTTGCTTTTATTCCATATGGCCACACTAAGCCTCTGGTTAATTTTTTGGCTAATGCATATTCTTGCTTGTCAAGTATCAGGTGAAAGAGTGACATTTTATGCCATTACTGTTGCTGATAACACAAGTCAAATCCACATCCCCAATTCATAATAGGTCTGTAGTATTTTCTTGTCTTTCCTTTTTTCTTTTTTTGCAAAGACTGTTGTGTCATTCTCATTAAGAAAGGATTGCTTTGGGACACCTGGGTAGTTCAGACATTGGGCGTCTGCCTTTGGCTCAGGGTGTGATCCCGGAGTCCTGGGATCGAGTCCCACATCAGGCTCCCCTTGAAGAGTCTGCTTCTCCCTCTGCCTGTGTCTCTGTGTCTCTCATGAATAAATAAATAAAATCTTTAAAATAACAAAGGAAGGATTGCTTCATTGTTTTTATAAAATTTTCAAGTGTTCTTACTATGGTGATGATAAGGAACCAACCTACCACATGAACGTGTTACAGAATAACACATATTGCAAGTACAAGGACAAATGTCTCAAATAATAAGCTAGATATGGTAAGATTATGGGAACATTTAATTTGTTATGATTTTTAAGAATACAGACCAATCTGTAAGTGACCAGGAGGAGCAGTTACCATTGGGAGATTTGGTGGTTTCTGTTCTGGGCCTGGTGAAGGATGGAATAAAACTAATTGTGCGGCTGTCTATGCACATTTCTATCCCAGTGCTACAGCCCTTTGTGTGCCTCCTGTTCTCTGAGTATGGAGGAAATCCTTTTTTTATGGGCCTCCATACACCCTTTAGTGAAGCAGGAAATACTTGGATCAGGGGGTAACACCAATATAAATAGGGTGTTTTTCATGGTTTGAAGGGTAAATCTTTATAAAAGTCCAAAATTTTCAGGCCATTGTAAATCTACGTCATTTCTGCCTCATCACACTCAAAGAAGCCAAAAAGAAGCATGATATTTTACTTCTCTCTTTTTTAGTATTTTACATATTACATAATATTACATAATAGTAATAGTATTATATTTTACAGTTTTGGGGGAGAGTTATTTGAATTAAATAAAGGGTGAATCCCAGGAATCAAGGAGTTGGAGCTATTCCACTACAATCAAATTGTGATAAGAAAATTTATTCCTGTGCTCTACTTCTGGGACTCGAGATATAACTTTTCTTAAAGGCAGCAAATCCAGCTTCTAAGTGTGTTTTTCGATCCACAAAAATTATGGATTTATGGAAACTAGAAATGAGAAGTCAAGAGGGAGGGAGGGAAGAATGGAAGAAAGGAAGGAAGGAGAGAGGAGGAGGGAGTGGAAGAGGTATGAGGGGGAGGGAAGAAGTGAGGGGTAAAGGTATTTTGGGGGAGGGGAGAGGAGGAAGGGGAGAGAGAAAGAGAGAAAAAGAGGGAACTCAGATGTACAAAGCATGAATAGAAATATACCTTAAAATAATGGTATAGTTGGGAAAAGATGTCTCAGAAAAAAGGATTTAAGCTACATTCCTCTTTGTTTCTGCAAATACAGGAAAGGAAAAGACTTTTTATAGTATTGCCTTTCTTGACATACTCATGCTAACTTCAGTACTTCTGTGGATATTGATTTCTTGGTAAGGGTGAAACTATTGCAGGGACTCCTGAACTTGTAAGCAAATATCAACCCTTAGAACCAGGCAAGACTTGGTTTCAGGTTGTGCCTGAAAGTGCCCTTCTGTGGCCCCCTTTCCACCAGGAAGATGAGGAGTCCATGGGGCCAGAGTTACTGATGCCGTGAGACCTTTACCTTATTTCTAGACCAAGTTCAGAGTCCCTGGATGATGGAACTTCCTGTTTCAACAGGTCCCAATACTGACTCTGAGACCTGCTGGGGCCTCTTCCATAGCACCCTCCTTGGGGCAGACTGTGGTTGCTGATGTGTACCCCCTTGGGTCTGAAAGGCCATTAATTATGAAGGTGTGTCTAGAGCTTGATCAAACTGAGATATTCACACTAAGCCTACCAGGCCCCTGGTGGGAGGGAGAGAGCCGAGGGAGGAAGAGTAAAGATTCAGACCTCGGAACTTGGGAAGAGTGAATGTGGGCCAGGGCCTCCTGCTGAAAAAAATCTAAATTTGAACTTGGCCTTCCAGATTATTAGGAAGGTATATTTATCAAAATAGATATATTTTATTTAACAGTTTGTCAGCTTGACTTACAACTGTTAAATATGTAGACATGATGTGTGAGCCTCCATTTGGACATTCAAGGAAGGCTGTTTATGAGTGGCTTTTGGTTATAAGCTATTTTTAGGAGATGGCCCTTATTCTACACTATGTGTGAAGAGCAAGAGGGAAGGAAAGGCAGAGACTGAGTGACTGATCTCTTCAAAATGGCACTGGCCCAGGGACTTTCACACACTATTATTTAATCTCAGCACCTTTCCAGTTCTGGTTTCATAGTTGAAAATATAGGTAGGTAGGGGAGGAAAAACTTCCCTCTACTCTCCCTGATTCACTGGTTGGGCCTATGAAATAAAGTGGCAACAGGCAGATTAATAGGAGAAAATGTATAGAAGCGTTTTCATTTTGAATATTACCTGCTGGACAGCATCACAGGAAAAAAAAAAGACCCATACTCCCAAAATTGTGAGATTGAGAGCTTATACAGCACCATAATAGGGACGGGAAAGGGAAATGTAGGGGAGGGTAAATCATTTTAGGAAAGATAAATGGGTTCTGAGAAGAATAGAATGGGGATATAATAGTTTGTGACGAAGTTTGTCTGGATGTGGTGTCAACTTCTAGTTTTCTCTCCTATGATAAGAGTCAATGTTCCCCAGTTGATGAAACTCTTGAGGAGGAGATTTGTGAATCTTTGGAGGATCCATCTTTAAGCAGATAGAGGGAGTTCAGAGAAAGCCTCTCTCCACATTTACTGTTTATCAAGTACCTTCAGCCTCAAATAATCAATATACCAATGCAGCGTATTTTCGGGTGTCACGTCCTAAACTCCTTCAGGTAGTAGAGCTTGGATTGGAACTCTGGTGCTTTAAATGTTTGCAAATAAGATGCATCTAAGTCATTCACTTAGAAGGTATTCATCTAGATGGTTTATTAGTAGCAAGAAGTCAAAGCAATTTGACAGTTGGGGTATATGTTTTCTAATGTAGTGACATTCCTCTGCTATGACGATAAAGCCTGACACTTCCCTGCAGGAGTGTTGCTGTTCAATAAATATTCTGTTTGTTTAATTGTAAGGAAACAAAATTACAAAGTTAGGTTAAGCAAGCCTGGCCTATAGTAATAGCTTGATGATCTCCATTTCCCACTTTCTTGATTATCTTGACACTATTTTTTATTTGTTTTTAAGATTTTATTTATTTATTCATGAGAGACACACAGAGAGGCAGAGACATAGGCAGAGAGAGAAGCAGACTCCATGCAGGGAGCCCAATATGGGACTCGATCCCAGGACTCCAGGATCACACCCTGGGCCAAAGGCAGGCGCTCAACCACTGAGCCACCCAGGAATCCCTTGACAGTATTTTTAAAATTTTGTTCTTGCCATAATTTTTTTATTTGCATCTCAAAAACTAATATACAACCCAAACCCTGAGAACCTTATTCTACAGCCATGAGGATGGGATGGGTGGGAGTAATGGTGGTGGGGTACGCATGTGCAAATGAAAAAAAATGGAATTATATACTGGGAACAAGCAGCTCATTATGTGGTAGGTGATATTTCCATAGAATTCTATGAAGTCAGTCTAAATTGGGAATCTTAAATGCAGCAGGAAAATAGTGTTATGATTAAAAAGCCTTTGTCCTAGGTTGCTATGAACAATTTCTGTCTTGATTAATGAATCAGAGAATAAATGAACACTCTAGGATACCTGAGCTGAGGCCCTTGATAGAGAATGTAATCTTGACTGTCTGACACCCAGTTCTGGCTCAAGGGAGAAAACTTAAAGGTCATGTCATCAAGCTACTGATCTGAGAACCCTGAGTCACCACAGCCCCTCACAGAATTGTCTTTCCTGAATGCTTCTTAATGTTAGGCCTTCAATGTCACTACAAAAAGCTGTCACAGATTTCTGCTTCTGTCTTTGTTGTGAAATAGTTGATGAAGACATTGTTTACTTCTCTTGGTGCCATCCAGTTTTATTCAAGGAAAAACTCTGCCTCCTCTTAAGAATTAGAACATGTCTCCCTCCCAGATAAAAACAAGCAATTTACTGTATTTATCTTCCTGGAGCTTGGAGTCCAATTTGTACTGAAGGCTTGGGCTTTAGAGTGGCTATTTTGTTTGCCTAAAAGTTTCTTCCCTAAAATCTCTCCACAAGGGTGAATTCTCATCATTGAGGCCTCTGCTTTCTTTCTGGAAGAGTCCTTCTCTGACCATCCTACCTAAAGAGGTATAGGGAAGGAAAGACATTTCCTTTATCCTCTTAGCTTCTATGCCTGGAACCTGTAAGTTGACATGACAAAAGACAGATTGACAGGAAAAAAAGGATATAGATTTTATTTGATGTTAACATTTTTACATGGCATGGATGGCATCATAGAAGAAAATCCCCAAGAAACAGACCCATGGTTAGATACCATTTTATCAAAGAGTGATAAGTTGTGGAGATGTGAGAAGACAAAGGGAAAAAGTGGTGTGAGATTGTGGGAAATGGTGTGAAATTGTGGGAAAGAGAACAGGAAATATGTGGGGGAGAACTCATGGACCATAAAGGTTATTTTTAGTGAGGTTTGTACAGACTCACCTTGATGTCAACTCCCTATCTCTGGTAATAAGAAGGTTATCTACCTGATACTGGGAGAGCATCTTGCTCACAAGAAATGTATACTTTGTTCTTAGGTACAAAGTGGGAGGAAGGAGAGCTCTTCCTGCATCTGGTATTTCTCAGATCCCTTCAGTTCTCAAAATAATCAATATGCCAAAATGGCATATTTTCAGGTGTGCAGGCATTTCTGGGGCCTTTGTACCACCCTACTATGCTCTAAAATTATGCTGTTTCATTTTCACTTCTCTTTTCTTTCTTTTTTAAAAGATTGTATTTATTTATTCATGAGACACACACACACACACACACACACACACAAACACACACACAGAGGCAGAGACATAGGCAGAGGTAGAAGCAGGCTCCCCCTGGGGACTCGATTCTAGGACCCTGGGACCACGACCTGACCTGAAGGCAAACGATCAACCACTGAGCCACTGAGATGCCCCATCTCTTTTCTGTTTAAATGTAATTCTCCTTGGAGATAGAGATTTAGTCTTATTTTAACACTTAAGCAGTGCCTGGTATGTGATGCTCAGCTCAATGACTGAAAAATATTGAGTGACTAATTACAACTATGTTGATCATTATCATTGATTTATTCGTCTTTACAATATTGTTATTCCTATTTCCCCATTACTTAATTGTTGTCAACTTTTAGGTTAGCTGCTCTAAATTCCTTTACTGTAAAGGGAGAGAGACTGTAAATAAATAAATCTAATTTAAAAAGAAAGGAAATAATTTCTTGGCCGAAGAAATGAGATCTCAGTTTTAATTAATTTATTCAACGAACATTTGCTCGGTATTCGTATGTGCCTGATATTGACTAGATCCTGAGAATATAGAAATACATCAGAAGCAAGCCCCATCCATTTAGTGACAGGCAGTGAGCCAATAATTGTAGAAATGTGCGAAGTGCCTGAGGTGTGGCCGCAGGTCGAGTTTCTGGGTTGCAGGTTCCGAGATGGAGATTAGGGTGTAGGAGCTTCTTATGTTCTTGTGACCAACCACCTGGGGAAGAGTAGGGAAAGGCAAAGAGCTGAGAGAGAAGCAGTTAATACTCTTATCTAGTCTCAATGGAAGCCTTAGCCAACTTTAAAGGCAAGTCCTAAAGATAACATGATCCTTCGGAGTTGTCACCAGTGGTATGAAGGACCTGAGCCTTTGTATCACCCTTCAAGTTACCTGCTGGGGCCACCTTGGGAAGGAGGTAGGACCTGGGAGATATTCTTATCTGAGACAATCCCTGAAGAGGGCTTGTCTGCTGGGGGTGCTCCCTGCAGCTACGGCAATAAATTTTTTACTCCTAAAGGGGAACTAATCAGCTCATCACAATATCCACATCATATTAAGTGGTTATTATGATATTAGAGACACAATAAAGCAATGTAAGAATTGTGATGAGAAAGAACTTTATCACACCTCTAAAATGGCAAAAGTAGAAACATTGAAATCTGAATCTTGAAATCTAGTTTGGATTGTTTAGGGGCACGGGTGTGGTAGGCATTCCAGACAGAGATTAAATGTGTCCTACTACATGGGACAAGGCATTAAAACTGGTTTCCCTGTTAGAGGGTTCATTAAGAAATGAAAAAGATGGTACTAACACCACCTGAGCATGTGTACTAGGCACATAGGTACATTATGTTATATTACCCTCTAAACAACTTGGCAAAGAAAGTATTGCCCTGATAATGTTCTTTTTTTCCCCCTGATAATGTTCTAACAATATGAGATCCTGACAGGGTCCAAAACACAATAAGACAAAACCCGAAAAAATCACAAACCAAAACAAAAAAGGTATTGTCATGTATTTATAGATGATAACACTAAGGTTAAGAGAGACATAGCCATCAGGCCCACAGTCACAGAGCTAGTAAATGGTGAAGACGAAATTTTACCAAGGTTGACTTGCCTCCAACATACATGCTTTTCAACCACCATGTAGTCTCCATTATTCTACCCTTAGCTTTTAGCACTGGTACCTGTTTTGTGATTTAAGGAATTTACTGATTTTGATTAAATTTTGAACAATACTCAAAAATATCAGGAGACTCTTGGTTTCTGCCCCCACATCCATCTACAATCTTGAAGTAAACAATGATCAACAAGTCTATCTCAGGGGGATCCCTGGGTAGCTCAGCGGTTTGGCACCTGCCTTCTGCCCAGGGCGTGATCCTGCGGTCCCAGGAACGAGTCCTATCGGGCTCCCTGCATGGAGCCTGCTTCTCCCTCTGCCTGTGTCTCTGCCTCTCTTTCTTTCTGTGTCTCTTTCATGAATAAATAAATAAAATCTTTTAAAAACACACACACACACACAAAAAACCCAAGTCTATTTCAGTGGCTGTATTATTTTATGCTTTTCAACAAAATGTAATATGTGGAAGTTAGAAATAGGCACAACTGCAATGATGAGGGGTATACTTGATAGATTCACTAGAATGTTCCACTCTAAGAATACAAATCCGATTATTTGAATTATTTAATCTTGAAAACTACTACTCATCACTAACAACAGAGCACATAGCAGGATGAGGATGTTTGATGAAAAACTGGGTTGGAGTGTCAAACCGTATTGCTCCTCTGGCTTAATAGTCCTCAGTGCTTTTCCATGTTCTATAGTGATGGTATCCAAAGAGATAAAGATATCCCAGGAGTTTTTCAAGACAACCCATTATGAAAGAAAAATATGTTTATTTTTCAGTTTTGTCCTTTGAAAATATTTATTTTTGATTTTTCATTATAATATACATGATACATTAATACTATCCGTATACTAGAGATTCATGCTCAAAACAGTTTGACATATGATCAAAAAAATTGAGGATGAGGGGTGCCTGGGTGGCTCAGTCAGTTAAGCGGCTGCCGCTGGCTCAGGTCATAATCTCAGGGTCCTGGTATTGAGCCCCACATCTGGCTCCATGCTCAGCGGGGACCCTGCTTCTCCCTCTTCTTCTGCCCCTCACCCTGCTTGTGCTCTCTCTCTCTGTCTCTCTCTCTCTCTAGCTCTTTCTCTCTCAAATAAATCAAATCTTTAAAATAATTGGGGATGAAATTATGTCCATACTACAAGAATGAAGCTTGAAGATATGATACTAAGGGAACTAAGCCAGACACAAAAGAACAAATATTGTATGATTCCACTTACTTTAGGTACCTAGAGTAGTCAAATTCATAGAGGTAGAAAGTTGAGTAGTAGTGGTCAGAGGCTGGGGAAAAGGGGAGTGGGGGTTAGTGGTCAATGAGTACAGAGTTTCAGTTTGGGAAGATGAAAAAAATTATGGAGACAGATGGTGGTCATGGTTGATGTGCATGGTTGATGTGCATGTACTTAATGCAGCTGAGCTGTACACTTAAAAATAGTTAACCAGGGTAAATTTTCTATTATGTATAATAATAAAAAATAATAAAGGTTGGAGATCTCTGGTTGTCACAATGGATATAAGGTCTAAGTTACAACTTGACTCCATCTTTCCACGCTCATCTCTGTGGGCAGTTTTTCTTTGGACTGGTATGCCTTGCTACATGCTATTTCTTCGGCCTGGAGTGCTCTCCCTCACCCTGTTTGCTTTACAACCCCCCTACTCATCTTTTCAAGTCAATTCTTCTGAGTCATTTCACGCAAAATATATCACATCCTCTATACATTTCTCATATTCACTATTTACATGCTGATTTCTTTTACTTGATTGAAACTCCCAAGGACAGGAACACTTATATCTTCAAGACTGAGGAAAAGGTGGCCAGTACTCAATGATCATATTTGTTTAATAAATGAGTGAGTAAACGAATAAATGCTAAACAATAAGTAGGTGCCATAGCAGTTGTGCAATGAACATCCTGAATGGGTAAAGGAGGCCCTTCCTTGTGATGGGTTCCTTTGAAGCCAGGTCTTGATCACCTTACTCACTTCAGGGTCACAGCTCCTGGGTGTGGATTTAACCTAGATGATATTTAATCCAGACAAAAATTAATCAATTTTTATCTTATCTCATAACCCTCTTCTCTATATTGCTGTTTTGTTTGTTTGTTTGTTTTCTTAGATCACCCTTACAGTTCTGCCCTCATTAGCAAGGGCATACAAAAATCTCATCTACTTCATGATGGAGGATCTACACGTTATTCCTTGGAATGCAATCTCACGTGCTTACAACCAGATATGGATAAAAAAAATTAAGTTACTCTTGATCTGGGCAAATGAAAGGTTCTAAGAAGTGATTCTCCCCTTTTCTTTGTTAACCAGTCTACACATCTAAAAATAGAAATAATGCACTTAAAAATAGTTTAGAGTACTGACCAGAGTTTGACTTGCTTGTGAATGTCACACCAATGAGATATCTAGAATTGTCCTTATGTTATAATGGTGCTCCAGTTTTTAAAATATTCAAAACTCAACCGAACATTTAAAAATAATACAGTTATAACCTCACAGGGTGCTTTTACTTCATTACTCTGAGCATTTCTGCATAGAGCGAAATTTTAAATTAAGATGGGAAATTAGATTTCTTTTAATGAAGGAATTCTTGGAAGATGAAATCAATACTTCCTGACAAAATCAAAGCTTCATTATATTGTAGTTACAAATAAATTTTCTTATGTATTTGATTTTTCACATGTAGAGTATAATCAACATTTAACTGTAATTAAATTTTTTTCAGTGAATCATTAATCAAATAAGATTTTGGATTGGGATGAACCTATCAGGAAAACTCAAGCCTTGTATCATTTTTTGTATGTGTTATAAGTATGTACAAATTCACAGTGCAAAAACAATTATACCAAGCAAAACACTCAAGCCACAATTTGATCTTATTTCAAAATATTCTTCTTCATGTTAACGCTTGTGTCAACCTTGCTGACTTTTCCTGTTCTCAGATTACATCATGTGTAATAAAAGCCTGTTCATATACTCACAGTATACACTATGTGCACATATACTACACATTTATGTATACTAGATACATCTATACTTGTACATGGCTCACTCTTTTGTGTATGATATTTGGAGCCAATCTGTAATAATTAAGTTGAATTAAAAAGGTCTCTTTCAGACCTGCTTCTCATTTGTCTAAAATATATAAAAAATGGAGCATGGTGTAACTCCTATATCTAGGTCAGCATAAAGTTTTTGGTGATAAAAAGAGGGGAAGAAAGTAATCACACTCTGATAATTTGTCCACAGATTGCCTTAAATTTATCTTTACCCTAAATTCATGCACAATTAGCAAATTGATTTTTTTAAAAGAAGACAGTGATGCTTTTCCCACTCTTATACCATAACTTTCTTCCCTTCAGAATTCTGCTCAAAAATGACCTTAGTAATGAGACCTTCTGTGACTTCTCTTTATACAATAGTAACCACTGTCCACCACCTGCTATGTTTTTTTTCATAGTGCCTTATTACACTCCGGCATGATACATATTTTTTTATTAATCAGTTTATTGTTTTTCTTCCATCACTAGAATAGAAGCTTCATAAGAGCTGAGGTTATTCTCTTTTTTCACTGCTGTATTGCCAGCATCTAGAATGGGACTTCTCAACATTGGCACTACTGATATTTTGGACTAGATAATTCTTTGTTGGAAAGGCACTGTCCAGTACATTGTAGGATTTTAGCAGCATCCCTTACTTCTACCCAGTAAATGCCAGTTACATTCCTACTACCCCCAGCCCTGACAGCCAAAAATGATTCCAGATATTGCCAAATATCTCTGGGGGTGGAGGGTCGGGGGAGCAAATTGCTGGTTGAGAATTACTGATCTAGAACAATGCCTGGCACAGTGAGCACTCAATAAATATTTGTTGAATGAAATAAATATTTGTTGAATGAGCAAACAAGTGGATAAAACCAGTATTTCTCATCCAGCCAAAATCTTGCATTTTCAACAATAGAACAATTACAACAGAAAAATTGAATAATACAGTGAGAACTTTACAAGTAAAGTTCTCTTTCTATCTAGGGCTTAAAATTTGTTCACTTTGACTAATCTTCTCCTGCTAAAGACTTTGAATA
The DNA here is from genome assembly GCF_003254725.2 of Canis lupus dingo. Taxonomy (NCBI): domain Eukaryota; kingdom Metazoa; phylum Chordata; class Mammalia; order Carnivora; family Canidae; genus Canis; species Canis lupus. The sequence goes on from NC_064274.1 coordinate 26,433,623, forward strand.
ACGATATTTCCAGAAAGTCCCCATTTATTTAGTTCCTAATTGTTTGGGCTGCACTATGCTGCTTACTGTAGGGACCTGTAAAATTCAAACCAATGCCACTTAAGTATTTTTTCAAGCCAGGTAAGCTTTGTTGCATTCCTTTTTGAAACCCACTCTTTTACTTTCTGCAGCAATTAGCAGTCAGAGGAAATAAATCACATGCCCTTCAAATGAGAATAAAATATTTCCCTGCCCCAATGTTTGAGCTTTCAAATTCTGAGCAGTGGAGGGTCTGCTCTTTCACGTTTTCACTTAATACTTCACTGGCTCCTCTCCAAAACCTGTCTGACATGCAATTATTTTCAACCTATTTCACAGAAGGCCTGCTCCATTCATCTTCCTGTGGGTCAAATTTCCATTGAAACTGATAAAAGATTTTACTGTGTGAAACTTAAGTCAGTAGGGTTCAATGCAATGCTAAGCCAAGGTTTTTTGGGTTTATGGGGGCAGACATGAAATATGGTACAGAGAGGGATGAAAGAACATCCATAATCATATCTATGGGGTTGGTAATGATCTGTCTGGAATAAAACCCTGGATAGAATTATGGGTGGTGTTTACACTTATGGGGAGAGAGGGGCCTGGCCAGGTGGGGGTTGGGAGGGGGTGATGGTCAAAGTCTGACCTCAATTTATAACTCTGGTACTTAAGGTAAAAGACTTTCTTCTTTAGAAATTAGTTCCCTTTTCTCTATAATGAGATGGAACTAGATAGACTTTATCACCTTGTCTCCCTTACCTGCTTTTTCCCCATTGTTCCCTATTTCTTTAAATGGCACCATTACCCTGTTAAAAGGCAGAAATCTATAAGTCAGCTTTGACTTTTCTTCTCCTTTACCCCATACACTGATTGGTCACCTGGTTTGCCTCTGAAATTTCCCTTGATCTCTTCAATTCTCTCTATCCTCTTGGTAACCAGCCTGCCTAACTGTAACTGCCTCCATCTCTCCCCCCATTACAAGACTGGGTTCATGGCCACTTCACGGTCTCCCTGCCTTCAGGCTTGCTCCCTACTTTCTTTCTGAAATCTGTTTCTACTGAGGCCAAAGTGATCTTGCAAAGAAAATCTGATCTTAAGAATTAGGAGTTCTTAGAAATTCCAGATTCCTTAATTAGGCCTTCAAGATCTGTCTCCTGATCATTTTTCTAGACACATCCCCTTACCACATTCTCTGGTGTTTGTCCTGAAGCATTTTTCAAATCTTCGTTTGCTGCTGAGCCTTTGGGCACACTACTCCCTTTGCTCGAGAGGGCACTTTCCCTTCTTCTTCGTAGTCTAAAACTTTCCGATTTCGTTTCTGTGTCACTTCTCCAGCAGGCCTGAACTCTACACAGGTTGTGCAGGTCACAGTTTGTTGTGATTGTATTTGTACACAAGTTTTAAAATATTGAACTTTAAAATTACAAAGGGATTTGTTTGCACACCCTTTCTAGAGTAATTTTCTCTAAAATCTTTCACAGTTGTCACATTCAACTCCTAATATAGCAACAATATTTTGGTAACCTGACTTTATCAAATAATTTCAAAGCATTAAAGCAGTTTTCATGAAAACACACATACCCTTACTCTCATATTTCATCAATTTAAGTTTAATTAAATTAATGTAATTACAATAAGAAGTACAACTGAATCAGATTTGCTGTTGCACACAACCAATTCTTGGAAAACATACATCTTAATCATTAAGTGAATAAGCGCATGGACATCATTTGGTATGTTTTAGGAGGGGAATGGGAAGTATTGATTTAGCCTGTGACTTTAATAATCTACCTTTACTTGTATAGTTACATTTCTTAACAGAAAAGATTATTATTTTATTTACCATTGCACTCAACATAAAGCAAATCTAATAATGTAATTTTAAAAAACTGATGTTAAATTAAATACAAGTTTTAAGGGATGCTTGGGTGGTTCGGTGGTTGAGCATCTGACTTCGGCTCAGGGCGTGATCCTGGAGTCCCAGGATCAAGTCCCACATCGGGCTCCCTGCACGGAGCCTGCTTCTCCCTCTGCCTGTGTCTCTGCTTCTCTATCTCTCTGTGTCTCTCATGAATAAATAAATAAAATCCTTAAAAAATATATAAGATTCAACTCTGAAAACTATAGAGCTTATCAAATTGCTAACACCTTCAAATTCTGATAATTTTTATTTGTATTTAATTGTGACCACACTTATGGTTGTGATGAAATTATGAATTAATTCAGGGTCAGGTTCTTGTGTTATATTAACCTTGTATTCTTCACAGTCAAGTGACTTTTCAGGTTGCTCAGTGAATAAGTGTTGAGTGGTGTATATGTGCCTGCTTGGTCTGGTCTTAGGGATGTGGGGGCGGGTGAGGGCTGGTGTGAAGGCTTTGGGCACAACCTTAAAATTGATGTGTGAAAATATTAGTTCTAACTCTTCTTTATTAAGAGATAAGTGAGATTACAGAAATCAAAATCCATGAGTATTTATTGCTAGTCATTGATAAATAATATCAACTAGGAGCTTTAATCCAAGTAAATAAGGACCTAGGATTTTAAAAGAGTCATAACTTATGTACTTTAGCAGGATGTATATCCTATTTTATTCATCTGCTTGCTCTTTCAACTCTCCTGAGAAGCACAAGATTTTCAGTGAATTCCTCAGAAACTCATTTGCATTGATGATTTCGCTTCTGGGTAAATGGGAAAAAATCAGATTTTTAAAATTCGAGGGTTTGTATTATGCCGAACAGTAGGCAAGGGCTATATCCCCACCTCATTTGAATTCAGCCTAAGTAATAAGAATGCACGTTTGGCCTGGTCCTGAAATGACTGTGTCGAAGTCCTCGCCGTATTGTGTTTTTTCCCAGCGCAGGTCCAGAATGAAGGAAGGTAATTTCCTGAAGGATGCTCAATCTCTCTTCCTATCCGTGGAACATTTCCAAGAGGGGGGAAAAAAGAGAAAAAGCAGGTGCAGCCATTCAGAACCAGATATAGAAAAATGGCAAGTAAATCATGGTCATAAAAATAATGACTGGCATTTTTTGAGAGGTTTCTGTGTGTCAGACACTGAGTTAAGCAATTTGTACACTTTATCTCAATTCTCATAACCTCCCAGCTTGAGTAGTGGTTAAAATGCAGGTTTAGGAGCCAGACTGGCTCAGGTTTGAATCCACTCACTGTGATTATGACCTTGGGCCTTAACCTCTGTGTGTTTCAGTTTCCTTCTGTGTAAATGAAAGGAAGGGAATTTAAACATCTACCTTGTAGAGTTTCTGTGAAGATTTAAGAGCTAATACAAGCCAAGCTCCGTATTTAGCACAAAGTGAGTACTCAAAAAATGTTAGCCCTTATTACCATTACCATCACTATAGTCGCTATTCCCTCTCTGCAGATGAAGCAGTTTTGTGAGGCCAAATGACTTGGCCAAGGTCACTCAGCCAGTGGACGGCAGAGCCAGTACTGAACCATATGTCTGCCTGTCCAGCACAATTCCACCGCACATAACACAGCACACCCTGATCATGACATAAGAGGTCAGGCCAGAGGACAGAGGCCCCAGGCTTCAGAGCTAAGCACTTCTGGTTCAGATCCCAGCACTCCCGTACAGTCTGTGAGTCACTGGATGAATTTTACTTACATCTGCCGTGTTCAATGTATTCATCTCTAAAATTAGGGTAGTGTCCCATTTTTAGTGTTGCGATGAAGATTATAGATAAATTTATATTTTGGTAAATGGATACACAATAGGTACTTGATAATGGGTGCCCTATGTTAGCCTATCACAATATATGATAACTGCAGTAATATCGTTAAATGCTTTAACATCAAAAATAATTTTTAAGGATATATGCTTGTTTAAACAAAACATGGTATATGCATATAATGGAACATTATTCAACCTTAAAAAGGAAGGAAATCCTGACATGTGCTATAACATGGATGAACCTTGAAAACATTATGCTAAGTGAAGTAACCCACTTACAAAAGGGACCGAGAGTAGCAAAATTCATAGAGACAAAAAGTAGAATGGTGGTTGCCAGAGACTGGAGAGAGGAGGAAATGGGGAGTTGGTGTTAATGAGCATGTAGTTTTAGTTTGGGAAGATGAGAAAGTTTTGGAGATGGATAACGATGATGGTTGCACGCCAATGTGAATGTACCTAATGCTGCTGAACTGAACTCTTAAAAGTGGCTAACATGAAAAAAAAAAAGGCTAACATGGTGAGTTTTGTGTTATGTATATTTTGCTTCAATAAAAAAAATAGGAGAAAAATATATCCTTCTGTAAGAGGAAAACATTATTATTAAAATCATTAAGATAAAAATCACAGTCTTAAGATCGACTCCTGCTTGTCATATTTTTGGTATTTTATGTTAATTCCACCAAGAAGTCACTTTAGTCTTTATATTTTGTAAGACTGAGAGGGTACGCTTGACTATTTTTATCCACAACATATGTTCCTATTTGAATTGGCAGGTAAGAATTAATCAATGTAGATATTCTAACAATACTGTCAGAGGAGAAATAATATTGTTGTGATACCAAGAGAACATTTTTATTATACACATTACCTTGAAATAACATTTTTGCCAGGAAATTTGATGCTGCGTACATGTGATGCATGATAGAAGAAGCCCAGCTAAAGTACATTAGTCATGTGTGCTGCACATGATATATAGCCCAACAGCCTGTGAGATACAAGGATATAATTAACTATGAAGGTCATTCCATCACCAGGATCATATTTGGAACAAAGATGTATTCAGTTATGCTATTTACTCTATTTATACTTCAACTCCTCATTTTTATAAGCTTTCCTTTCTATGTGATTTTTAAAACTCCCATAAGGCCTCCTTTTCTTTCTTTCTTTTTTTTTTTTTAAGAAAGAAAGTCTTTTTTTAAGAGTTGCCTTGCATTCCAAACCCAAATCAAAAGCGTTGTGAATTTTGAAACATGACTTGCTTCTGACATTGAAACTTTTTTCCTTTTTTTTTTTTTTTCGATTACTATAATAAATCTTAGATTTGGGGGAACATTTTTGATACTCAGAAGGCCTCGTGTATGTCTGTTCTATCTGCATGTGCCGTACTGTTTCATTACATTCCTACTTACTGAAGCTCTCTTTTATTCTTGCATTTGTTCTGCCTCAGTAAAATACCAGCTCTAATTATTCACCTTCATCTCTCGCCCTTGAGTTACATCAGACCCTCTTGGACAGCAGGAGGAAGAGCTGATCTTTGCGCTAAGCTCCTCCAAGCCCTTGCTTTTTTGCCCATCCCTGCTCTTCCAGAGAGCTCTTAGCCTCAAAGCACTGAGATTTCTAAACTTTCAAGCAAAATCTTTTTATATGTTGAATGTTTTCATCAGGAGTTCAGAGAAGAGGAAGTCTCTACGACTGCTTCTTTTGTATCTTGTCTTCCGCTATCCTGAGATATTTGGATCCTATTTTTATTTCACTGGAATTCTTACTGAGGTAACATTTTCAGAGAGATTACAGGCGTGGCTGCTTCCCAAGTTCTCCTATACTCGAATCCAATGGTCTTTTGTCCTGAATAGAAATAACAAGGGGGCCAAGATCAAAGTCTTTTTTCTCTCAGAATTCTTCACACATTATTACCATGTCTTCCAGCATCTAATGTTTCACATAAGAAATTTAATTCAAATCCTAGTCTGTTCCTAATGTGTTCATTCAAGAAGCTTGTAAGAGTTATTTATCTTTGGAATTTAGGAATTTCACTAGAGTAGGTTTAGGTATGCTCCTCTTTCTGTGTTTCCCATATAATGTGAAAGGCAATTTAATATTCCAGGACTAGAAAATTTTGTCGGTTTTATGGGTTATACTTTTTAGTTGTTTATTTCTTTCCACCAGTTTGAGTGTCCTTCCTAGATTAACCTTCCATATGATGCATGTTTCCCTCTTCATTTCTATCCTATTCTTTTCTGCACTTCAATCTTCCATTTGGGACCATTTCCTCTCTGAGCAAGGTATATCTTTTGGAATTATTTTTAATGAGGATATTTTGGTGGCAAACTAAGACCTTGTTTTTCTAAAATATGTTAATTTTACCATGATTTTTGGGAAACGTTTGCTAGACATACAGTTGTAGGGTATGTCAGTTTTTTTCTCTCAGCCCTTTGAAGGTATTATTCTACTGTCTTCTGGCTCTGCCATTGCTGTTGTGAAGGCAGCCATGAGTCTAATCGTTGCCCCCTTTTTAGGTGATTTGTCATTTTTTACTGCCTGTTCTTAAGATCTACTCATTCTCATCATATTGAAGTTTCAAACACTATGTCTAGGTGTGATTTTCTAATTTTTTCTATCTTGTTTGGAATTCATTATAATTTCTGATTCCGAGGATTAATGTCTTTCAAAAAGTCTGAAAAGTCCTCAGCAATTAGTACTTCACTTCTTGCCTCTCCCTTACATTTTCTCTTATACCTTGTGAAACTCCAATTAAGCATTTATTAGATGCTCTCGTTCAATTCTCAGGGTCTCCTATGCTGTGTTGCATTTGGACATCACGTCACCTCTCTTTGTTAGATTCCCTGTAACATCTTTGGCTTGATTCATTAATTCTGCTTTGTATAATTTACTATTTTACCCCTTTATTGAGGTTTTTATTCCACTCAGTTTTAAAACTTTCATTATGAATTTTAATTTTCAAAGTCATATTTCATTCTTTTCAAATCTACTTGGTCATTTTTATAATTTCCTGTTTCTTGCTTATAACTTCAAACCACCTTTTGTTTCTTTAGATCCATTAAATACACTTTAAAAAATACATCTCTAATAATTCCAATATCTTAAGCTTTGTGGGTATAACTGCTGTTTTCTTTCCCTATCTGACTCATGGCATCTTGTTTCCTTCTGTGTTTTAGGACTTTTTTGCATGTGATCTCATATTCCTTGTAAAATATCTGTGGGAGTTATACAAGACCTAGGTTGAAGTTCTACTCAATTTCATTGTTTTGTTCTTAATTTTCTTTCTTGTATTTTCTTTTGCTGTACTGTATTCTCCCCACCTCCATTTTTTTTTTTGGTTTTATTTATTTATTTATTCATGAGAGAAAGAGAGAGGCAGAGACACAGCCAGGGGGAGAAGCAGGCTCCATGCAGGGAGCCCGATGTGGGACTCAGTCCCAGGATCTGGGGATCAAGATCTTAGCCAAAGGCAGACACTCAACCACCGAGCCACCCAGGCGACTCTCCTCGTTTAATTTCTTATTTAGATTATTAAGTCATTAATTTTCAATCTTGCTTCTTTTCTTATACATGAATTTCAGGCTACACATTTTCTGTAAGCAATGCTTTAGCTACATTACACATGCATGTAATAGTTTTCTTATCTTTTGAATTCAGTATCTTCTATTTGTTTTTATGATTTCTTCTATGGCCTATCAGTTTTTTATTTAATTCCAAAACAAATAGGATTTAAATTTTTGTTGTTGTTATTATTTATTTCTAACTTAATCGCTTTATTGTGGTCATGGCTTTTAAGTACTGAGTCTTTGAAATTTATGGCCTAGAATATGTTGTATTTTCATGAAGATTGTGCTTATCCTTCAACAGAATGTGAAATCTCAAATTATTGAGCACACATTTTTTTTCTACCCTAACTGATCTGTTACTGAAATGTGTTTATAAAACCATTACTACAGATGATTTGTCAAATTGTTCTTGTAACTCTTTTACTTTTTTCATCACATTTTGAAACCATGTTATTCATTCAGTACACACAAAATTAAAATGTTCATGTCAGGAAGATACGATCAGGAAGAACAAATCATTGTTATAGAGTGCTCACTTTTTACTTTTGTCTTCAAGTTTGTCAGATATAAAAACAGTTCACTATCTTTCTTCTAATTAGTATTGGCTCAGTAACTTTTTTTACTTTTTACTTTCAAACCCTCTATGTGTTTATTTTCTCTCTCTTGTAAACAACACATAGCCACTTGCTTTTTAAAACCCAGTTTGGTATTCTGGTCATTTGATTCACTCATATATTTGGCTCTACTCTCTTGTACTTGTTCCTCTCTGTTTTCTCTTTTCTTCTTCTGAATTGCTTTTTTTTTTCTCATTACCTTTTTTTGTATCTGAGGGTTCTGCAAATTTACTATTTCTGTGATTTTAATGGTTGGCCTACAAATTTTAACACACTTTCTTAATTGAAAAGCATCTAAATTTTGTCGATACTTTTATCTTTTCTGCAACACTTGGAAGATGTTTACATGTTCAAAATACTGCACAGTTGTCTCTCACCTTAATTTGAGAACTTCCCCACCATTTTATTTAAAATCACACACTTTTTGAACACTTCCTAGAGACCTCATTGCTTTACTTTTCTCCACACCACTTTTAGTACACTAAATAACTCTGTATACTAAAAAACTAGAATTTAAGCTCCATGAGGAAAGGGATTGTTTTTTGATGTTTTTTACACTGCTGTGTCCCAGCCCCTAGGATGCTTTGAGGCTCATAATAGGTTCTTAATTATTTGTTAAATGTTCAGTGATCACGAACCCCAAATTCAGATGAGAGCCGAACGATGTCCCCAAGTTATTGGGGAATCTTGCCCATTCTGCTTTTTTTGCTTTTTTTTCTATCACTACCCAGAACCAAGGCTGAGACAAATGATTTTTATTGTGGTCTCTCCCTTCTGGAGGATTATATATATTAGCTCACCTTTTCCTAAGTGTGTCTCCTTTCTGCTCTGGGCTTTATGCTATTTCTCTAACCAGGCTCTGTACTCTTCAAGATCTTGTCCAGATTCCAGTTCCACCTGTCCTGCCTCCTTACCACAGACATACAAATCCTCACCAACTTCCATAGATGCCTGCAAGTGGTTTGGAGGTTTTAGCCTCCCTGAAGGAGTATGCTTAAAGTTTGTTCCTGCCCTTGGGAGGTTTCTTACATGTTTTTGAAGGTTTGTCCATTTATTGGAAATACTTTAGGATAATTTTTAAATTTAATTTTAAATGAATCTTTAAATGTTTTATCTCGCTTTTTCCAATGCCTCTGAATCTCCATCAAGCAAGTTGGGATTCCTTTTTTATGGTCTGTGAAATATATCTGGCATGTCCTTTCTTCCATAGTCATCTATCTATCTATTTCTTCTCTTCACTGGCTTGTTTTTAAAATTTATCTCATTGAAAACTTTTGTCCAACTCTATCTTCCAAGTGTGATTTTTCTGGCCTGTACTAGAAACCAAAACATTGAACAAAGCCTAAGAAATAGATTGAAGGAAAAAGTCCAACAGGCAATCCATGCTGGTTTTATTAGCAAAGCCTAAGTTGTCAGCAGGAGTAGCAGCCATTTTTCCTGCAGTGGAAAATTTTGGAAATATTGCTTTAACCCTATTCATTCAGTTACACTTGCAGAGCATCCTGAAAAAGCTGAAGCAGGAGATGGCAAGGTGAAACAGCAGCTTGCAGAATTTCCTGGCATAAGATGAAAACAGGAGCTTTCAGAGCTTCCTGGTAACCACAAGATGAGAACAGCTCAATATCACCAAGCTAAGCCTGCTGTTCCCGGAGACACTACTTTGGGAGCTATCCCCAGTGCTTGCTGCAAGCAATAACCTCTCCCTTCTTGAAAGCAGCCTTGGTCAGGTCTTATCAGTTATTCTCACCAAGTGATGAACTCCTTGTGTTGAGTCACAAAGTTACTATGGCACAGGCAATCTTGAAGATTGAAGTATTTCAGGAAGATTTACTGAGGAACCCTGAAAGGTGGAGGGGTCTTACAAGCATGCTCAATGTTCTTAAAAAGAGCAGTCTAAGCGCGGGAACGTGATATTTTAGGGATTAGTATATGGGGGATATTCATTTCCTGTCGTTGCTGCGCCAAATCACCACATATTTAATGACTTAAAATAACACAAATGCATTCTCTCACAGTTTCCCTTAGTCAAAAGCTCAAGTGCCTGAGTTGAAAGTGGCTTAGAGTCTCACAGGCTGAAATCAAGGTGTGTATACAGTTGTATTCCTTTCTAGAGGTTTGAAAGGAAAATCCATTCCTTACTCTTCCAGCTCATTGGTACCTATTTCCTTGAAGGCTGACAGCCAAAGATTGTCCTCAGCTTTCAGAGGCCACCCACATTCCTTGGCTTTTAGCCCCCATCCTCCATCTTCAAAACTAGCCATGGTGGGTCAGGTCTCTCTCACTTTAACTTCTCTTGCGTTCTCTTCTGCTTGCTTTTCTGCTCTTTAGAAATAATGTGATTGGATTTATTTATTTATGGATCTGGATTTATCCACATAGATAATTCAGGATATCTCTCCATCTCAGAGTCTGTAACCTTAATCATATCCAAATTTCCCTTTGCCATGGAAGGTAACTTTCCAGTTAAACGTTCTGAGGATTAGAATGTGGACCTCCCTCAGGGGACCATTATTTTGCCTACTACAGTGTGCAAGAATCCAGATTATAGAAACCAAGAGAAAGCCTATTAATAGCATAAAGGTAAGTCAGTACCACTAATGTCCAGAGATGTTTTCCAAAGCCTAGAAGTCTCTTCAAGCAAAAGTACAACAGGAGATTTGCAGAGATCCACAAGTCAGACTAACGGCTGGGGCTCAAGTAGGCAGGATTTGGCACTAGTAGAATGCCCTTATCCTAATGGCCACTAGTAGTCTTTCAGGTACCACCCACAACTTTATCTGTGCTGGTGTGTTCTCCCTCTCTGGAATGGCAAAGAACTCTGTAGAAGAGGAGGCACCAGTCTCATCACCTGCTAAAGCTATCTCTTGGGCTTCTCTTGGACTTCACTTTGAGGATGGAAGCAGTTGACATTTTCAGTGCAATTGGCACTCAGTCTATTTAGATTATAGATCACTAGCAGAATATCTTTTTTAGCTTTTCTTTTTCTTCCATCTCACCTTGTAGATTAACTAAGCTGTGGTTGAGTTCAAATCTCATTTGTATGATTGTGCTGAAAGTAGCAAGAAAAAATCAGTGCACGCTAATATTTTTTTTTCTACCACCACTTCCCCTAATTATATGTCTTGGTATGCAGAGATATAGATTTGACAAATATTTTGCTATTGAATAGTGATGGTTACCCACTCCCCAGACTGCAAAATGTCTTCCTAATATCCTTCCTCCCCTACTAAGCTGGGTTTCATATTTTAGGTTATGTTACTTATAGCACTTATACTTCCAGACACCAAAATCTCTATCAGATAGGAAGGTATTTTCCTTAAAGCAATAGCAAAATGTGGCTTAACACATAAAAATTTATGTATCTCAGGCAAAAAGTCTAGCAGTTAGAAGGCTCTATATCTTTCCAAGCTGCCATCTTTTGTACGTAGGTCTTAATCCCCATGGCGATCACACCATGATGCCAGTATAGCTACTGCAGGACTTACATCCACATTCCAGACTGAAAAAAGAAGGCGAGAATCATGAGATGTACAGGAAGAAAGAAAAGGTATTCCTTGTCCTTGTTTTCCTTGTCCCAAGTCCTGAGAGCCCTTCTCAGAGATTTTTGCTTATATCTCATTGACCATAAGTCGACAATAGATTGAAAAAGAATCTAAAAAATAAGAATTTTTATCTGTTCAGCATTCAATTTATAAAAGACAAACAGGGAATTAGATATTGGGCAGGCAAGTGACAGTGCCTGACAAGTATTCTGCTATTATAAAGAATAAAGATATATATATATATATATATATACTGAAGAAAAGATAGCCACTGAATACTGTTAAAGTTGAAAAAGCAATTTCAGAAGAATATGCACGAGTCCATTATTACAAAACAAAAACAAACAAACAAAAACACCAAAACTATGTATGTTTGTACGTACATGGAAATATTTGAGGAGAATTATCCCCTAAACAGAAATACAACTAATAATACGGTGAAAATTATATTATAGGTAATAAATAACAGTTACATCTAATAATTATAACGAACATATACACAATATCTACTATATTAGATATTGCCAAGCACCACTGTATTTAGCAAACATTAACTCATTTTATCTTCATAATCACTTTATAAGATTTTATTAATGTTACCCTTAATTTACAGATAAGGCAGGACACAGAAAGAATTAAATAACTTGTCTAAGGCCACAGATCTGATAATGTTAGAGGTGCATTTGAAACCCTGAAAGTCTAGGGTCACCTGGGTGCCTCAGTGGTTGAGCATCTGCGTTTAGCTTAGGTCGTGATCCCTGGGTCCTGGGATCAAGTTCCGCATTAGTCCTGCAGAGAGCCTGCTTGTCCCTCTGCCTATGTCTTTGCCTCTCTCTGTGTGTGTCTCATGAACAAATAAATAAAATCTTAAAAAAAAAAAACAACCTGAAAGTCTAGTTCACAGTCTGGGAACTTAATCCCTACACTATATATAATTTTATCATACAGGGAAAAAAATAAATCAATTATCTCTCTTTAAAATCCACCCCAAAGGGGTGCCTGGGTGACGCAGTCAGTTAAGCATCTGCCTTCAGCTCAGGTCATGATCTCAGGGTCCTGGGATCCAGCCCCACACTGGGCTGTTCATTGAGGAGTCTGCATCTCCCTCTGCCCCTCCTCACTGCAGGTACTCCCTCCCTCTCTCAAATAAAGTCTCAAATAAAACTCCCCCCTCTATCCCCCCCGCCTTTACAAAAATAAAAAAATATAAAATCCACCCCAAAGCAGTAGTAACAATAGCGATGGCAACAAAGCAGAAGGAGCGTACATGAACTCTAAGCGAAACCTGGGCTGTCACTGCAGATTGTCTTCAGACCTCCCCAACTATATTCTTACCTTTGGGTGCCTTTTCATTTTCCTAAAAACCAAGGTTTTCTCCATACATACATCCAACACAGGGAAGTTACTCAGGATGCCAAACCCCAGCCTGTGTCTTACTTTGCCTGGACAGCAGCACCCCTATTTTATCTCTTTTTCCTTTCTCATCTGAACATGGCTGTCCCCATACTTCAGAATCATGCGGCTTTCTTGACAAGTTGATGACTTTAAAATGGGATAATTGTTTGCCTGAGGTGGTGGAACAGTTTGAGAGTACAGAGAAATGAAGCCTAGCATTCCAATGTCTATAGACATAAGAAATACTTTGGTTGTTTCGAAGATCCCAAGGAGCTTCTACATGGCTCATTTGATTCAGTCTTCTTGATGACGCTATAATGATTTTCATTCCTATTTTACAGATGAGGAAACTGAGTCTCCATAGGGATAACTAACTTGTCCACCATGTTCTTACTGCTAAGATTGGCAGAGCTGATACTAAGTCTGATTATTCTTCCCCCAAACTGCAGCCACCTCCTTTTATATAAACTTCCTTGGCCAGGAATTTCCACATAAGTTCCCAATGAAATCTGTTGCTAGAATAATGAAAATTGATGATCACTGTTGGAAAACTGAAGCTTGAAGGTGAAAGAAATAGAGGGTAGGAAAGGCATGCCATTTACATGCAAATGTTTGCATACACAGTGGCATTTTTTTTTTTTTTTTTTTAGATTTTATTTGACAGAGAGAAAGAGAGAGTGAGCAAGATTGGGAGGGCAGAGGGAGAGGGAGAAGCAGACTTCCCACTGAGCAAGGAGCTAGACTTGGGGTTCCATCCCAGGACTCTGGGATCAGGACCTGAACTGAAGGCAGATGCTTAACTGAGCCACCCAGGTGCCCCCACAGAGGCATATTTTGATTAAAACCATCTACATAGCCTTTTGGCCTGTCTCACTTTAATTTTGACATAAGTTTTGTAGTTTATGCTAACTGCTAGAAAATATTCATTTCTAAAGGTCTGTTTTTCCTTCTTTTGTAAATGCTTAACTCCTCTGTTGCTATATCGAGAAAGAAAAGGTTATTATAGCTGACTGCTCTTTGGGTGATCTATGCTGGTAATAGTCATGTATTACAAATAGTTTTATATGTAAAAACATAGTATAACTAAAAGATGCAAGTTTTAAGGTGGGGAATGATCTTATAAAAATAAAACTTGTGTCCACACTGCATTGTGTAGTTTGTTGGTTTCGGAAAGGCAAATAGAGATCGGACCATGAAATGATGCAAGCCAGGCCTTTCTTTGTTCCTGCAGTAAACTTGAGTCAAAAGAGCAAACAAAGGTATCTCATGAGGTTGCTCAACTTCAAATTCTCTGAGAAGGTTTTATACCTGAAAGGAGAAGTTTCTGAAGATGAATATCTTGACCGATATTTTATTTCAATCACCATGACCCCCTAACTTGGTTCCGAACATGTTGTAGAGCTGTCATAGAATATCTAGGCAGTTTTTAATTAATAAATCTGATGTTGGACATTCAAAATGCAGCAACTGGAATAGCTGTGAAATAAGTTGAATTGACATAGTAATTGAGTCCTGGAATTCAGAACTAAAGGGAACCTGAGAATGTATTTTAGGGATATTTCTTTGCCCATGCTTGGGAAAGACTCCTTTCTCCTTGCTAGACCCCCAAATAGTTGATAGATGATTTATATTACGCACAAAAAGTTTGGAACTTAGAAGAGCAGATTATCAGAACAGTCTTTCAACAGGGTCCCTTTTATTTTCAAGGAATTGGGTAAGAACTGAATACTATCCTAATCGGTTTGTCAGCTCTCTACTAGGGAAGTTTCTTTCTATGAGTTTATTCATATAACCCAGGAGAAAAGAAGCCCCACCACACCCCCCTCTGCCCTCTCAAGGAGGCTCACAAAGGTCAAGTTGTGTATACAATCTGCTCACTGCATCTGTCCTCATCAGTGACCTGCCTTCCTCTTTTATATACAAAATAATTCATAGTAATGATGCCTCACTGTAACTTTTCCTTTATTTATTTTTTTAAAAATTTTTATTTGTTTATGATAGTCACAGAGAGAGAGAGAGGCAGAGACATAGGCAGAGGGAGAAGCAGGCTCCATGCACCGGGAGCCCAACGTCGGATTTGATCCCGGGTCTCCAGGATCGTGCCCTGGGCCAAAGGCAGGCGCCAAACCGCTGCACCACCCAGGGATCCCAACTTTTCCTTTCAAATGTGGGGTGCTAAGAGGCAGGCTCCTTCTACTTTCCAATAAAAATATTAGCAAGCATCCAAAAATTCTCATAACATCACTCAAGATATGAAATCTGAAGACCACCTCATGCATTCCTTCTCTCTCCTTGTACAGACTTTCTCTTCTTAATAGAACTTATGGAGATGACTTCTTTGGCACCAAATGTCCCCAGCCTTGTAAAACTGTGTGCTCAGATGCCATTTGTTAAGTCCATCTTCTTTTCTGATGAGGGAAGAATAGTTACTGGGCAAATGGTCTGGAAGCATATTCACCTGCAAGTCAGGATTGCTTAAAGACCAGTCTAGGGCACCTTCTAAACAAACACTGGAAATACCTTCACAGCATCCTCCACAGATGTGTGATTATTGAGCCTCTGCCTGAAATCCTGGAATGAACAGGCCAGGTAGTGAGGAGTGCTCATTACTTCTGAAGTGTCTCTTCACACTCTAGGAGCAACCTCTTTAACGTTGAGCCATTACGTTGAACCCTCTACTATAATGATTCTCCAGTTGTCCTGGCCTTGTTTCTGGAATTGGCCAAGAGAATATCCTCTTTTTATTTCCATTTCCATACACTGTGACCTGTATGCCATTTCCCCTACAGACTCTTTACGAACCCTTTTGTAAAGCTCTACATTTTTTGGAGGTGGTGTCAGCATTGAAGGTGTCTCACAAATCAGTTACGAGAATCATATTAACTTTAAAGGAAATAAAATTACTTCTTTGACGGCAGACACTAGGATGAACACGGAGTTTGTGATGACTTCAAGCTTGAAGAAAATTCATTTACACACACATGCACACTGCCCTACTATCTATCACTGCTCTGATTTCATCTGTGACCTAGTTTGTGACTTCCAAAATTCTACATTGCTGTGGGAAGCTCATTTTTGAAGACATTTAGCTTTCTCACATTATACTTTATATAAAACCTTGGCTGTATGTGAAGCTTCCCATTTATCTCAGTGTCTCCTTGGCACTGGGGTTTCTTTAATTGAAATTTTCCATTTGGCAGTCCAAGAATTTTTGAAGTAACGAGATATGCACGATAGTGAAGATGCACCATCAGAAATCCTAGTTGACATGTATCCCATTCCACCACTTCCACACTCCTCATGGGTTTGGATTGTGAACTGAAAGAAAAATTTCACTCACATGAATTGCTTTCCATTTCACTGAGGTTTGCATATTACTCACTGAGAATGAGGGGCAATTCTTTCTAACAATAGGGACAAAATGGGAAAATGTCCCATTTACTAGTTAAATATCATCCCTTGATTTAAAAGCAAATGTGTCTAGAAGAGGTTCTGAACTGATTTTTATACATTTTATCTCTGGCCTGAAGACCAGGTTTATAACTTAATATAGTAGCAATGGGATATTTTAAAGACAAGCCATGACAGTCAAGTGTCATTCAGCCAACTTGTTAAAAGGATCTATTCTCACGTCTCTTGTTGCTCATAGTTTCATGGGATTCCAACCTTAGGGCAAACTACCACACATTTCTTCCTAAGAACATACTCTGAAGGCACTATGCCTTTCTCCCTGCTAACAACAGTCCCACAGCAGATCATTTGTAATGATGGAACAAGAAACTGCAGCAGAATGTCTCATGTGTACATACATGTTTTTATTTAACAGAAAAGATGACTCCACAGGCCGGGGCTTCTGCCACTGAGACTCTAACTCAGGAGGAGCATCGGATGCAGAGAATGATGGCAAAGCGTTCGAAAATCATCAAGGAACTGATACAGACGGAAAAAGACTACCTCAATGATCTCGAGCTGTGCATTAGGGAAGTGGTTCAGCCCTTGAGAAATAAACAGGTAAATGCAATTTGGAGGGTCACCCCATCTCCCAATCATATCCTAAATAAGACCAGCAGCACCACGAAATGAAATCACCCAAGTGGTAGTATCTGCTGCAGTGAGGGTGGAAGGATGGGCCCCGTTCACTAGTCCTGGGTTTGGGGTGGTGGAAGGTAGCATCAGATTCATACTTCCTATGTCAGCAGAGGGACACCCAGATTCTCTCAATTTGGCCAAGAAAACTGTATCCTAAAATATGGGGAAAAGGAAGCTCAGTTTCTGCCACTTTGAAATTTTTATGTGTTCTTTCTTGGATTCTCCTGGAACTGATAAAACATAAGCAACAGGTTTTCAGCAGTTTATGAACAAAGCACTTAATTTGATTCAGAGGTGATCAAGGATTTGGAAGAAAAAAATCATCCCTTGAAAAAAATGTGCTTCCCCCCTACATTGAGAGCTCAACAAAACAGCATTATTTAGCCAAGTAAAATTCAACAGAGAAATTAACCTGAATGTAAGGTAACACTTGAAGTGTTCATAAGTTAATTATTCTCCTCCTTTTTAATCAAGGCCTTTTCAGAGAAATTCTTGCAAAGAATTAAAGCACAGACAAAAAGACATTTGAATCATATATATGTGTGTGTATACACACGCACACATATGCACACACGTAAACCCACATACATATCTGGTTATTTTCATCCACTTAACACATGTATTAAGTGCCTAATAGGTAATCGACCCTGTTCCCAGCACTGGGGTTATAGTTCAGTACAAAACAAAACCCTGCCCTTATGGGATACTTTGTGGTGGGAGAAAGGAAGCATGAGACAATAAATAATAAATAAATAAACACATATAAATTAAAATACATCAGATGGTGTTAAGTATAGCAGAGAAAACCAAAGTGGTGACAAGGGTTGGAGCCTGGGCACAGAGGAGTGATGTTTCTATTTCAAATACATTTTGCCATGTTTAAGTGATCAAAATATTTAACCTTATAGATTCTGGGTTTGGCATCTTAATACATACCCCATGATTATAAAAATATTGTCAGCCAGTTTTCGCAACTTCAGGGATCACATCTTTCCCCCAGTACTTACCCAAAAGCAGAGTTTATTCTTGACACAAGACTCCTCTAGGAAATACTAGGAAAAAACATCTGGCCTATAAATTAGGGATAGCCAGAGTAGATCAAGGTGACCTTAGATATAAAAGTTGGGGGGCACCTGGGTGGTTCAGTGGTTGAGCATCTGCCTTTGGCAGTCCAAAGACGGAGTCCCTCATCAGGCTCCCCACAAGGAATCTGCTTCTCCCTCTGCCTACATCTCTGCCTCTCTCTCTGTGTCTCTCATGAATAAATAAATAAAATATTTTTAAAAAAGATATAAAAGTTGAGTTTGGTTTTGGTTTTGGTTTAAGACAATGTAGAAAAAGCGGTGAAGCAGACTTAGAATTTTTCCTTCATAGGTGGTCACTTTTAGTTTGACTCCCTCATGACTTTCAGTAGGTACTTATTATTTGTCAGGTCCTATTCCAAATAATAGGAATTGGTATTATCATTTAATCCTCTCACAGTTCTCAAGTTGAAATGTAACTGGCCACTTTCTGAATCTGAAAATTTCTTATTCATCCTGTAAGATTATGAATAACTTTAATGGTCATGATACTAAGTTGCTCTCTGGTTTCGTTGCTAAATATCTAAAAATATTTTTTATTTTTTTCATTTAATATAAACTGGCTCTGTTTGATGTAACCTCTATTCTGGCAGGCATTAATGGTCATTAATAAAATTTTTATTTACATAATTATGAAAATGTTAATTTTAAATGCACATAGCATCAGACTTGACCACCAACTACCCTCCCTTACCAGGTGAGGTGTTACCAGTCACTCCTATTCTCTGAAAAATTTAGAACCTCGCCCACTGCTCCATACCTTTTCCCTCTCTCCAGATCTGACATCAATGTCAGGTGATTTCAAGAATCTGGCAAATGGCCCAAGCAACCTTCAGGCCTCTCTACCATTTCCTTGACTTGCTTGCATCCTAAGGTCTTTCCTTCAATTCCATCTCAGCCCCTCGCTGCTGGCCCATCCCTTTGAGCTGTCATTCTGTTACTTCACCCCCTCAAAATCAGAATTTCAGGCTTACCATTCTCTAACCTTCTGGCCCACTCCCACTGGTTCTCTCTCCCTGACAAGTTTTTGATGCTACGAGGGCTAATGTCCTTTCTCATCCTTCCATTGAGAAAACAGACACAATAAAAAAGATGTACCTTCTCCCGACACCACATCTACCAACCTACCTGCAACTCTTCCATGTAACCTGGCTAGTGGTTCTACTTCTAATCAAGGGCAACCTCTTTACTAATGCCATGGATTCCATCTCCTCAGGCTTCCTCAAGGATTTCAGTCCTGCCAGTGTCCTTTCTTCCTCCTGTACATTGATTTTTACCTTTCCATAGATCATCCTCATCACCATTACCCATTATCCTAAAAAAGCAAAAACTCTCTTGACTCTAAAAGAATTGTCTATATTCTCTTTCCCTTTTTTAAGTTGGATATGAAATGTTTAATATGTGTAAAACCACATGTAATTAAGACAGTTCAAAATAAGCACAATTTGGGGCACCTGGGTTAAGGGTCTGCCTTCCGGTCAGGTCATGATCTCAGGGTCCTAGGATTGAGCCTCAGGTTGGGGCTCCCTGTTCAGCGGGGAGTCTGTTTCTCCCTCTCACTCTGCTGCTCCCCTTGCTTGTGCTCTCTTTTTGTCAAACAAATAAATAAAATCTTTAAACAAAACAAAACAAAAAAACAAAATAAGCACAATTTATCAAAAATCTGTCCTGGTGATGAATTAATGATCAATATATTTTTTTAAAAAAGAGACAATATGGAGCACCTGGGTGGTTCAGTCAGCTAAGCAACCAACTCTTGACCCGACTCTTGATTCAGCTCAGGTCATGATCTCAGGGTTGTGATATCGAGCCCTGCATTGGCTCCAAACTCAGTGTAAAGCCTGTTTAAGATTTTCTCTCCTCCCACCCTGTCCCTCCCCACCCCGGGTCCCCCCCCCACACACTCTTTCCAAATAAAACGGCAATATATAAGAAATGCCTTCCTTCGAATTAATAGCACATTTTTGTATCAAACGGATTAAGAAGTTTATTCAGTATGCAAATGTTCTCAATTTTAAACCATCTATCACATCAATGAGTTAAACTGGCCCCACCAATATAACTGCCATTGCTAAGGTGTAATCTTATATACATGCTCTGATCTTTGTGTTCTTGCTTTTGCTATTTTTTTCTTATTGTTTGCTTCCTATGTAACTCTTATGAAGCAATTCTCAGAACTGGTGTTTCAGACCGTGTACAATAAAGCGTTTCGGTCATGATGACATGTGGTTTATTTGGCATGTTTAACGTTTACTCTCAATACTTTGAATTACCTTTCTCACACTTTTAACTCCCATTTCCCTTGTTATTCTATTCAGATTGTTTATAGCTTGTTGATTTTTCACATCTGGCACTTCTTTTTGTTTAGATCTTTCAGTGCTCTCTGTCTGCCTCCTTGTGGAATTTGGTTCCAGTCTAGTGGTCTAGTTGTCTTCTCTACTAATGTTGAAAGAGTAGTTACTTAGAGGTTTCTCAGAGTCCTCATATCCAATCCACCATTCCCCCATTTCTTGATACTTTTAACCTTGATAAAGCAAATGGATGCTCAGGAATTCAGATGAAACATTTTTACAAGTGCCTCAGTAGTTAATTTTTGCCATGAGTTTATTAACTTTACACCTTTTCAATGTTCATTAGCTCCTTCTGTCCTTACTTCCCCTCTGTTTAAATACCATGGTCTTTGCACACAAACCACCTGTCATTGGCTAGTGTCAAAATTTATAAATTAACACATACAGTGTTTATGTAATCATGGGAGTAATCTGCAAACCATGCTTAGCTAAACCTGAGGCAACATAAGGAAATACTGTACTGGAAGAGACTTTAGAAAGTCATCTGTTCCATGTCTTTTCTCTTTGCCTCCATTGCTGAAAAGGCTATCTTTGCTGCATTGTACTGCCTCCATGTCTTCTCTCTACACATCTGGCTCATGCTTTTCAGTCTCAGAAGAGACAAGTTAGTGTATGGACGTTACAATTGGAAGAAGGAAGTTGAGGGGCACCTGAGTGGCTCAATGGTTGAGTATCTGCCTTCTGCTCACGTTGTGATCCTAGAGTCCTGGGATCGAGTCCCGCATCAGGCTCTCCACGGGGATCCTGCTTCTCCCTCTGCCTATGTCTATGCCTTTCTGTGTCTGTCGTGAATAAATAAATACAATCTTTTTTTAAAAAAGGAAGAAGGAAGTTGAAAAGCACTAGGTTATTTGAGTGAGCTTGCATGAGGGAATCTGGAGACTAGTGTATGTCTAGACCTAGCCCTTGAGTTGACAACTATCCTGCAACAATCATGGTTACAAATCTTAATTGTAACATCAAGGCTGTTGTGTAAACAAAACTTCACCTAACTGAAATCAAGGTCAAACTCAGCAGTCACATCTCCTTTAAGAGCAGCATTGTGAGAGGTTTTGCAAAGAAGGCAAAAATTATCGACAACATTCAGTGTTGAAACATTTAGTGGAAAAACAGGTTCTAGTTATTTATTATCTAAACACGGCAACAGGAAAGATTGTACATTTTTGGCAGTAAGTCAAATCAAGACCAGAGCAAACAAATCTAACAATGGAAAAGAGTTTTGTGTGTAAGGAAAGGACCAAAAAGTGACTGAAAAGAGTAGTTGGAGGAATCTAAACATATGTCTTTAGTTTTCCTTGTTTTTAATTATTTATTGAATTTAAAAAATTTACAAATACAAAAGTACCAAAAATCTCAGAGACACAACAGTGTCTTATAGTTATTCATTTCCTTCTCTAGAGGCAAACACCATTACCAGCTTCTTTTTACCCTTTCTATTCATAAGTGCTTTTGTTTGAGTGTAAGTTTGGTAGATTTTTATTTATGTAATATTATGTTTAATATTACATATTATTTTGGATTTGCTCATATTATCTAATTGTGTGAATTATGAAATTTTGTGTTTTCAGAAAAAAGGGCAAAAATAATCTATAACTTTGTGTTGATAAGAGTTCAACTGGAATTTTCTGTTAAAATTTGGGTACCCTTGGGTAGCCCGGGTGGCTTAACAGTTTAGCGCTGCTTTCAGCCCAGGGTGTGATCCTGGAGACCCATATCGAGTCCCACGTCAGGCTCCCTGCATGGAGCCTGCTTCTCCCTCTGCCTGTGTCTCTGCCTCTCTCTCTCTATGTCTCTCATGAATAAATAAATAAAAATCTCATGAATAAATAAATAAAAATTGAGTACCCTATATAGCAGTAATTTTGTAAATAATTTTTATTAGACAATATGTAGAAGTAAATAATCACCCATAGCTCTATCACTTAGAAGTTAGTACTGTAAATATTTTTGTTTATGGACTAAGCACATTACAGAACTTAAATATTACTTAAATATTAAATATTACTTAAATATTACTTAAATATTTTGTATACTTGGCATCATACCCTATATACCATTATGGAGTCTTTTCTCCCTGAAAAATATATTTTCATGTTTCTTTTTAAGATTTATTTATTTATATATTTATTTGTTTATTTATTTATTTATGGTAGACACACACGGAGAGAGAGGCAGAGACACAGGCAGAAGGAGAAGCAGGCTGCATGCCGGGAGCCCAACGCGGGACTTGATCCCGGGACTCCAGGATCGCGCCCTGGGTCAAAGGCAGGTGCCAAACCGCTGAGCCACCCAGGGATCCCCTCATGTTTCATTTTTAACCACAAGTAACAAATATTAGTTTAAATGAAAGATGTGGGGCACCTGAGTGGCTCAGTGGTTGAGCATCTGCCTTTGGCTCAGGTCGTGATCCTGGGGTCCTGGGATTAATTCCTCCATCAGGCTCCCTGTGGGCTCGGCCTCTCTCTCAGTGTCTCTCATGAATAAATAAATACAATCTTTTTAAAAAAAATGTTTAAAAGGAAAAATGTGGGGATCCTGGAGTCTCGGGATCGAATCCCATATCAGGCTCCCTGCATGGAGCTTGCTTCTCCCTCTGCCTGTGTCCCTGCCTCTCTCTCTCTCTCTCTCATAAATGAATAAAATCTTAAAAAAAAAAAAGAAAAGAAAAATTTATTTTTATTTTATTTATTGGGAGACCATAAATTTAAGGAAAACAATATCAATGCTCTCTCGTATGCAGAGCCCTCAGTTGGATAGTGGTGCCACCAGTGTTATCATGCAGGTCTGGGTTAGCAGCAGGGCATTCCATGTCATTATGGCAGGGACTGCACTATGTCTAGCCATTGTTCTGTATAACATATGTGACATAGCACACTGTACTATGGTTCCAAAGAGGGTGAAGCAAGTCCTAAAATATGGAAACATAAAAGTCAGGGAATTAGAGAGGACAAAGCCCTAACTTGATCTTTTTTTTTTTCCCAAAGGGGCAGGGAAGGGAAGGGAAGGGATCACAGAAGCCAGGGCATTCAGCTTTCTGCTCTGCCTCCCACCTGAGTGAAGTTGCTATAGTTTCAACTATATGGTATCAGCCGTGTTACAGAAGCTTACGTGAAAAGAGAGCTTGCCAATCTCGCAGAGCACAGTGTAGAAAAAAGCCTCTCAGAAAGGAGACTGGGAGGAGGGATATAAATGCATTGTAATAATGAAAATATTGTTCAAATATTGTAATGCCAAAAGTATCTATATACAACAAAAAGCTGGCCATGGCCCAAATTGTGTCCTATGAATTTAAGCTATAGTCCCTACATTTTCATTGGTAAATGATTTTTATATCCCTTTGGAATTTGCTGTGATTTTAATGGAATCCTCCTCACTAGAGTGAACCCACTGCTATTCTATATAAAGGGGATTGTAGCTTCAGCACATGTTCTGGAAATCGCCTAGCCTTCTATTTCCCACCCTCTCTTTCGTGGTTTCGAGCTGGATGTTGCTGGTGTCTGTCTTGATAGCTCAAAGCTGGGTTCTATCTCTGCACGGTCTAGCCTCTGGCTGCCTCACTGCGTGTCCAGAGCTCCCACGAGTTACACGGTACACAGATGCTGTGCAGCAGCCCAGCTGGACTGCCTGCGTGGCTCTCAATTTTAGGTTTGCTCCTTGGATGCACGTTCAGAGATTACACTCCGTTCTGTCTGAATGTCCTCCTACCCTCCCGCCCCAGCCCCTGCTCCAATAAGACAAATTCAAACTTCCCACTTCCCCACAAGACGAATTCAAACAATGTAATGAAATTTTGCTACTCTCACTGAACAAAGGACAGAATTACAGTTCTAAATTACAGTTAATTTATTGGAACACAAGAGGAAAGAACCAATACTGAAATATTTTATCTAGTAATTATTAAAGTATACTTAGCTTTCAGAGAGAAAGAGATGATGGATAATTAGGGCTTCTTAAAGCTATTTTCTAAAACTTTGGCTACATAACAAATAGAGGAAACTATAGGTGAACAAACTACTTTGTCATGAATTTTTAAGTGTCCTAGAAGGACTCTTGTCAAATTATCTTCTCTAGCTGTCACCTTCCTAAATTACTTTTACTGTTGCCAGAAGTCATAGCCATTCATTTTTGCTTATTAGGGAACCATGCAATCTCTTCCCTCTTACTTTTTTTCCCATCACCTAGTTACTCTTTTTTTAAGACCTAATTTCCTAGAGCAGTTTTAGGTTCGCAGCAAAATTGAGAGGGAAGGTACAGAAATTTCCCATATAATCCCTGACCCTACATGTACATAACTTCCCCCATTATCATATCCCCCACAAAAATGTCCCATTTCTTACTGTTGATGAACCTACCCTGATACATCATTATCTCCCACAGTCCATAGTTTATGGTTCACTCTTGGTATTGCCTATGGTTTTGTAGATATAGAATGACATATATCCATCATTGTGGTATCATGGACAGTATGCTTACTGCTCCAGAATCCTCTGTGCTTTACCTGTTCATCGATCCTCAACCCCAACCAATGGAAGTCACTTATCTTTTTATCATCTTTCATAGTTTTGCCTTTTCCAGAATGTCACAGGGTTGAAATCATCCAATATGTACAGGCATACCTCATTTTATTGTGCTTTGCTTTACTGCCCTTTACAGATCATGTGTTTTTTTAATAAAAATGTGTTGAGCTAGTCTATGGATGCAAATTTTCCATTAGTATTTGATCACTACATGTCTCTGCATCACATTTTGGTAATTCTTGCAATATTTCAAACTTTTTCATCATTATTATTTTGTTATGATGATCTGTGACCAGTGATTATGACTCCCTGAAAGCTCAGTTGATGATTAGCACTTTATTAACAATGGTATTCTTAAATTAAGGTAAATTCATTATTTTTTAGACAGAATTGCTTAGACACTTAATAGACTAGTATAGCATAAACATAACTTTCATATGTACTGGGAAATAAAAAAATCCACTTGACTCATTTTGTTGTGATAGTCACTGTACTGTGGTGGTCTGGAAGCAAACCTGCAGTACCTCTGAGGTTTTACTGTAGCCTTTTCCGACTGGCTTCTTTCACTTAGTAATATTCTTTTTTAGTTTCCTTCACATATTTTCATAGCTTAATAGCTAATTTCTTTTTAGGGCTAAATAGTACTTCATTGTCTGGATATGCCATAGTTTATTTATCCATTCACCTATATTGAAGGACATCTTGATTGCTTCCAAGCTTAGGCAAATATGAATAAGGCTGCTATAAACATCCATGTGTTGGTTTTTTTTTTTTTATTTTTTTATTTATGATAGTCACACACACACAGAGAGAAAGAGAAAGAGAGAGAGAGAGGCAGAGACACAGGCAGAGGGAGAAGCAGGCTCCATGCACCGGGAGCCCGACGTGGGATTTGATCCTGGGTCTCCAGGATCGCGCCCTGGGCCAAAGGCAGGCGCTAAACCGCTGCGCCACCCAGGGATCCCCATGTGTTGGTTTTTATATGGACAAGTTTTCAGTTCATTGGGTAAAAACCAAGAGGCACAATTCCTGCATTGTAGGTAAAAAATATATTTAGTTTTATAAAAACCTCTCAAACTGTCTTCTAAAATGACTGTATCATTTTGCATTCTCACCAGCAATGAACAAGGGTTCTTGTTTAACACTCTCTGGAGCATTTGATGTTGTGAGTGTTCTAGATTTTGACCATTCAAATACATGTATAGTGGTAAATCATGGTTGTTTTAATTTACATTTTTCCTGCTGACTTATGATGTGGAACATCATTTCTTATGTTTATTTGCCATCCATATATCTTTTGTGTTGAGGTATCTGTTAAGGTCATTGGCCCATTTTTAATTCGGATGTTTCTTTTCTTATTGTTGACTTTTGAGGGTTCTTTGTATAATTTGAGTAACAGTCCTCTATCAGATATGTCTTTTGCAAATAATTTTTCCCCTTTGGGGCATATCTTCTCATTCTCTTGACATTGTCTTTCACAGAGCAGAAGTATTTAAACTTAATAAAGTCCAAATTATCAATTCTTTCTTTCATGGATCATGCCTATGGTGTTGTGTTTAAAAAGTCATCCTTATACCCAAAGTCATCTAGGTTTTCTCTTATTTTATCTTCTAGGTGTTTTTATAGTTTTACATTTTACATTTAGATCTGTGATCCATTCTGAGTTAGTTTTGGTGAAGGTATAAAGTCTTCATTTAGATTCTTTTTTTTTTTTTACATGTGGATGTCTACTTATTACAGTATCAGTTTTTGAGAAGACTACCTTTGCTCCATTGTATTGCCTTTACTCCTTTGTCAAATATCAGTTGACTACGTTTATGTGGGTGTATTTCTGAGCTCTCTATTCTGTTCCATTGATCTATTTGCCTTATCTTTTGCCAATACTACACTGTCTTAATTACTGTAGCTTTAATAGTAAGTTTTGAAGCCAGGTAATGTCAATCTTCCAACTTTATTCTTCTCTTTCAAAACTGAGTTGACTATTCTAGGTCTTTGCCTCTCCATATAAACTTTTTTTTTTTTTAAGATTTTAGTTACCTATTTGAGAGAGAGAAAGAGTACAAATTAGCAGGGGAGGGGGAAGAGCCCCCGAAGCCCAAGGCAGATGCTTAACCGACTGAGCCACCCAGGCATCCCTCCATATAAACTTTATAATTAGTTTATCAATATCCACAAAATAACATGCTGGGATTTTGACTATGATTGCATTGAATCTATAGATCAAGTTGATAAGAACTGACAACTTGACAATCTGAGTCTTCCTATACATAAACTTGAAATAGCTCTTCATTTATTTAGTTATTTAATTTTGTTCATCAAAGTTTTATAGTTTCCTCGTATAAGTCCTGTACAGATTTTGATAGATTTATATCTAAGCATTTCAATTTTTGAAGTCCTAATGTAATGGTATTGTGTTTTTAATTTTAAATTCCACTTGTCCATTGCTAGTATACAGAAAAGCAATTGACTTTTGCATATTAACTCTATATTCTGCAAACTCATTGTGATCATGTATCGGTTCCTGGAGGGTTTTTTTTTTTGTTTCTGGGGGGTTTTTCTGGATTTTCTACATAGACTATCATGTCACCTGGGAGCAAAGAGAGTTTTATGTCCTCCTACCCAATCTGTGTATGTTTTGCTTTCTTTCTGTTTTTTTTTTTTAAGTTTTATTTATTTATTCATGAAAGACACAGAGAGAGGCAGAGACATAGGTAGGCAGAGGGAGAAGGAGGCTTCCTTCAGGGAGCCCCATGTGGGACTAGATCCCAGGACCCCGGGATCACTACCTGAGCCAAAGGCAGACGCTCAACTGCTGAGCCATCCAGGTGCCCCCATTTGTTTTCCTTTGTGTCTTATTGCATTAGCTAGAGCTTCCAGTACAATGTTGAAAAGGAGTGATAAGAGGAGACATCCTTGCCTTATACCTGATCTTCCTGAGAATGCTTCACATTTCTCAACATTAAGCATAATATTAGCTGCAGGGTTTTTGTTGAAATTCTTTATCAAATTGAGGAAATTCTTCTCTATTCCTAGGTTATTGAGAGTCATTATAAATGGGTATTGGGTTTTGTCAAATGCTTTTTCTGGATCTACTGATATGATCCTGTAATTTTTCTTTTTTAATTTGATGATGTGACGAATGACATTGATTGATTTTTGAATATTGAGCCAGCCTTGTATATTTGGAATAAATCCCTCTCGGTTGTGATGTAGAATTCTTTATATACATTGTTGGATTCAATTTGTTAATATTTTGTGGAGGATTAATATTTTGCATCAGTATTCATGAGAAATATTGGTCCACAGTTTTCTTTTCCTATAATATCATTGTCTGGTTTTGATGTTAATTCTGGCCTCATATAATCACCCAGCTACTCTTCATGTCTCTGTTAACTTCCAAAATTTTCAGATGTATTCTAGGCCTCAAAAATATTTCACGTTGGCACATTGACCATATATTATTTCTTAAAGTCAACTACTTTCTAAAACTCTGTTTCCTCCATAGAAACTGCCCTGAACTAAGTGGAATCAGGATGTTAATTTCTCGTATACATGTCTTATTTATGCAAATAGTCACCATACTCCATTCTTAGTATGTTCTTTGATACCATACCAAAATCCAATGCATGTGTACTACACTTCTGCAAGCTATTACAATTGGGGAAACTGGTAAAGGAGACACAGGATCCCTCTGTATTATTTTTTTAATGCGTGTGAATCTATAATTATATTTTAAAATTAAAAGTTTAATTAAAAATATAATGCCCTTATTTTTTTCTCACTTCCTTTCCCTTTTTAACCACATGATCCTTTTAAATAAATACGTTAAAAAAATTAAAAATAAATAAATAAATAAATACATAAAATTATATATGTAAGAACAAAATCATTTCCTCTGACTCTACCTTGATTTTTGTCAAACTTTTCAGTTCACTCTCTTTTTATTGTAGCTTCAGAAAGATAGAAACTACATTTTTAGTTAAGGACATGCATTAGGTTGTTTAGAAGAAACTCTATAGTATATAATAATTTCCTGTATATCAGGGCACCAGGATGGCTCAGTCCATTGAGTGTCTAACTCTTGGTTTCATCTCAGGCCCTGATATCAGGGTCATGAGATTGAGCCCCATGTGGGGCTCCATACTTAGCACAGAATCAGCTAGAGAATCACTCTCTCTCTGCCTCCCTCTCTGCTCCTCCCCATTGCCACTCCTGCTCACATGCTCACAAGCTCTCTCTCACTCTCTCTCTCTCAAATAAATAAATAAATAAAATCTTGAAAACAAATAATTTATTGTGCATCTTGGCTCTTTCTCGTGCTATGCTTGGAATACCAGAAATCCTTCTAGATTATAAAACAAATGTAGGGGAAACCCCACTAAATCCTTCTTTCACTTCCCTGTCCTACTTAATCTAGTCCCTTCTCCATATGGTCTAGCAGTTCCTGAGGTCAAACTCCTCAGTCACAGGACTTCACAGACTTCAGAGGGCAGAGATCAAAGAAAGCTAGGCTGATAATATGAAAACAAAAGCTGCTCACAGAAAGTCAGAAAGCAGAGCATAAACAGGAATTCTGGTCATTATATTAAGTAAAAATGTGAGAAAATCAAAGCAACTCAAGCTAACTATAATTGAGATGCTGGGACCAATGACTCAGAGAAATACATTTGAATTGCTGATTCTTCCTCTTCTTGGCTTTTCTAAGCTAATGTGCTTATTTTAAAATATTATACTCTTGCTGGAAGTCTGCTTTAAATATCAATACACATATTTTTCAGTTAATTAAAATACTAATTTTCATGGTTAATGAAAAATCCCATGATCTAAATGGCCACACCTTTATTTATTTTTTTAATCAAAGACTTAGTTTTCATCCCCTTTGTAAAACTCAAACACTTATTACATAATGAGTCATTGTTATCCCATGATAAGGTTAGATACTTGAAATCATATTAGAAAAGTCAGAAAAAAAAATCAACGACTTTTTTTTTTTAACTTTTTAAAACATTTATTAGTAAAGGAAGTTTCTTGGGGCACCTGACTGGCTCAGTAGGTGGAGCATGCAACTCTTGATATTGGGGTTGTGCGTTTGAGCCCCGTGTTAGGTATAGAGCTTACTTAAAAAAATTAAAAAATAAAAAATAACAGTTTTTCTGTGCTGGAGAAGATTATAGTTATGCAGTGTTAAATTTAAAAATAAAAATCACACAAGTAAAAAATGGTGCTGCCAACCACAAAGTGACTGCATTAATATATAATATGTAACTGGCCTCTTTCTCAAGTACTGACAGAGTCATCACTGTTCACTTTCCTATTTTCCTTGGGAGGGAATTTTCTGTCTTGTCATCTTGGAAGCCTGTCAGACTGGATTCAGATTTAGTTGGGTATGGAACTGATATATCAATATTCTAGTATGTGAAAATTCTTTTTATGGGTAGGAAAACTCTTATCTTTGTTCAGAAAACCTCGCTCAGCTCAAAAAATGAGGGATTTTTTTAATCCTTGTATTACAGTTTTATGTTGGAAGCTTTCCTCTGTGTTGTTACATTTATAAGCACCTCATAAGTTCCATTTTTAGAGCAACTTCAGTTTTCTCTAATTTTTATAATCTATATTCCAGATCAAAACCTGCTGGGCCAAGTGAGGAGATAAATGAATGAATTTTCCAGTTCAGTGCAGAGATTGGAACATCCAGAATTGAAAAAAGAAAAGAAAAGAAAAGAAAAAAGAGAGATGTGATAGACAGATGTTGTAATATCTAGGAAAGTCATCCCTTCAGCCTGGGTAGCATGATCTTGTGCTCATCACCTCATTTCTCAGAACTGAGTTGCATAAACCACTATTTTAATTTGCTTTTATTTGTGAAAATAAACAACAAAAATTCAGTGGCTGTAATTATTATAATGATTCTATAAACCTCGAAATGAAATGCCAGAGATGGTGGAGAGCTTTGCTTAGGCAGAGATCAATATGGCTGTGCAAGTCAGTACAGGGCCATAAATCTTGTACTCCAAAGACTGTGCTGGGTCAGAAAGAAAGCATATATTGGGGAAAGAAGTATTTATTAGTAAGAACTGATTTAAGGCACTTTGGATACAGACAAGGTTGATGATTACATGAATTAATTAATTAATTAATTTTAGACTATTTAGAATATATAAAGACATGTGAAACTCATTCTTACCATCGAAGACTAAGGATCCCTAGTTAGAGGTGACAAGACTCACAGCTATGAAAAGACAATGTGTAATGCAAAGCAATAATTGATAAGTGCAGACAATAAGTGCTATTGGAGTTCACGGAAGGGACAGATCACTTTCAGACAGATTAACTAGGCAATATTTCATGAAGAATGTGGTATTTTAGTTGAAAATGCAAATTAAAAGATTAAATGTTTGTCAAGTGTCTATTGCATACAATGCCTCTGCTGAGTTCTGCATGGGAATCAAGGAAATTTATGTCATAGTCCTGCCCTAGAAGAGTTTATAACCTGGTCAAGAAAATGACTTATAAACACATAAAAAGCCAAATAACAATTAAAGATATATTTCAAGGCGATGCTAGAAATGATCACAACAGAAGGTGGTTCATGATTAGTTATGCTAATTAGTTATGCAGCAAACAATTGCTTTAGACATTATCAGAAAGAGACACTCACTTCCCTGGCCTCTTAACAGCATTTGATAGAAAAATTTTCTTTTTCTGCCTCCCAAGACTCCACATAAATCTGGTTTCCTCATACTTCTCCAACTTCTGTAAACACCAAACTAGATTAAGGCTCAGCCTGTGGCCCTCTTCTCTTTTTTGTCTACATTCACTCTGTTGAGGATCTGATCCAGTTTCATGCCATTAAATCCCACCTACATGCTAATGGTTGACAAATGTTTATCTCCAGCCTAGATGTTTTCCCTGAAAGTATGTTGAGCTTATAGCCAACTCCCCAGTCAAATCTCTATGTCATGGTCTACAAAGTGTCTCCAACTTAACATTAGTCCAAAGATGAACTCCTAAATTTCCCTTTAAAATGTGCTCACTGTGCAGTCTTTCCCACCTTTGTAGATGGCAGCTTTGTTCTTCCAGATGCTTAAGCAAAAAACCCTGGTGTTAACCTTGACTTTTTTTTCTCCTAAACTCCATATTGGATCTACTATCAAATTCTATTAGCTCTGCCTTCAAAATTTATGCAGAATTAGACCTCTTCTCACCTCCTCCATTACTTCCACTCTGATTCAAGAACCCGTCAGTAACCACCTACCTGCCTCATGACCCATCTCTCTTTTTCCATCCTTGTCTCAAATAGACAGTGTGATTCTTCTAAAAATATCAGTCAGATCATGTTCCTTTTCTACTCAAAACCTTCCAATAGCTTTTCATCTCATTCTGATTAAACCTAACGTTCTCATGATGACCTATGAGGGTTTACATAAGCTGAAGCTGATTCCTTCAGCTCTCCTATTTCTACATTTTGGCTTTCTCTGTGTTCAATGAACAAACCAGGAACACAATTGTTTCAAGCCCTTTGCTCTTTTCTTTGCCTTGAATGTCCTTCCCCTAGAAAACTTCATGGCTTGCTCCTTCTCCTCCATCATGTTTTCACCCAGTAAAACATTCCTTGGTCACTTCACTCTGTCTTATACTGCATTCCCTCAGAAGCAGCTCCAAATAAAAAGCATTTTAGAGTGAGTCATTTATTTGAGAGATGATCCCCTGAAAGAGCAGTAAAGAAATAAGGAAATGAAACAGAGAAGAAAAAGAAGACAATACAGAGTCTATTCAGGAACAGATTGTTTCTGAAACCCACTGGGGCTCATATTCCATTGGCAGCTCTCAGGCACAACACAGAACACACCTCAGAGTTGTGTCATGTGAAGGGTATTAATCCATCAATTCCTGTTAGACATTGTTTGAGAGATGAGAGATGTTTCTGGAAGTGTTCATTCCCAACATCCTGGACTTCTCTGTGTGTAGACAGAGCAGGAAGCTGTGGTCAGAGAAAACTTTTAGATAGAGAATCAAAGATACTAGCAGCAGGAAGCCCTCCAATGTATGTAAGAACATTTAGGACCAAGGGGATTTGAGTAAGGCATTCCCAGTGCTTCAGCTTTTCCCAAGTTCCCCATCTCCCTTTCTTTGCTTTATTTTATCCCTATAGCATTAACCCTAGCTATATACCATATATTTTTCTTATTTATCTCTTTTACTTATCTCCTTTAAGAGGCATGGATTTTTGTCTCATTTGCTCGTGGCTGTATCCCCAAGACCTAATACAGTGTCTGGGACATGAAAAGAAATAATTGCTTTTGACTCTTTATGAATGACTTCAGGTTGTGTGAATGGCCTGGGAAGTTCTGGAGAAGGGATAGAATCTATACCAAATAACCACGGGTTAAGCAAAGGCATGGTCAGGAGAGCAGTACAAGAGCCCGAGAGTTGCAGGCACAGAAGTTTTAAGTGAGCTACCATATGGCAAGTGTGAGGACAAGCCATTCCTTTTGATTGGGGCAGATGGTTCTTATAAAATAAAAATAATCAGAGTAAGACAAGATAGGTCTTGGCCAGACAAAACTGTCAATCTGAGGAATCTGGAGTCTTTCTGTAGGCAACTGGGAAGAACTGAATGTTTTAAAGGAAGAGAATTCAGGATGCCTGGGTGGCTCAGTGGTTGAATGTCTGCCTTTGGCTTGGGCGTGATCCTGGAGTTTTGGGATGGAGTCCCACAGTGGGCTCCCCTCAGGGAGCCTGCCTCTCCTTCTGCTTATGTCTCTGCCTCTCTGTGTGTGTCTCTCATGAATAAATAAATAAAATATTTTTAAAAAATGAAGAGAGTTCATCATGGTTGTAAACCTCATTAAATGTATGGTTATGAAAGGCTGAAAGTATCAGGCAAGCTAATTTGGAGAATCAGGAATAAAGATGAGTTTAGAGGCTTTTTCAGAAGCACAAAGTAGAACCTGGTAGAGTTCTATGGAGTCACAAGAAAAGTCTCACAGGAGATAATGTGGTTAAACTATTGATATCCAGAGACCAAGTGACCCAGAGTGAACTTGTCATGACCTTGGGGTTTGGAGTCTGGAATTCGGTGGTTCAGTCACTACATAGAGTGCCCTTTCTCAGAGGCCCCGGGAATTTCTTAAATTTGACCAGTCTCTGGCCTGCTTTCACTCACCTCTGCTTTTCCTCTGGCACAAGCTGAATGAGATCTCTGTCCCAGAATCCCAACTTCATTTTCTGCCAAGAAATTGACATCTCTGATAGAGGTCTGTCCACATTACGTCTTCTGGCCTGGAATGTTTCCAGGTAGTTATCGGGTAAGTTGGGCATTTAGCTGCAAGATTAGTCCTAAGACTTGCTGTCTAGCCATGATATTGATTCAATTTATAGTTTGACTCAATTAGCCAGTTTAGAATCTAGTTTCACAGCAGGAAATCTCACACACACAAATCAGTAGTTTTGAGAAACCTGATGAAATAATGGCTAGTTTACCCTGAAAAGCTTTGTAATCTAGAAGCCAACTGTCTGAGTAAATGCCCTGATAATTAGATAATTATCCTAGCCCTGTGGTTGCCAGGGCCTTCTGCCAACATCCTCTCTTCCTCTTGCTGCAATTTCTGTCTCGCAAGCCTTTCCTTCTCAATTATCTCAGTAAAAAATAAAACAAGACCTGGTTCTTTACTCTCAGAATGGCCCATTGGGTTTCCACTTCTTGTAGGCTTTTAGATTTTTTCAGCTTTCCTCCGTCTTCCTCTTATTTTTTACAGTTAGCGTCTTAATATCATTTGGCTTATAGCTTCCAGGATTAATAATGGAGAAATTAATCTAGGGAACACACCTAGGTCTCTTCATAATACTGTGCATGGAAATGCCTTGTAGAAGGGGTGGATGGGACCAGTGTTCTGTTAGACGGAGTCAGATGATGTTCAAGGTGGATTTCCTCAATATGAATTCTAACTAAGGGCATGATATTGGAACCTATGTTGAACCTAGATTTACTGCATCAAATAGAAACCTTGAAGTCTTGTCCAGAAACAGTTTCCAGAGAAATATTTGACTGATGGTAATCACCATGACCTGCAAAATCAATGCTATTTATTGTCTTCTGTCTTCTACAATTGTTGTGTGTGTTTGTAATTCTAAAATTGTGTGATTTTGATCACCAAAATAGAAGCTTAAAAAGATATTTCTAAATTGAGGTCAGGACAGTAATACCCAATTGAGGGCTTTTAATCCACTGGTTATTAGAAGAAAAACAATGTTTGTAGTTGCTGCTATAATTCACCAAGACTTGCTAAAAGCCTTAAGAAATACCAACAACTTTAGCTCAGCAGTTATACTTATGCAGTTTATCAGATGGAAATAATCAGGTGTGTAAACCAGGTTTTAGCTAGGAGAGCTGCTTATAATAACGAAAGTGACATTCTATTTAGATTTCAAAGATTTAGTGACTGGCTAAATAAAGTATTTCTACATAATGTTGACATTAAAAATGGTGCAACTGAGGAAGATTAATGACATAAAAAGATGTTCCTGTTAAAGTTTAAATAAGACAAGTTTTATTTTAAAGATTTTATTTTTATTTATTTATTTTTAAAGATTTTATTTATTTTTTCATGAGAGACACAGAGAGAGAGGCAGAGACACAGGCAGAGGGAGAAGCAGGCTCCATGCAGGGAGCCCGATCTGGGACTCGATCCCAGGACCCAGGGATCATGACCTGGGCCGAAGGCGGTGCTAAACCGCAGAGCCACCCAGGCGTCCCAGATTTTATTTGTATTTAGTTGAGAGAGAGAGACCACAAGCAGGGGGAGCAGCAGAGGGAGGGGGAGAAGCAGGCTCCCCACTAAGCAGAGAGCCCCACATGGGGTTCCGTCCCAGGACCATGATCTGATCCTAAAGCAGATGCTTAACCAACTGAGCCACCCAGGCACCCCTAAAAAAGACAAAATTTAAAACATTATTTGAAGTATATAAATCTTTTGTGCAGATGCACACACTGAGAGAGAGAAAAATAATTTTAGCAGGACATACCTCAGAGTATCAGTGGTTCTTGCCATGCAGTAGAATTCTAGGTGATTGTGTTGTCTTTCATTTACTTATCTGCCCATCTTTAATTTTCTACAATGAACATGAACGACTTTTATAATAATAGTGGGGTTTTTTAAGAGTTTGTTCCTAGATTTCTTTTCAATATTCACCTTTAAAGGTGTCTGTGGTTGGAGGTCTGCATGACACCTAAGAATGTTTAGTTATTCTTCCTGTGACTGGGTTGTAGGCTGAATGTCCCAGGGCTCATTAAACAGAAAACAATAAACAGGCATTTCCCAAGTGTAAACTCAGGGGAAATTTGGCCTTTGTCAGCAAATTTTCCAGGTATTCTAATAGCCAAACCTAGTACAACAGTTGGGCTTCGTAGATAAAATTAAGTAGAAAGTTATAAAAGATCCACATCATGTGATATTTTTAACAATCAAATGAGGTGATTTTGATTTGTCTTCTTCAAACCACTTTTGATCTCTTTATACTGTACTTGTTATTCAGAGCCCAGTAGAGTGATTATGAGGAACATTTATTGATGGCTCCCACAGAGTAACTACATCATTTGAATTTAGTGATTAGATTCCATTTAAATGTTCAAACCTCTATTTGGTAACTAGGTATGTGCCTAGTAGTACATTAGATACAGTGGGGGCTTTCAAATACCTCACAAAGACAAATGTCCTGGAGGAGCTCAGTTTTGACATAGAGACAGATAAATTAATAAATATCCCTGCATATATGGTGGGCTTCATAATCAGCATTGAGTCATGCAAAGAAAAAGTCATGGAAGCAAAGGAGAAGGAAACGTTAATTTTAATCAAAGGAGCAGGAACGTTTTCTTAAGAAGAAGTAAGATTTAGGGCTAGAAATAAAGAAAGTGTATTACTCCCTTGTTGGTTACAGGTAACAAATAAAAATCAAACCATCATAAATAAAAAGGTGATTTATTAGCTTCTGTAATAAGGATGTCTTGCTTTAGGCAAGGGAAATCTAAGCTTAGCCTTCCCTCTCTCTTTATTGACTTGATCAGAAACTTTCCACAAAAGATGGCTGCTAAACATGGAAACTTACTACTTAAGACTTACAGTCCAGGCCTTTCTGTTTCCCAACAACCATTCATTAAAAATCAGGGAAGATTCTCATTGGCTCTGCTTGAGAAACTGCCCAATCTGGGCCAATCCTTATGGCCAGCTAGGTCACATGCCCACCCTGCAGCGAGTGGGGAAGAGGGTAGGCATCATAATTGACAATTCCATCAGATCAGATAGAGTTAGGGAGCTGGAGCTTCCCCCCCCCCCCCAAAGAAAGCAACAGAGAGGACAGAGAGATGGGCAAAACTACTGGACGAACACTATCTTTACCATCTTCATTTCAGACAGGTAGAATGTTGCAAGGTAACATGAGGGCAAAGCATTTGCGAGCAAAAGGGAGAGCTCAGGCTAGGATGTGAATGCAGGAAAATGCAAGGAATGTTTTGAACACAGTGGGTGTAAGGTGTTGGTGGGGTACCAAGTAATTCTACACCAGTGATTATGACCTCTGATTTGATAAAATGTTATAGGTATGTTTTCCTTTACTTAGATATTTATACCTGGGGAGTTTTGCATACATGAAACTGTAAGTTCAGCATTATTTAAGTGTAATGAGAACTTGCCATTTGAAGCATATCCTGTGATGAATATGTTTGTAAAGCATTCAGTTGCCACCAGAAACACTAACCTTTAATTTTTCTGTTTTGTACTTTTAAATTATTATGAATTGGCTTTGCTTAAGATAATGTATACTTAGACTAAATCTTTTTTCCAAAAAATAAATTTTAATCCATTTAAAATTTAACTCAACTTAAGCTTTTAGAGCATTGCCTGTTTCTAGTAAATGATTAATAAATGTATATAAATGCTCCTTTGAATTTATATCAATAATTATAAAGTCATCTACCAGTTTTAAAAGCCTATTTGGATCAGACATTTGTTTGTTCCTGGCAAAGCAATAACTGAATGAAAATTTATTTTATGATTCACAGAATCCCCAGGAGCCCAGGGTGATACAGGCCAATTGATGTTTTAATCCTTTCTGTCCTTCAAAAAGAATGACAGTGATGCTATATTTTTGTTCCTTAGTATTTGCTACATTGAGCTAAGATTATAGATAGAATATAGAATTAAATCCTTGCAAGATGAATTTAAAATCTACATTAGACAGATATGCAAGATTCTGACCTTGAGAAATAAATTGTAGAAGTGACAACCTAGTGAAAAACTCAGAAACAAACCAAAAAATCTAGAGATGGCAAAATATTCTATCAGCACTTGCTGGTAATGGACTAAAGTATAGTTGAAAGGTCAATTTCCAGTTCCAGTTCTCTCCTGCACTTCATAATTTTGAGCATGGCACCTCTCTTCACTCCATATGAACTTCCCTATCTTCAAACTAGTTCATATCTTACAGAGAAGCTGCAGTGATATATGAAATAATAAATACAAAGTATTTAAACTTTTCAGAATAACGTTTTCACAACAAAATGAAATAATAATTTCAAAATGAAATAATAATAAACTGTATCAATTACAAAAGCAAGCAAATTGAGAAAGAAATTTTTTATTAGAAGGATTCATTTCAAAATATGATTTTAAGAAAAATTCAACCAGTACATCCAGAATGAACCAATCTGGGGCCACCTGGGTGGTTCAGAGGGTTGAGTGTCTGACCCTTGGTTTTGGCTCAGATTGTGATCTCAGGGTCATGAGATGGAGCGCTGAGTCAGCCTCTAACCCTCAGCATGGAGTCTGCTTAGGACTCTCTCTCTCTCTCTCTCTCTTTCTCTCTCTCTCCTTCTATCTCTTTCCAAAAAACTTGATTCATATACAATTTTTGGAAAACATATTTTTCACTATGCAAATGTACCCCATTGCAATTTAATTAAAACCCAATGCATAAGACCATTCCTTAGAATAAATAATATGTTAAATCAGTGGTACTCAGAAATATGTGACATTTTTAACCATTTAAATTTAACAAGAAGAGTGATGTGACTGTTAATCTGCCCTTTTGATATTTTGTATAATATTAAATATATTTTGTAAAATAGAAATTGAAAGTCTTGGATATCCACAGATTTCAGACAAAAGAGCCATATGTGCCCTATCCAATTAAAATGAGCACTTAAAGGAATATTTTGTGAGATATTTAGATACCTTAGGAGCTAATAATGATTGCAATGTAATAATATAGTGTGGAGATACGGTTTCTTTTAGAATACATAAAAAGTTTTTTAAATTTAAAATTTTAAATATAAAAAAATAAATAAATAAATAAAAATTTAAATATAAAATTAAATAATACTTAAAACATTGAAATAAACCCACTACATAGAATCATGTGGAATTTGATTACAAATGAGGCTGAGAGTTTTCTTGAGGACAAGACTGATGATAGGAAGGTGAGGAATTTCCCAAGATGGTTGGGAGGAATGTGGATAGCTAGATCATATTGCATAAAAAATAACTGACACAGTCACCAAATTTTAAACAAGGTGGAATGCAAAGCAATACTTCACATTTAATAACAGATTATCCTTATCAAAATAATATTTCTGTGGTATGGGGAATGACAGATGAGTCAACGCCAAAAAAGGATCGAATAAAAAGATGAGCAACCTGCCTCCTCCCCCCACTCTCCTCACCACAGACTTAGCACACTCAAAGAGAAGATTCTGAGAGCCTGAGGAAGAAGCTAAGTGTCAATGTTCATCTCCAGATTCCTCCACATTTGCCTTTTCCCCTGTATCCCTTGTCCCTAAATTCCCTTAATTTCTTGGCCTCCTTTTTTGGTCCTTAGCTGAACTCGCTGTCTCTCTCACTCCTAATATGCTGATCTGGTCTGGAACCAGCAACGCTGCTTTCCACCTGTGAAGCCCTTCCATTACTTGATGATTGATGACTGATTATATATCTATGACCTCACATATAGCAGTAAGCCATGGATAAAGGCACCTATTCCTATTCTCTGTGGTAGCCCAGTAGAGCCTGTACCAATCTCTTCATGAGCCAACAAGACACTATTTGATTATGAAAGATAAGACTTAAACTTGAGAAAAAGATTTAGAATAAGATCCAGCAA
Organism: Canis lupus dingo; assembly: GCF_003254725.2. Taxonomy (NCBI): domain Eukaryota; kingdom Metazoa; phylum Chordata; class Mammalia; order Carnivora; family Canidae; genus Canis; species Canis lupus. Next base: position 26,473,641 of record NC_064274.1, read on the forward strand.
AATGAGGGCACATGTCTCACTTAGGTTAGGGTGGTTGGCCATCCCTCTACTAATCATCCAGTGCCTATGACATAGTTCGGTTTCTATTACAATTCTTGATACATAGAAGGCCCTCAGGAAATAGTTAATAAAGGAGAGATGAATGAATAAATAAAATATTATAAGCACCAGCTCTATCTAGGAATGATTATACTGGTTTTTGAGGCCATGCATGGGTTACAAAATATGATGAATCTTTAATTAGTAGAACATGTTTGGTGAAATTTCCATTCACATTTCTTTCAAGAAAAAAGGCAGGAAGCAACTCAGCACATCTACTTGTCATCGCTTTTAGAACATCTGTGGTTTTAAAACAGCTTTGAAAATAGTTACTTGCCTAGAGAAAGGTCTGACTTCTGCTGTATAAGCATTAAAGTGTTCTAAATTCATACACACTAGTACATACTCTCATAGATGGCAGTTAATAAAAATACTGATTAGGTGGCCTAAATCTTCTTCATACTCTGGTTTTATAGGAATATGTATATGTGCATTTGACTCATTAAATACTTGGTCAAAATGAAGAAAAAGGCAGATGGAACGGATACAATATCTCCCTCCCCCCTCCTTTTTCTTGCATGAAAAACTGCACATTTACTTTAAAAATCCCAAATAAGAATGTTTACTGCAATGGTCAATGGAAGCAGCATGGGCTGGCATATAAGATGCTGACCGTTTAGCAGGAGAAAACATCCTAAATACAGTGTGTCTCTCTCCATCAGCTGTGTTCAGTGTTTGTGTTTCTTCAGATTGATCGGCTGGACGTGGATAGCTTGTTTAGCAACATTGAATCTGTGCATCAGATATCAGCCAAGCTGCTGTCATTGTTGGAAGAGGCCACAACAGACGTGGAACCGGCCATGCAAGTAATCGGTATGTTTATTCTCTTCTCGAGTTCTACAATACAACAGGAAATAATATTTTAATAACCTCCCTGTGCTTTGGTTTTATGTTTCTGACTCACCAAGCTTCCCAGGAGATGTATAAATGCTAAACTCATCTTCAGGCTCATTGTAATTACACAAACTCTGTATTTGTCTTCAAATGGGTTTCTATCCATTTGCTGAAGTCCCACAGTAGCACTAAGCACACCATTTGCTTTTTAATTTTCAATCTTTCAACCTCTTTGCCTTCCAGATGTTCTCTCATTTTGTTTTATGGCTAACACTTACTCGATCCTTAAAGAATTAAATATTTAAATACTTTAATAGCTTTACTGATTTTAGTCACAGTGTTTTCCAGATCTTACACTTATGAATCCATTGACTTTGGGATTGTAAAATATTTTGCATGAAGGGTTTTTATAATTTATAAAACACACAAGTTCTACTTTTCCTTTTTTCTCCATATTATTTGCTTTCCAAATATATTTTTATTCTCAGTCATAGATTATTTCCTTACTCTGGTAAGATTTTGGAAAAAATACAAAGATCATTGAAAAAGCATTGAGCCAAATTTTTTTTATTCATTCTATTTCTTGGGAGTTCCAAAAGGAAAACTATTGTGGACTTTTTGAAGGCAAAAGCCACATCGGGGTGCTATGGAGACTAAGACTTCTTTGAGGTTTCTTTCTTTCTTTTTTGTTTTTTTGTATTTTTCTATTTCACATATAACATGCAATGTATGTTTCCTACAAAGATTTTAAAATAAATCAGGAGTAGAAGAATAAAACACCTCCATCATTGCCACTATCTGTCATATAAATGATCACAGTTATCAGTTTGATGTGGATCAACTTTCTTTGAGACGTATACAGAGACACAAACACACACTCACACTTTATACTTTGTTCATTGTGTCTTTATTTGTTAATGGAAGTTAGAGTTTCAACAATGAAATTGATCTTGGTTTGTATTTATGGAAGACCCAAAGCAAGACTGATTATAAATGGAAAGGTGAATCAACCTATTTGTAGTGTTTTATAGACAGAAAGGTCAGCTCACTCAAAAAGATTCTCCCACAGGAAGGGTTAAATTTAATCATTATTTGTGACTAAGTGTCCCTATTATGTACTGAATGTTTGTGTTCCCCTAAAATTCATAGGTTGAACCCTAACCCTCAATGTAATGGTATTTGGAGGTGAGGCCTTTGGGAGGTAATTTGGGTTTAGATGAAGTCATAAGGGTGGGGGCTCCCCCCATAATGGGATTAGCACACTTATAGGGAAAGAAAGAGACCAGTGTTCCCTGTCTCCCTCTTCACTATGTGAGGACACAAGACGGCAGCTCCCTGCAAGCCAGGATGGAGGCCCTCACTAGGAACTGAATCTGCTGGCACTTGAATCTTGGACTTCTCAGCCTGCAGAAATGTGAGAAATAAATGTCTATTATGTAAGCTCTTCCACCCTTCAGTCTTTTGTTATGGCAGCCAGAGCTAACGTAGTCTTCAATAAGCTGTAGATATGTTTTCTAAGGAAGGACTCTATTCATTATTACTTTAGTGTGGATTCATTGGCCATTTATTAATTCACTCAATGAATAGTTATTAAATAGCAGCATATATAAAGGTACTGAGTGGCATTGTGGAGTATCAAAAGATTAAAAAGATCATTCTGTCCTTCAAAAGTTTGCCATTGAAAAGCTCCTTGTATTGAAGGTATTTGTGTAATACACCATCAGACTATTTTCTATACTACTGGACAACTTCAGAGGATAAAAAGAATATTTCTAGATGGAGAATCATAGAAGGACCCTTGAAGATGTAACTTGGGCTTGCAGTTAGTCCAGATTTCAACAAGTGAGGTCCAGGTCTAAAAAACTAAGTGAAAGCAACAGCATGAACAAAAGCATGAACAGCAAATGCTAAATGGCTAGTCATGCTTAGGAAATGGCGAGAGATAAAGCCAAACAGGAGTGAAGGATGAATCTGAAGCAGAAGTGAATCAGAAATGAATCTGGGGGCGTCTGTGTGGCTCAGTCGGTTAAGCATCTGCCTTTGGCTCAGGTCATGGTCTCAGGGTCCCGGGATCAAGCCCTGCATCAGGCTCCCAGCTCAGAGGGGAGCCTGCTTCTACCTCTTCTCTCTGCTCATGCTCTCTTTCTCTATCTCTCTCTCTCCCACTGTGTCTGTTTCTCTCAAATAAAATCTTGGGGAAAAAAATGAAATGAATCTATAGATGCACCTGGGTAGCTCTTGGTTTCAGCTCATGTCATGATCTCATGGATTATGAGATCAAGCCCCAACTGGGCTCTGTGCTCAGTGTGGAGTCTGCTTGAAGAGTCTCTCCCTCTGCCCCCCTACTCTCACAGGAGCAAGTGGACTTTCTCTAAATAAACCTTTAAAAAGAAGAAATGCACCTGTAAGTGTAGAATAGAGACAGAC